>NC_134950.1:108442801-108761088 GCF_965638725.1 Aptenodytes patagonicus | reverse complement strand
GCTTTGGTCAAATACCAGCCACCAGCCTAGCTCCTTTTCTGTTCCTTCCTTCATCTAACCTCCAGGTTGGCAATCACTTCAAACTATATTTTGCTAATCTCTAATGGAGTTACTTTTCTTTTTTTTTTTTAAACTGAGAATCAGTGATCTTCACTAGCAGACCTTGGTCAATAAAGTACATGTGCCTTTCTCAGCAATTCTCTTTCGGGTTAGAATATTAATTTTGGGGGCTTGAGTGTGCCAAATGATCACTGACAATCATCAAGCACAGTGCATCTAGGGTTGCAAGACTTACTCTATCTCTCCCTGTGTCTCAACCTTATAGGAAGAAGGAAGTGAGAGAATGTTGCTGGGTTACCAGTGTTAGACCAGTTGATTATTGTGAACTTTGGCTCCTTTCCAGCCGCTCAGGACAGAGCATCTGGTGGAAGATAAATGTGTGTGAAGTACAACCTGGCTGATGTAACTTGTTTATTTATACTGTATTCAGTAACCCTTGAACAGAGCTGGTCACAAATTGCACAGACAAACTTCTTCAGGAATCTCAGACCAAATGAATTCATGGACCTCAGAGAGCAAAATGAGTTATTGAGATGAAAGGAGAAAAAATCTGCTGATGTTTGCCATAACTGCCTACAAGCATCCTATGTTGCATGCCCTTGAATGCTGCAGGACCATGTAGGACAACACCCACCAGAGGGGTCCTTCCATAATACCAACATGGCGGATGTCAAATCACTAAGCAAGTATGTGAAAGAAAAGAGGAATCAGTAAGGTGTTTCCTTGAATTTTAATATATTATTTGTGGAATATATTCCTTCCAGGAAGGAAGCTTGCAACAGCAAAAATTGTGAGACTAGTGAAAATAGGAAGACGCTGTCTGTAAGTATCTAAAAATAATGAATTGCTTTTAAAGTGTTAGTTATTTTGAGAGGGCTCATTCTGTAAAAATAGTTTAATATTTAATATAAATAAAAATTGATATCCTCTCCTAACTATGGATTTCCCTGACCTGAGATAGTGTCCACACACACTTTATTGTAAGGTTTCATTTATTAGTGATATATTGATAAATGATTAGGTATTAAATATAGGATTAGATTTTGTGGAGTAGAACTTGCCTCTCATCCATTTCTATAAGTTGAAAAAGTTGATAGTAACATCTCTTGTTTATTGTTTAATCCTTTATAAACTTTTTTGTAATGAGGCATGAATATAACTTCTACTTGTTCCTCCCAAACCTTTGACAAGTATATCCATACAAAGAACATAGCACAAAAAAAACCCCAAACAAAACCAAAACCCAAACCAATTTTTGTGCCTAACTGGGACCACTTTTGTGGCAACATTATGTCAATGACAGCTTGACAAAAACTGAACATGTTTCACGACTGCAGGGTCATGATTAAGATAGACTGTGTGGCTCAGCTAGAGGACAGCTGTTATGAAGGGAGGAAAGGGCATAAATAAAGAAGAGGTTGCAGGCAAAAAGAGAGGCAAGGAAGTAGGCTCTGTAGAGGGAGTCACTACAGAATTACCGGGTCTACAGAGAAAAGATTTAATGAAGAATAAAGCTGGAGTGTCATCAGTTCTGCTTAACCCAAGAAGGTTGTCGGTGATAAGCGTGTCAAATTTTGCCTTTTTCTATGGAGGTGTTTAGGCACTCAGCTAGATATCAGTTTCTGTTTTCAGCAGCAGCAGCCCTCTTTATAGCAAATAAATGGGCCTACTGCTTTCCCTCCAACTTTCCCTCAGTGCCTTGCAAACCTTCAAGGACTCCTTGGGCTTTGGCTAATTCTCTTGTATTTACAGAAACTAGATGGCTCCCTGAGCCTGTAACCCAGTCTAAATCTCCAACTCTTCACCTATCTCCCTGATATAGCCACATCTGCAAACTACCATTCTTGTAGCTGAAGTATCCCTTTGCAAATCAAAGAAATTTGGAAGCAGAGAGTGGGGTGAATTTTTTTCTTGTTTAGCCAGGCCACTGTGAAGGGTGGAAAAAACTGGCTCCTCCTGTCTGCTCCTTTTTTACCTAAGCATGGCTTTCGGAGCAAGCTTTCACATCAGTGTTACCGGTCAATGATAGGACCTGACATTAGAGACTGGGCAGCCTGCAACAGATGTTCATAGTATGGCCTCAGGATGCAAAAATTTGATCTCGGAGTAAGAAGAGAATCAGCACCTTTGAAAGTCTTTCAGGCACCAATGACTCCTTAAAACAAAGTACTGAAATCTATAGTAATATTGAACTGAATTCTTGAGAGGGAATGTCATATACCAATGAACACAACTTTTTGGTTTAATTAAATTTTATTCCAAGTTTTCTCAATTGGTCAGTGAACCAAAAAAAAAATCCTTATTCTATAGCAGCCTCTAATTCTCTTTTAGTTCAAATGGCAAAGGCCTTCATTTTGGGAACTAATAGACCTGACAGCCTCTTTGCAGTACATGTGTGGTCTGGCTGATGGCAGAGATGTCTGCACCTATGGATGCAGTACAAGAAATGTGATATATATCAGTGCCAGATTTCCAGGGTCGGACACACATGAGCCCAGGCAGTCACAGCGGTGCTGCTCAGAGCATAGCATGTTCTGTCCTGGAAGAGTGCACGGGTCTTTGTGAATATACTCAGGCATTAACACCGCACACCTGCTATAGGGATAAATTCATCGATGTGCACAGTTCTCAAACAAAAACCTGTAACGTTAGAAAATTAAGGCCTTGTGTGGATGTGAAAGCATATCTGACACTTGGATGCAGTGGAGCAAAGGCCAGATGCCTTCGATGTTTGTGTGTCTGTGAAAGGAACTGAATTAATTCGGCAAGGGTGAGATGCTTGAGTTTGGATGCCCTAAAGCATGCGTGATTCACAGAGACGGCTGTGCCAGGCTGCTATCTATTGTTGTGGGGGCTCCTTCCTCCAGCAAACAATACTTCCATAAGGGAGAGGCTACAGCTTTTTTAGTTCAATTAGCAAAATTCATGCCATGATTCACCAATTTATCATTCTCAGATGGAAACATTTCTAGGAACTTTCTGTGCCTGGGGTACTAGATATCTCGCTAGTGGCCTATCTTTATTTGCAGCTGACAATAACTATTGTGTCCAAAGCAATTGCTACATTTCTTTTTTCACACAGTATGCTTCCAGATGATTGGAAGCTAGTGTGCAGGCAAGGGAGTGGTATCCATTTAAAAAGCCCTTTGCATGTTTAAAAACAATGACATGAAGGATTTCACAGTGTGACTCCACTGCCCAAATGGTACATGCTGAAACTTTGAAATGAATACAGTTTATATTGGCAGCACCCAAAGGAACCACCAAAAGTCATTGACATGCAAAAAATCTGAGTCATCAGAGGTTAAAAAAAAGAATGAAAAAGGAGAAACATTAACAGAAATCACCATACAGTTTTGCAAATTGGAGAGATTTCTCCAGCAGCTCTAGTGAAATTCCATTAATAATAGCAAGGGCCACAAAACTAGCTGTTATCTGGTGTCCAAAGATATTTGGGCATTTGTTTGAATGACTGGATGTGGTAAGAGAAATGGGGAGAGGAAATGGGGTCAGGAACCTGAGTTCCCCCACGAGGTTCTGTGTTGCTTAAGTTGTACACTATAGACAAGATACATAGCCTGTATACCCATACTATTCTGACTGTAATTTTGTTACTATGTCTAGCACAGTAAGACTTAATTTCAGGTCAGATTTCAACATATAAATAAATAATTCTGGGCAGTGCTGTATTACAGGAAAGATATTGTAGTCTCATTATCCAGTATGAAGTCTAGAAGCTGGCAAATTTCCGACATTTTTGAGCAACATTGCAGCTATTGGGTATGGACAACAGAGGTGGATCTGCTTATGCCTAGGTTTTCACAACATCCAACTATTCGTTGAGAGCTACTGATCCTAGACAGATACATAAATCTCTCAAACTTTACCTAGGAATGGCTAATGAGTGCTAGTGTTGAGAAAAAATTGTAAGCTCCAATAGGTATGTTAATTTAAAGCTTGTTGTCAAAGTAGATGCATGATTTTCTGGCCTTTTCCCTTTTCTGAAGTATATTTCAGTTTAAAATTGAGGTGGGAATAAAGTATGCAAGAAATTTCAAGTGTACTTATTTCCACTGGTACAATTTTGGTAGCAACATATGTTTTATCTTAATGTTGCTATGAGAGCTTGGGTTGGACCAACTGGTGATTAATCCAGTTGGACTTAAATTGTCTTACCATGCACAATAATACAGTAGATTTGAAAGGTGTTGAAAAAGTAAAATGCATCCAAGCAAACTAAGAAGTCAGTAACACAGTTTAAAATAGGATTCAGTAAACCTGATCCATACATATGTATTTACATTTTTCTGTGCAACTATAGCAAGTATTGCTGCCTACCACCTTTATTTAAAATATTTTTCAACCAATTCTTGAAAGATATCTGTGTCTTCCAAAACTGGAAACTGCAATGTGGTTATTCTGGGGAAAAAGATTAAATTTAATTTTTCAAAAAACAAGAACTAGAAACTGAAAGTGTTGATCAAATAAAGATTTTGTAAACCAATTACACTTCTACCCCCTGCTCAATTTTTCATTAAAATAATCACAATTTTTAACCTGTCATTTTCAGCCAGCTCAGTACTCATTTTCTATTTCACCAAAAACTCCATACGGTAATTCAGGCCAGAGGAAATTAAACTTACAGAGTGAAGTTTTTCATTGAATGCAGTGCTGTAGTTGAGTACAGACAGCCAGAGATCTGTGTTAGAAAAGATCATTGACATTGAAGGGGCTGACTGAGGGAAGCAGGATATGATGTACAAACTCTACCCCAGCCAGAGGATGGCATCAGATTTGGGCTTGATTTGTATATTTGATAAGAAGAGCATTATTCTGTAGGGCAACTTCCAGCCTCATAGGAAAGAGGAGACTGGAATAAGATTTCCTGGCAGACCTGCATCCTAATACCTCTTTATTAAACACCTGCCAAGGCTAAGTTTGTTCTCATGCTGTTGTTTGTAGTTGTGTCTAAACCAACTCCAGTATTATTTATAGGAAATAATACCAAAGCAATCCTCTTTTATTCAGCAGCCATTAGTGGTGTTTATGGGAATTCCCCAACAACCATGGCCCAAAGGCTCTAGTATATTGAACCACACAACCAGAGACTTTCACCAGAGATTTTCAGAGCTACACTTCTGTCATGCTGGAAATTCAAGTTTGCCTAGCAGAGGTATTTAAAACCTACATGTAACAAAGAATTTACTTTGCTGTTCCAAAGAAGCTTGTAACTTTTTGTTTTTGATTTATAAACTTGGCAATAAATTCTAGACTTGCATGACTTGTGGGAATAAAAGAAATGTATTGTCTGGGAAAAATCATGTTCATAAGATACACCTTAAAATTTTCATTTCAGTCACAGTGGAAAGACACTAGTACATTGTCTCCAGCTGGTTCACTCATGCAGTTCACTGTTCAATTTACAAAATATGGAAAAGTTTCCTTGGAAACAGATTTCTAGAAAGTCCTTTTTTTTCCCCTAATGGTAAATTGCTTTACCAGCTTTTGGTCAAATTCGGAGCTGGTACAGGCAGGTGCACCTCTGCATAAAACCTTTCCTACTTAGTAGGTCGCTGATATTTTTAGTCCAAAACAGTATACACACTGCCTGGAGAGAAGAAGAAGAAGAAGCTGAGCAGCTGACCTCTGAAATGAAAGTTCCATGCCTTGATTTAAATGTTCTGCTATAATCTGTTAGCAAAGCAATTTTATTCTAATATTCATGTGAAGCCAAATCATGGCCTACATCATGCCATTCTACAGGAATGCAGAGAAAGAAATCTTTTGTGAAAGCTCCCTATTTCTCTGAAGAAGATATGAAGAGTTAAGTAAGGTGATGCCTTTAGACCACTTCATTCCTCACTGTACCACAAGCACAGGTGGGAGAGAGGAACAGGCAGTGTCTAGACCCTCTGCTTCACCACATACGTTCTTCCCAATGCAACGATCTGTTCCCATAATAATTAACCAGCAGAACATGAGAGAAGGTCATGGTGCTATGCATAATCTTTTGCAGGACAAGGATATGCCCTAACAATGTAGTAGTGTATGAGTTTACTGGTACCTGTCTGTAGTCCTAGTGTCCAATCTCCCTGTGACATTCCTTAAGGGCATTGTCTGTTTCACAGAAAAGCTCCATCTTTCTCCAAACCTGATAAATAGGAACCTGAAGCTCAACCCTATATACAGAAATTAAAGAGACCATTTTGAGAAACAATTCCCACTCTGTTCTGTTGGGTAGAAAGAGAACTGTGAAGTGAGAAGTCTAGGAAAATTCCCTCATCATATGAATCCAGTTACCAGCAAGCCACCTTAAAGAATCATAGAATCATAGAATCATTGAGGTTGGAAAAGACCTCTAAGATCATCGAGTCCAACTGTCAACCCAACACCACAATGCCCACTAAACCATGTCCCTAAGTGCCTCATCTACACGTCTTTTAAATACCTCCAGGGATGGTGACTCCACCACTTCCCTGGGCAGCCTGTTCCAATGTTTCACCACTCTTTCAGTAAAGAAATTTTTCCTTACATCCAATCTAAACCTCCCCTGCCGCAACTTGAGAAAAGGTACAACCAGAAAATCGCAGTTCTGTCCTATAAGTGATCTCCTTGTAGTCCCTAATCTCCAATCAGTGGCATGGATTGATGCACCCAGAGCATCAATTCAGTCAAGTAAGCATATAGTTTACTGCAAGGCAAGGTAATGTATGACTTAATATGTTGACTTCGTAAGTCAATTGACTGAAAAACAGAATCCTGCAGTGCATTTGAAAAAACAAGCAAACAAAACCACAACACAAAATCTATATCTAGCATCAAAAAGAAATTTGTAAAAATATTTGGTGGTTTAATTGCACCTCTACCTGTTTGCAGAATGATGTCGATTATCCTGTGAATCATCTGACTTCATTTAATAGTGTTATATTCCATACATCATTACGACTGTGAGCTCAGCTGTCATGACATCAGAAACCATCAGTCAGGCAGTCAGAAGACCTACATGTTTGTACATGAGGTAATTCAGCATAGATTTATGATAGATATGTGTGATTTTCAAACAAAGAAAGATTTATTAGCATTTCACAATCATCTTTCTTTAAAGGTTAGAAAGTGTTATGTAGAACACAGTTTCTTTTAGTTCAGAATAATTATATGTGGCTTGTTATATTGTCAGTCAGTGCAATGTTGTTATAAAAACCAGCAGGAGGGCATATTTGGGAGTAATATATATCGCATTGCACACGTAAGAAAAAAAGGTTATTTAAGCTTGAAGAGCAAAGAAGGCTCAGACATTAGGAAATTCTGGAAATAAGGTTATCTACACAGCACTTGCAAACAAATGGCGAGAAAAAATGCCAGACTAAACCACAAATTTAAATTCTAAAACAAACACAATCAATGTGTACACAAGACATCTAAAACTACATCTGTGAAGGCACGTGTCCTTTGTTCTCTTTCATTCAGAAGGAACATATTGCTCATCCCTCCAAATTGTAAATAACAATCATTAGTTAGTATCCACAGATGAACTGTGTCTTTTGGAGTGCTTCATCTTAGACGACAGAACTGTATTACACAAGACTGATTTGCACTGGAAATAGGCGACACAGGGGAGTGTCGTTCTCACAGAAAATGCCATGTAGGTCACTTGTTAGTTAAAGCTGTATTGCAGAATTGTCCAAGATGGGAGGTGGTTCTTTAGAAAGCATATTGAGACATTCCCAATGGCTAAAATGTGTTGTTTCAATCACTAGAAAACATAAAAGTCAATAAAATTGGGCATTCATTTGGTCTTTCCCAGGTCCATATTATGACTTTTGATACCTTGTACAATCCCATCTCACTTCTTTCCAAAGAAAAATGACAATTGTGTTCAACCATGTCCACAAAGCATTACAGTGGCTTCACAAAATTTTTCACCGCTCTTGACTGTTAATTCCATTATTTGGTGATTAATGAGTAGTTTGTAGCTGCATTAGGCTGAATTTGATCCTCATCTGTCTGAAAACTGTGATACAAAAGTGGTTGTGATCATATGTCTCCAAGTGTTTTTATCCTATAAGGAATGACTCAAGACTGTACAGTAATTAATTCGAAAGCTACTATTTTAATGATTGAGAAACAGCCCAAGTGCAGCACAGAAAATCTTCTGGTTTTCTTAAATAATGAGTAGTTCCCTGACTACAGAAAGAGTCCAATTCTTCTTATCTACAGTGTCAAATCATTCATCTAACTTTCCTGTTATCATCTTTAAGATATGCTGACTTTTTCAGCAAGTAGTAACAAGTTGGGTGAATGCCCCAATGTTCAATCTATAAGATAGTAGTAGCAAAGATGAAGCATTTTGATCCACTAAAGTCAATATGATTTTTGTTTTGATTTTCAGAAGTGTTAGAATCTGCCCTTAAAGCTCTCTAATAGTGGTGTTTGTTGCTTAGAGATCTAATCCAAAGTCTCACTCGTGATCCAGAGGAACTGCTTTCTGTTTAGAGGACTAGCTTAAATAAAAAAAAAGGTGATTAAAAGTAACCTAATTTGGGGGTGTTTATTGTCAGGTTTTGGCAATATATTATGACATTTTAAACTTCTGCAATAATCGAGGTTTTAAGTAGCTAGTAACCTAGTAAGTTATTAGATTATGCCATTTTTTTTTTTATAATATCAGACACCATGTTTTTCATACAATATCTTTACAACGTTATTAATTTTTCCAGGCAGGTTAAAGTAATTTCTAGGGCTGTTGTATTTTTAAGGTGCATATATCTTGGATCATTCCAATTCCACCAGATTTTGATCTGGCAAGAGCTGTTACAAGCACGTGGATACTAATAATAAAAAGTTAAACTTACATTTGGTTGCTAGTTATGGTTACATCTTTGCATGCAGCTTTATAGGCTGTTTTTAGTCAGTTCTGTGAAAAATTCTGAATTTTATATCTCGGATAATAAATGATTTCACATTGTTTTTAGCTAAATTTGTCTCAGTTGTTTGAAAGAGAACAAACAAGAAAATATTTGCTGGTATACTCCCACAGAACACTTTCCTTGAAACATTTAGCTAACCAGAATTGTCAGCATACTTCAGATATTTAAATATCTGCATCAAACTATTTAATATAAAAGATGTAAACACTCACAGAAGCTATTCCACCCATGGACTAAACATGAAGTCAAAGGCTTGTGCTTCTTTAGGTATACTTTCTCTTTCTCTCCCCCCAAGTTGCAATTCACATTGTGTAAGGCCATACCTGAAGCAGCCACAGTGCCCCTGTGGAAGCATGGAGTTTGCATGAGGAAGACAAGGGTTCCTGCTACCACATCCTCACCAGAAAACAGGGGCAGCCTTCCCCTCTCCCTGTGGCTACCCCTTGGTTCAGAACCCTGTCCAGTAGGAGAGCAGGGGGATCGACAGGTTGGATCCCCTAGTCATTACATTTGTGAATTCTTCCATGGCTTGGGGTAGACATCAACCTCTTCAGCATTTCCAGGACTGGGAGCTGCAGAGCATAGGACTTGGTGATGGCAGTTAGACATAATTTTGGTATCTATGGCTTCTTATGGGCCCAGTATAAAATTTGTTTCATTATTATTATTATTATTATTATTATTATCATTATTAAATTCTCTAGGATAACATAGAAATGCTTTTGTAAACTTTTTCACAAACGTTTTACCTTTCCAGTTGAGAGAAAATTGACCTTGAAGGTATTTCGATAAACTGTTACTTACATGAAAAACATACATTATGTTTTCCAGTCAAATGAATTCTGGATCTTTAAAAGGACTATAAAATGAGAGTTCTCAGTGCTAAATGGCTCACTTGAGACTTTCAGACTCCTCTGAAAATCCCCATGAGGCCAGGCAGCTGTAACTCTTGCCTATACTGCTATTGAATAGTGCTCGTGGAGGACCAAGTAGTTTCAGAAATTAATCTGGAGGAGGATGAGGCCTTGAATGTTTCAGACTATAAATTCGGATAAGGATATTTATGCACTTTGTGGTTTCCTATGTGTTTACATATTAACATCTATCACTTCCTATGGCATAAAAAGTTTTTTTTAGCTGATACACAAAACTAAAATGTTAACATTAGCCTTATAGTAACTTCTGTTCTGCTCTTATGCTTCAACTTTTTATTTCATGATAATTTGTTCATAGGAGCAGGGGTTTCTATCATGTACTTAATATCTGAAATGTTCTCCTAGTACTTGACTATTAATCTGACTTCCATTATCATATTGAATGTTTGATGATCTATACAAAGAAGCTATTCTAAAATAAAAGAAAAAAAAATAGATGAGTGACAGTTTCTCTATAGCTGGCTGAATTCACAAGGAGATGTGAAAGTTTACTGAAAAAGTTTGCATGCATCTGAAGGTAGAATTTGCTCTGCAGTTATCATAATCCAGAGTTTGTATGGAAGCTGGAAAGAAATGGAAAAGATAACCTGATAGTGTTGCAAACAGATCATCTGGCAAAAATTATAAATCAGATCAGATATTTTCTTCTCTTCAACTTCTTTTAGTATAACTTAAAATTTTGAGTGAAGAATGTGGTGTGGAATGAAAAGTGAAAACATTTAAAAGAATCAAAAAGAATATTTGGCAATTTCTAAGCTTTTGTTGTTGAGATGATCCTTCCCATGAAGGATGTTAACAAAGTGCATATACTGACCAAATGTTGTGATGAAAATGCCTGGATCACTTCTATCCAGAATGCTCGAGAACTGTGGCTTGCTACCCAGAATTTAATAGATGAAACTTGTAAGCATCATTCTCAGAGTTACAAATAGGATGAACGGAAGTTGTCTTCTCTTCTGTGGCATCTCAAAAAGGATTTAACAGCCTCTCCAACCCTACCTTGGAGTGACCTATCTCACTCATGTGAATTTTAATCAAACAATCATTACAATTTCTAACACTATCCCCTCCTGTGTTCCATGATATACTGTTCAGAAGGTATTGACTTGCCCTAGTCTATTGCAAAGAGGTAGTCTTGTAGCAGTTAAGATGAGAAAATTTTGTGTGATACAAAACCCCCTGAATTTTTTAGCTATGATGTCTGCATACTGTCATTTCTCACATACATCAAGACATGCCATTTCAAAAGTACGTATTAGAAATTAAAGGACATCAAAGCATATTTGAAATTGGGTGAGTAAAAACGTTAATTCAATTACAACACATTTTGGCACTCTTCTTGCTACAGATGTCTGTTTCAAGTTAAACATTGGGCATCTTCCAATACAAATTTGTAGCAGTTGCTTTGATGGAAAATTGAATGATGCAAGTGTTCCGATGATTACCAGATGTTTTATTGATAGCTAGGTAGGTAGGTACTGTAGGCAAATAGCAAAGAGACCACACAAATAAATTTAACAGAAAAAGCCAGACAAGCAGAGGTATTCCAGAAGTTCTTTGTTTGTAGCACATAATCTGTAATTAATAAAATACAACTATCGGGAAAAACAGTAGACAAGTGCCTGAAATTACAATACCTTTTGCCAGTTCTTATTCAAAGAGGCATTAATAAAGCATTTTTTCTAATATAAAAATATCTAAAACATGTCAGCTAATCACTTATAGGTAGCTGTCAGAAGCATCTTTCCCCCTCCACATCAGCCTGCTCTGTTGGTGTGTGTGGAGACCACCAGCTTCAGCCTCCTCTCCAGCATGTTTCCCTCTGTAGTTTGAAGGCTGTCTATCCACATGGATTATTTCTGGTGTCTGGGAGGGATTAGAAGATGAGGAGAAGCTCTTTTGCAATTTCCTTCTCCCACACTTATGTAGTGGCAATCTCAGTTTAACTGTTAGTGTGGCAGATTTTCAGGTCTATGTGCTTTCATATCAGCTTTTAAGTTTTGAAAAGGCTTAGAGTCTTGATTCAGCTAAATTCTGAAAGACCTCAGATGAATGACTATAATTTGTCTATGTCTTGCAATTCCCTTTTTCTATGCCCTTCCCAAGTTATTAATCTGTTTCTTTTTCAATTTTTAAAATTTTCCCAAAGTCTCCAGAATCCTCCCCTTCATTCTAGCACCAATGCTAAGCCTTTATCTTAGATGCAGTAATCAAAAATAGTGACTAGGACAAGGGCTTCTGTATGATAGGTAGTATATAAACATAGAATTTATTATTCCCCTACTCAAGTCATCTTTTGTTGCATCTATTTCTCCTGACTTTCTATCCCTGCAGGATGCCAAAGTATCTAAAGGCAAAAGCAAAGTCTCATCTTCGGTCCAAGATTTAATGCTAGAGGTGACGAAGCACATGGGAATATCACTCCTGTGATACAGTAGAGTTCAGCTACAAATTCTGGCCTCCTTTTCCCAGTAGGTAGGCACCTATATAACTGTTAACACTTAATTGCTTCATGTACACTACCAAGCACAGATACTGGCATGTTTTCTTGTGTTGCAAAGAGTGCACACAGCTATCCCCCATTTTTTTTTAATTATTTCAAGAAAAGAAAAACTATTGAGTCCTAATGATAGGGTTGTAACAAGCAATTAAAAAAAAAAAAGCATTGCTTCCTAACTAATTTAAGGATTGTTTGGCCTCAGGTTTTTCAATGGATTCACTGCAACTCACAGCACCATGAAATATATATTGTACAATTCCTTACAGCATATCTTCTGTAATAGAACTGCCATGTACACGGATCACACAGAAAAAGGAAAGTTTCAACTCTAAAGCAAAATCAGAGCTTATGCTACCTTCTGCAATAACCTCTAGTGACTTATCAGAATGAATGGAAAAATCATTCTTTCTCCAAAAGTAGGACAATTCTGGCTACTCCACATTTACAGAAACTGAAATACAACAGGGAGAAGCATTTCTGTGGTATTTAAATGGAAACATTGCCAGAGACTGCTTTATTGTGGTATTTTAGTTGAAGACAAGTAGGTGGTTACTGTGGTAAACTTGCACAGCATAACTCAGTTATCCTTTTAAAAAAGAAATGCAAGATCTAGTTAGAAGTGTGTCAAATACAATTAACAATGACAAACCAGCCTCTTTACAGGAGAGACATACATTTTCCACATACACCCTTTTTTAAATACTTTTTTGATTCCCTGCTGTAACATTTTATCATTTCCAGTGGGAAAGCTAACTGGAAAACTCCATGAGGCGGATACTGTGTTTAGTCCATTGCCTGCGACAAGCATCCTTTTAAAAGTTAATCCTTTAAAAAAGTTTTTCTTGCTAATGTGATGCACACTCATAATTTTAGGATTTTTTTTGAGTTTTTTTAAGGATTCCACCAATTTTCTTGATATTTTGTAACAAAAATTTCCCTTAATTTTCAGTAAGAGCTGAATAAATGAAATTTTAATGTCAGAAATGCTCACAGCTCTCATTACTACAGATGGATAACTCAGGTGCCTCGTGAGGCTTCCATCTAGCATGCCAAATGCTATGTCTGTTCTTAATGTATCAATATCTTATTAACACTAAAACTGCAGACGTTACATGGAGGTTCACAACGAGTTTCCTTCCACCCTTCATTCATAACACTTTTTAAATTCTATCTATGGAGCTGTTGATTTTGCCTCTGGAATCTCCCTATAGTCTGTTGTAAAGTCCTTATACAACACGAGTGGGAGCTTTAGCTACCTAAATGGCCAAATTGTTATCTAGAGTGGAACATGTTGATCATCTTGAGTGCCATCACATGGTATGTACAGGACAACCAGGTCATCAGGCCCAGTCAGCATGGGTTTATGAAAGGCAGGTTCTTCTTGACTAACCTGATCTCCTTCTATGACCAGATGACCCACTTAGTGGATGAGGGAAAGGCTGTGGATATTGTTTACCTGGACTTTAGTAAAGCCTTTGACACCTTTTTCCACAGCATTCTCCTGGAGAAACTGGCTGCTCATGGCTTGGACGGGCATACTCTTCGCTGGGTAAAAAACTGGCTGGATGGCCAGGCCCAAAGAGTGGTGGTGAATGGAGTTCAATCCAGTTAGTGGCCGGTCACAAGTGGTAGTCCCCAGGGCTCAGTATTAGGGCCAGTTCTGTTTAGTATCTTTATCAATGATCTGGATGAGGGGGTCGAGTGCACCTTCAGTAAGTTTGCAGACGACACCAAGTTGGGCGGGAGTGTTGACCTGCTCGAGGGTAGGAAGGCTCTGCAGAGGGACCTGGACAGGCTGGATCAATGGGCCAAGGCCAACTGTCTGAGATTCAACAAGGCTAAGTGCCGGGTCCTGCACTTGGGTCAAAACAACCCCATGCAGCGCTACAGGCTTGGGGAAGAGTGGCTGGAAAGCTGCCCAGCGAAAAAGGACCTGGGGGTGTTGGTTGACAGCCAGCTGAACATGAGCCGGCAGTGTGCCCAGGCAGCCAAGAAGGCCAATAACATCCTGGCTTGTACCAGAAATAGTGTGGCCAGCAGGAGTAGGGATCGTGCCCCTGTACTCGGCACTGGTGAGGCCGCACCTCGAATACTGCGTTCAGTTTTGGGCCCCTCACTACAAGAAGGACGTTGAGGTGCTGGAGTGTGTCCAAAGAACAACAAAGAAGCTGGTGAAGGGTCTAGAGAATAACTCTTATGAAGAGCGGCTGAGGGACCTAGGGTTGTTTAGTCTGGAGTAAAGGAGGCTGAGGGGAGACCTTATAGCTCTCTACAACTACCTGAAAGGAGGTTGTAGGGAGGTGGTGTCGGTCTCTTTTCCCAAGTAACAAGTGATAGGACAAAAGGAAATGGCCTCGAGTTGTGCCGGGAGAGGTTTCGATTGGATATTAGGAAAAATTTCTTCACTGAAAGGGTTATCAAGCACTGGAACAGGCTGCCCAGGGAAGTGGCTGAGTCCCCATCCCTGGAGGTATTTAAAAGACGTGGCACTTAGGGACATGGTTTAGTGGTGGACTTGGCAGCGTCCAATGGTTGGACTTGATGGTCTTAAAGGTCTTTTCCAACCTAAATGATTCTATGATTCCATGATTCTATATCAGGGAGCAAACATCTGTCCTGACTTTGGAATAGCAACTAGTAATGTTACTTATATCCTGTTTCCAGGTAAGGCAGAGTAATAAAACACAGAAGAGCCTTGCTTGTCAAAGTTTGCCCACTGATACCTCAGAAATACTAGGTAAGCATATTTTTCTTCAGTGGTAATTTCTAGGTGCCATGCCTAGATCTGAAGACCATATTTAAGCCTTGGGAATTCTGACTTCTTTTTCAAACAAGATGTATGCTTTTTCAGAGTCACAGTACTTGAAAAAAGATTCTTTCAAAGGATATTTTTCAAACTCTAAGAAAGATTATTTCTGTATTAATAATAGATGTCTTGACAGTTGGCATCTTGTTTGCAAAATAAAGTGTAACTTCTTTTAAGGTAAAGTTTAAGTTTTCTTCTAATTGCTAAATCTACAATTTTTGCAATTTTTACATGGTAAAAAGGAATACTAGAGACTACTGCTTTATTTTAATCCTTTTATTGATGTTCCAGTTATTATCCATCAAACTAAGTATTAGAAGAGGACACATTTGATACAGTATTTAATTTATTTCATAAGGATTTCAAACACAAGCTATAATGTGCATTAATATGCATTTAATGTGCATGTTGAATGTTAGCTAGTACAATTTTAACTAGCTAATAGTCCAGAATTGATAATACTTTATTCCCAATTATTGCTAGAAGGGTAAGTGCTCAAATTCTGAATAACTGACTTTTTTGGGTGTGCCAATTGTAAAATTTCTAAATATGATCACATCAGCACCTTTGCCATTTAAATTTCCTTAGCACTATTCAGATTTGGATTATGTAATATTCTTTCTCAACACTAAACTTTTCACACTATTTTATTTCCAAACCTTAGCAGCTAGAATCTTTAGAGTCAAAAATATAATGAAAAAGTTACAAAAGAGAAAAATGTTGATCTAGCTCTCAGGCCAAAAAATGCTATCAATAGCAAACCAACTTTTTAAATATGGGGAAAATATTAAAGTATGAAACACTTAAGCATTTAAAAATTCTATTCCGGTAAATACTTTTAACTCCCCTGTGATACAATGATAATCAGTTCCAAGATGATATTTAATCAGGAAGGATAGATTTCTGGTTAGGATATTGAAACAGGACACAGATAATGTGGTCTTGTGGCTGAATTCAACAAAGAATTTAGGTGTCTGACTTCCAGAGCAGTCAGAACTGCCCAGCTGCTACTTCATCCCAATGGTATGTACATTTCCTATGTACCACCTTGTTGGATTTAGAGTTTCTGAATTTTGCTGCTTCTGGGCATACTAGGAACTGTTGCAGGCTGAGTAACTCAGCATAAATATTTCCTGTTTGCAACTAGCCCAACTGAGGCACTTCTCTGTCCTGTTGGATTCTCCAAGAACATAACAAATGCTTTATTTAGAAGAATTATCTTATATTACAACAAAACATTCCTGGAACACTCATTCAGAAATAGTTCAGTGCCTTCCTCTGCTTGCAAAAGGAACAAGAATATCAAAGCCATATCTCAAGTCAGCACCAGGGTAGAGATGACTCCTGCTGATGCTACAGCAGCATTCAGGAAAGAGAGGAACCTCAGGTGAAGGATGGCACTGGGACTGGCTTCCCATTTCCTGAGTAAATGCTCTAATCAAGAGGCGTTTAATGGTAGGGTGGACAAACCAACCCTTCATTAGTCTGAAAATAAAACACTCTGCTATTGAATCTGTTTATTTCTGCATAAACAATTTCAGTAAATACTGAATTTGAGAGAAGTAAGAGGGTGAGCCAGACTGCAGCTTAGTGGTGAGGAATTTAGTGATGAGGACAGTCATATATGAAGGACAAATGTGGGGTCCAATAATTTATTGGCTCAGCAACTGTCTTGTTTGTAGATCTAGCATTTATGATATAGGGGCCTCTAGATGCTGTTGTAGTTCAGTTAATAATTTTGCCTCCTGCTTACTTGTTTTATACTTTTTACAGTACTGGAACTTTCTGCTGCCTTTCACGGTAGTTATTGGATCAGTTAATGCAGTATGACATATGACAGACAGTCTGGGGAGGGCCAGCAAGTCGGTATGGCACTTAAATAGCTAGTTCTGTCCTTCTTGGTGATAGCTGAGAAGGAATAAGCTTGCCCTTCACCATCTTAAAGATAGAGGCTTCCAGCTACTTCTGCACGTCCTGGAAGCAACAGAATTGCTAGTTTGCAGAAATATTTGGAGGGATCACCAAAAACAGAGAAGGGGCCATCTCAGCTCAGGCAATGTAGAAACATTAGATGACCTTTAAAGGTCCCTTCCAACCCAAACTATTCTATGATTCTATGATTAGAGATTAAATAAAAAGAGTGGTTAAACATTGGAACAGGCTGCCCAGGGAAGTGGTGGAGTCCCCATCCCTGGAGGTATTTAAAAGACAAGTAGATGAGGCACTTAGGGACATGGTTTAGTGGACATGGTGGTGTTGGGTCGACGGTTGGACTCGATGATCTTAGAGGTCTTTTCCAACCTCAATGTTTCTATGATTCTATGATTCTATACATCAGTCTTTCCTCTCAAGGTTGGTAAAAGGTTGAGGCCCAAAGGAAGGGAATTTTGGTAGGAGGCAAGATCGTAATGTAACATTTGAACTTCATGTTCATGAACATCAGAAACCTGGGGTTCACAAGATTCCAAAACTCAGGCAGAAACTGTGAGGATTGATCATACATGAACCAAAATCAGAAAACAAATGAATAGCCTCTCCAATTAAAAAAGGAAAAAAAAAAGGAACCAATGACAGTTTTAATCTGTTTCAGAGGAAGATTTTGCAGAAATTGAGAAAGAAACATAGATATTGAGTTAATGAAAAACTTTTATAAGTTAATTAATAGCAGATGTTTTTAATAATTTATCCTCTCTTTTCCCCTTTTTCTAAAGTGAAAATAAAGAGATCCCCCAGGCACACTCCCAAGGAATAAATATAAAGTCCTATCATGAATATTATGGCATTAAGCACTCAAAGATCTGGAAATTCTGAAGCAAGAAGGTGTTTTGGCCACTTTACTCATTGTCAGTACACAGTATCAAAGAAGTAAGATATATATGGGAAGTCCTTGATCCATTTTTTCTTCATCAGGAAGAAGCAATTGCCAAGTGCATAATAACTACTCAAAAGTAAAGTCTAGGAATGCCTTCTGGAAAAAAATAGCTTCTTTAAAACTGAACAACCTGTTCTTCAGAGGATGTATGAATCAGGAAGTTGTTTCTTTGTTTTGTATAGCAGGTTCACAGCCTATTCTTTTACCTTTCCATTTTGTTAAATATAAATTTTCACATATTGTTTCCCATAGAGAATAAACAATATATAATATGACTGAGTTAATGCTAGTGAAGAAAAATGAATTCTTAGAATTTGCCTATTTCCAGAGTGCTAAGTATCAGAAACTCACTATTGTAAAAATGCTGCGTTCTGTGCAGTTCTTATTAAATAAGCTAATTCACAAACTGGACATGTATTGTCTACTACTCGGTTCTCAGGATAAAATCTGAAGTTGCAGATAATTTAGGTAAAGCTGAGGGAAGCTACTCAGTCATACACGTGTGATGATAGGCATTGTAAGAAGAAAGCATACTATAATTAATTACAGTCCCCATTATTGAACTTAAAGACCTAGTAAATCGTATCAAAATTATGGGACTTCTTAGGTGATTTTAGTTTCTAAACTGGAACCTGCTGCAAAAATAGCTAAACTGATCATATTAGGAAAAGGTTTAAGGAATTGTTTGGGGTTTTTGTTTGTTTGTTTGTTTTTCTAACTATTCCAACTGTGGACAGTAGACACAAAATCATTGCAGTACCTGAGACTTACCCTTTCTGTAATATAAATATTCCATATGTTAGCTTTGACAAAAATCATGATTGCATACATGGTACTGCACTGAAACATTCTCTTTTTTTCCAAATCCCAACTGTCTTTCTCCTTTCTATTTTGCTTGATCGTGTAAAATTCATCAGTAATGATGAATACAAAGTGAACCAAAATACAGAATGATTTTGCAGTGGAATACTTGATATAGAAGCCTACATTGTGAAACCTTAGGGAAATTTAAAAAAGAAACAATGACCAATGTATTGAAAGATCCATTGGATAAAAAAAAAAAAAAAAAAGAATATTTTCCAGAACATTTCCATAGAGAAAAGAAAAACAACAAATTTCCTAGAAAATTTACATTTGGCAGCTGGATTTATTATGTGCACATGTTACTCAGCAAGACGACTTTTTTGAACTAAGTGTACTCAGAAGGGGTATCCTGTAGAACAATTCATACTGTGAATAGTGTCGAGGAATATAGGGCAAGAAATAAATCTGGGTCATCAACACAGGCTAGTATGTGTTGTTTTGGTACATCTGCTTCATCTCTTAGCTTGCCATATATTTAAAACATAAGACAGATTGCTGTAAGGGTGGGATTTTGTTCCCATTTAAATGAGAATAGAGTCAGACACAAGTAGGAATGAGGCCTGTGCTAAAAGACCTCTGTTCCATTTTGTGTGAGAGGAAAACTGCCTGTTTTCAGAATTAAACTTACAGCATGAAGTCCTTGCAGTCCCTGCTGAAGACTGCAACAAAGTCTTATAGTTCTCCACTTGTTCATAGTGGAGAAGATGCTCATATATTCTTGCTAAGGAAAAAGGTGGTCAAGGATGGATCTGTGTGAATCTATATATGTACTGGGAAGTCTCCAGTAAGCATAAGCAAGGGGTAACTGAAACCTACCTTCATGGTGTGGGCTAGAGCACAGGAACAAAAAAGAGATGTGGGAGGCTTTTTCTAACTAGGCAGGGTCCAGCTGAAGATAATTGTTCCAAATGTTTGTTTTGTTTTCTCCCCACCTCCAGTCTTTTGGTGCAGGAACCCCCTTTGATTTTACTCCACAGCATTTCCTGTATTCTTAGCCCACACCATCATGATTAATGCAAATAGAGCCTGTTTATTAAGCAAAGAGAGAGAGAGTAATGTACACCGAAAGTAACTTTCTTCTTTGTTTTCTAAAAGAAGCCATGCAAAATAAGATAAACACTGATATCTTTAACTCTGCATTCCAGCGAGTTTGCTGCTCTCTGGCTGGTTTGAACAAAACTATTTTATAGCAAGATTGTCTTACAGATAACCAAGATGCTTCTGGGCTGTATGTGGGGGTTGATTATTGCCACATGTGAGCAGCCTAGAGAAATTAAGAGCCAACTCAGTATTAGTAAAACAGACCTTGAAAGAGCACTGTATTTATTTGTTACCAGCCTATAAAAATCTTTCTCATCGTGACCACCAGACACAAGCACAGAAGCCCAAAGGGACATGTTATTCCACTGACATAATAATAAAAATACAGTGTCCGTTAATCATAACTGATTCACTGCCTCTGTCAGCAAAATCATCCATTTTGGAGAAGGCTGTGTACATTTTGCAGGGATTCTGAAGGCTCCATCATGCCAGTGAACCCCCAGAAGTGGCAACTTCTAGGTCTTTACAACACAGCTATGTTCTTCTCTGTCAAAAGACAAAGTGAATGAGAGGAATGATAGGATTAAAAGAAAAAAAATCACCTCTGGAAAATGATGAAAATGGCCCCTGGGATAAATAGGACATGTTCAGGGCATAATTTTGACAGTTCTAGGAGAAAACCTACTATGTATCCGGTCATATCTATCCAGCTGTAGCTAATCTGCCAACTTCAGGTCTTTGCATGTACTGTAACCATACTGAAGCATAAACTTCCCACTTCCAATCGAGGAGGTCCCCAACCGAAGGAGCTCTGAGATAGCTCTAAATGACCAGGCAATAATCTCTATAATGTTACACTCATTGCATGAACTTCTTATTATTCTTTAATGGCTCTTTCTTGGAAGTTCAGGTTACCTTTTACAATAGAGAAAAAAATTATTGTTCTTTGGTTCTCTAGCAGCATGCTGTTTCATGCTCAGGTATAATATTTTGATTTACTACTCATGCTGTGATGAAAATAACCAATGTAAACTAGTTCATTTGTCGCAGTCATGCACATAATACTCTGGAGTTTTGTCATGAAAAGGTGTTTTGCCCAAGATGTGGGGTTACTTTGTGTATTTCTCAAAATAGTGTGTTGCAATTCTGCAGTAACCAGAAGTTTCCAGCTTATGTATTTATATCATGCAATACAGATAAATGGTTAGAAGTCACAAAAGCAGACACGTTACACTTTAGCAGTGTAACATTTATGATATTGGCAGGTCAGCTCTGGGTATCTGTCCAGATACTTATGATGAACTGCAAATCATAAACTTCTGGCCCTGAACACTGGAATACCCTCAGCTGAATTTTTTCTGATCTTGCAGTTCCCTCACTGAAAAGAAGGACGACAAGGTCACATAAAATAAGCAGCATAACAATGCTTGATATATTGTTAAGCAGTTCTTATTCACTCAAGTTCAGCAATACTTATTTTTAAGCACTGAATGATTCCTAAATACATACTCTGCTGGGACTAAGAATTGCTAAATGTTATCCAAGTGCTCAGTACTTTACTGAATTAAAGCTCAGTTTTCATTCCAGGGACTGATACAAACTGAAGGTACTACTGGAGGGAGACATTCCTTTGTGAGACTCAGCAGTGGTATCTCTGGCCAATATAAAGCAACAATTGCAACAAATTCTTGTGTCAGTCTTTTACTCTTAGATCAGACAGTGGAGCACAGAAGACACATATTCTGGCTTCAGAAACATGCATTTGAAATGTCTGAGAAGAAAATATTTTTTGCTGCAAAACTCAAAATTGAGTTAAAACGTTTCCCTTAAAATGTCATAAACCGAATCAAAAACTTCTATTAAACAATTTTGTAGTGTTCAAGTTTCCTGGTTAATAAAAAAATTAATTTCATTTTGAAGGTGATTTGCTAATCTACAGCTAAAAGCACAAAGATGTGTATTAACTTACTTTACTGATCCTTATAAGGAACTTGATTTACTGGGGGGTTGGAGTTTGCATTTGTAAGCAATTGTGAAATGCAACATTGCTTACCTCTTTGTGCATAACAGTGTTGTGTCTTAGTTGCTAAAAGTCTATTTATCTCCCCTGAGGTGGTAGTTCTGGATGAGCAATCATGGCTTTGTAGAGAAGGCTAGAAATCTACTTCTAAACCTCGTCCAGAGAAATCTGTTGTTTCCAGCTGGAAACCAAGAAGCTTTACTACTGCTCTTCAAGTGAAGATTTGAAAAGGGAGGAGGAGGAACCACAACCCCAGCAGAGCTGTGGCACTTGGAGCCAGCTGAGAAGGTGGCCCCAGACTTAGGAATTCCCCCATGCAGAGAGAGCATAAATTTTTCAAAAGCCAAAATTGAAAGCCAAACACTGAAAGCAAATCCAGACAATGGTTAAACATATAGGAATAATCAGACCGGTGTTTTGGACCTAATTCACATATTGTGGAATGTAGATAAAAGCCCTGAGCACAACTATATGAACTTGAGGAATTTTCTGCTCTGATGATGTCTCCTTTACTAGAACCTGTAAGACCTTGTTGAGCCTTGCAGATCTTTGGCTTATCACTGTGGGCAATAATTTCTTTGTGAATCACTTCATCTAACAAATCACCACTGTGTCCTCTACAGATGTTTTTCATTAAGATTAATTAATTTCTTCTAGGGGACTAATGCCAACAAAGATGTTATGCAGGAATACATTGTTCCTTAATACCAAGAAATTCTTTTCTGAACGTAATAACATATTTAACATCCCAACTCCTTGCCCAGCAGATTCCTATTCAGGGATAGCATGTAATTTAGACATATACTATATAAACAAAACATTTTGCTTGCATGTTCTATAATTTGCATTATGGAGACACAAGAAGCTAGATGGTCCTGAAGTTTCATTTTGATTTAAAAGCAAAGCAACACTCCTCCCTCCCTTTTATATCTCTGCATGTAAATCAATGAATATCTAAATTGAAATATTAACTAGAAACTGGTCATGTGGCTCTGTTCGTACCTGTGCACATTTTTATTTTCATGCCTCTAATAGTGCTACATTAAATAATAAGCATGGTGGTATCTTCATTTGTAAGAAAAAATTAGTTTTGTAGGGTTTTATTTTAATTCATTTTTATATTCTTCCACTAGAAAATTTAAGGATATGGCCTATTAAAGGATATATCCCATCAGACACTAGACAGGTATCCCTATCAGACACTAGACAGGTATCTAGTGTCTGATTTAAAGAAACTTCTCTAAGCTGTTGTCCATCCCGTCATTTTTACAGGCAAGCACCTTCAAGCATGTGGTGTCGATAGGACACAAATTCATATTGCTTAGTTAAAAAAGTTTGCAATATCATGAAGCACTCAGTTGTTGCAATAAGATTACTCTGCAAGAAAGTTATCTCAACAGAATGGGTACCTCAGTAATACATTATATTATCTGTTCAACACTGAATGTGCTGGATTAGAATTAATGAACTCTTTTTTTTTTTATTATTGCCACATGAGTCATAATTAGAGGTTACCGCACCAGTCAGTTAGTCAACATGTAAGTGAAATAAAACAGGTTGTTTGCAATGTAGATCATGTAGCACCTAAGTGATCATGCTGCTAATCAGTATGACTCCAATTTTTTAAAATAATTTTTAGAAAGCATCCTTTCCCTGCCCACTGCTTTACAAAGTCTGAGAGCAGATCACTTTTAAGCGGTGGCAGTCTTTACCATACTTTTGCGTAACTTCTGTTCTAGATATCACTGTTGATATGTTCCTCATATCATCTGAGATGGCTAAATAAATTCCTATCTTGCAAAATTACATCAAAGATCACAGTAATGTTCTCTTTTATTTTGCAGAGAATATAATGAAATGAACAGCAACTGGATAGACTGGCATACTTGTCACAAATTATCATCATGATCTAAGAAGCAAAACAAGTAGGGAGATTGCAATGGTAAATTTTCTTTAATTGTAAGACATATGGATACTCTGACACCATGTTGAGAAGCACAGGATGGGTGACAGGATGCATAGCTAACATTAAGGCAACTGAAAATTTTCTACAGTGTTAGTCAGAAATGTAGCCCTATCCTCTGAGGTTTTCCTTTCCCACTCAATGATTTTCCTAGATACTATATAAGCAAATGAATAACTATTAATTTTTTCCCTTCAGCAAAGCAGTAGTGATTCAGATATTCCAAAAACTAGGAATCACCCTGAGCAGGGTGATTACTTCTTTCTGTCAATACCTCTTGTTCTTAGAAGGCAAAATCTTTATTAATGTAATGAGCAGGTGTCAGGCTTTGACTGTAAAGGGTGGAACTCCTCCTGCTTAACCTGATGGGATTTTTAACAGATACAATTATTTTGAAGAGCAAACACCTGATAATAAATCTTGAATGCTATTTGCACTCATCTATAGTTATACAGGTGTGATAGCAGTACATCATTTGAGTACTGATTAAATCAACTGTTGAATTTGCAAAAAAATCCCCCAACCCAGTGACAAAATTCTTGTATGATCCTCTATCAGTCAATAACAAATGGACTCCTGGTTTTGCTGCACAACATCTTGTATTGGAAATGCCAAATGACAATAAGTTTAAAAAATTATATTGTTTACTAATTAAATGCCAAATGTATCCTAATAAAGCTGTAGAGAACAGTGAAAGTCCAATTTGATCTAGCTAGGAAAAGAAACCACCCTGAAGTCTTCATTTTCCAAACTTTATTTTCTCCTTCTACTGTATTTTTTGTAAATAAAGCTCCTTCAGACCACGTGCAAAAAGCTATCCAGGAAAAAATGCTTTTAAGAATTTTTTTCGGGGAAATTTTAGCTTGATATAATGTATTATATTAACCCCAGAATACAGTGACATCTTGGAGATCTTTTTGTCAGGGAATCTGAACAACAGTGACAAAATAAGAAGTGAAGTTGGAGAGCATTTCAGGCACTGCATGTAAAGTATTTGTAATTACAGTGACCTTACAGTGGTCAGCTGCCTAAAACAGCACAGCACAGCGTAGCACACACTCTGAAGTCATTACCTTATGGATATCTAGCAGCATACACTTATTTCAACACCAGTGAGTCTTGCTGGAGAAGGTTTTAGTTAAAGTGCTATTTAAGAATTCTGTATTGTAAAATTAATTGTTCTTAAAGCAATATGTGTAGAATTTAATGACTGTATATATCCTGAGGGTTATGTGTTATGACGCAGATTTGAAGGTATTTTCGTTTGTTTGGGACAATAGTCTGCGTTGTCAGGAGGACTTGTTTTTGCTTCTTTTATACTGGGAGGAAAGACAATGTATAATAGGGGATGCTGAAGGTGAAAGGATTGAAGAACACTATAATATAAAATTAAAATTATTTATTTATTTGAGAAAAAGAAACCCCACTCCGTTGTCAAAACTATGTTTAGTAGTGTGACTTATAAATACTGCACACACTTTGTATCAGTTAGGCACAGTTGACAAAAACCTTTTTGCTCTGTTTTTTAATCTGTGAAAAGGCAATACAAATGCTTATGGAAGAGATAAGAAAACTATTAAAGCACCAATAAAGAATTCAAATTCTCTGGCTACATATATGGTGTAGATGTGCTCTCAATTTTATCTGTGAAGTCTGTAACATCTGGGCAGAGGGCTGAAGAATAAATAATGCAAAAGTGAACTGAGCAACCCAGGTGGGAGCAAGGTCAGGCAGTTGTTTTTATATGAGTCTGTGTGTTACAAGAAGACAGAGGAGCAAATCCACTAGGAAACCTGAAACACTCAGGCTTCAGAACTGTGATCTCTCAAGGAAAAACAGTATGAAAAAAATTATAATTGTTGAGTCTTGACAACACCCAGCTATAAATCATGGTCTCAGGGAAAGGTTTAAACTTTAAAGCACATGATCTTGTGTACATGTGTGTGTGATAAAACCTCTTGGTGCTTCAGGCATTAGAAAGTTCTCAGTCTCCTTACAGCTGTTTTGTAACCAAGGTCTCAAACCCTTTAAAAGTGCAATAAAAGTGCTGCTTTAGTGACTGATGTAATTTTTCTTCTCTTTTGTTATTTCTTCCAGATGAGAGAATAAATAGTCTTCAAAGTTACTGTGTTTCTTCAGGGCTTCAGTTCAGATAAAATAAGAATCAACCTGAAATTTTTCTACCTCTCAAATTAACTGTGTCGTCCTGTATTAAGTTCATCTACCATATGGTTAATGTTGCGATGAATCTCTTTGGATAGAAGCTTTGCTGGGTATTGTGTTCTTGTTTATTTCATCATGAATGCCATACTGCAACACTCTGCATTAAAACTCGACAATTGTGCTCAGATTCAGAACCTGAATTGGGCTTGCATAAGCCAAAATATCTAATTCAATGAGTGCAGTGACAGTTGCTTCAGTGACTAACAACATTATACAAGCAAAGATCTGGTGTTGAATACTGCAGTGACAAGGCAGACCTCAGTTCTTTCCAACTTCCATGGAGGGTACTCACATTTTTAGTTTCTTAACAGGTCAGTCTACCCATCCGAACTACCAAGATAAATGTTCTAAATGAGAGGAAATGGTTATCAGTGTGTTATGATGACAAAAGCAATACAGTATGAGGGAATGTAAATGAAATAAAATGTGCATCATCACACTGGCTTATGTAATGCTGCCATAGAGATGTTGTATTGCAGATAGACTGTAGACCAGATTTAGCTGCAGGAAAAGAGCCAGCAGCCAGGATCAGGGGTTTGTCTTTGCTGAGGTACAAAGAAGGAATTTTGGCTACTGAAAAATAGTCTGAGGGGTGGAAAAGACTTAGACCTGGCAAAAGCAGGCCTAATTTTAGTTTCCTAACAAATCTCAACTTAGATACAAAGATTCATGGGAAAAATTAGGGGCATAAAAGGGAGAAGAATGGTGAGAAAGAAGACGCCTACATTAGGCATAGAAAATGCTCAGGAGAGGAGCTGAGTCAAAAAGTATCCTGGACTGTCTTCTGTAGTTTAGTCTCTATGTCAAACCTTTCCCATAAGGTAGACAAAGCAAGAAGACTTGCTTCTTCACCTTTGTATCTTACATCCCAGACAGAACACTCTGCCAGTGGTTAGGAGACTAATTTTTGATTACTGTCCTGCTTGAGAAGATATGACAGTTTTTAGCACCACCGTAAATCCTTAGCCCAGCCAGTTGTAGTCATTAAATGTGTGGTACCCTTGGATTTTTCTGTAGAGAATGATGATCTTGGTGATGTTTATTATTAAGCCAGGAAGGCAGAATGAAAATGAGTGGGACTCTGCGATGAAGCACAGAAGACATTCACATCCCTAAAGACAAGCCTGGGCTTCAGACCCCCACATCAGTGAGCACGTAATATAGACCAGTTAACCAGAGGCTCAAACTCCCAGAATCAGTTGGTAAGCTATTCTAAAGAGAAAACAAAACAACGCTGCCCCCCGCCAGTCCCTGAATGTGAAGAGGCTTGCTTTTGGAGATCAGGGCTTTCCAAATAACTGTCTTCAAAATATTTCTCAGTGATGAGTCCCTTCTCAACCTTTTATAGGGTTTTTCTCTGTCTAAGTTTATATGCTGGTATCACATATTGTCATCAGCATAGTTGGTATCAGACTTCGAAAACACAGACCAACATTTCCAACACAGTGTAGCTCAATTTATTTGCCTAGTGATTTTGATATCAAGGACCAAAAATACCCATGTTTTTTTAATAGGAGCAGAAAGGAATGGAAACCCAGTCTCTTGCCTTTTCTTTTTGCAAGGACATGCACAACTGGTAAGAGGAAAACATTATGGAGGAGTCCCCTCTTAAAATACTGGAAACACAGCACACTACTGTCGTGGTTTAACCCCAGCCAGCAACTAAGTATCACACAGCTGCGCGCTCACCCTCCACCCTGTCCACTGGGATGGGGGAGAGAATCGGAAAAAAAAAAGTAAAACCCGTGGGTTGAGATAAAGACAGTTATAATAGGACAAAAAAGGAAGAGAAAATAATAATAATAATAATAATAATAATAATAATAATAATAATAATAATAATAATGATAAAAGAATATACAAAACAAGTGATGCACAATGCAGTTGCTCACCACCCACCGACCGATGCCCAGCCAGTCCCCGAGCAGCGATCGCTGCCCCCCGGCCAACTCCCCCTAGTTTGTATACTAAGCATGACATCATGTGGTATGGAATATCCCTTTGGCCAGTTTGGGTCAGCTGTCCTGGCTGTGCCCCCTCCCAGCTTCTTGTGCACCTGGCAGAGCATGAGAAGCTGAAAAGTCCTTGACTTAGTGTAAGCACTACTTAGCAACAACTAAAACATCAGTGTGTTAGCAACATTATTTTCATACTAAATCCAGAGCACAGCACTGTACCAGCTACTAGGAAGAAAATTAACTCCATCCCAGCCGAAACCAGGACAGTATCCACCCCTTATTCTATACCATCTATGTCATGCTCAGGTACCCCACTTTCCAATACATTCCAGTTAATCACCACCACTTTTCCTGTCTTTTGATATATACACGCAGATATCATTCCCTTAGTCTATGGGCTGTCCCTATAAAATGTTCGTTGTGTTCATGTAGTCCATGACTTTGGGCTCCATCTGCAACAAAAGTCCTTCAGGGCAGATGGTGTGTGGTGTTGGATTTTTGCATGCTGAAACCAGTTCTGGTTCCATTATCACTGTGCTTTGCTCAGTTTTCATCAAAGTTCATTCATTAATCTGGGTGACTCTTACTGTAATATCATTGATATGGCATATAGCCACCATAGAAGTCATGATATACAATGTTATATAGCAATTAACATAATACAATTTAATTTATTGCCTATTCTCACCCAAAATCAAATTCCCTGGAGGTACACATCGGATTTTCCCATCCTCCCACATTACCCACCATGTACACCCAGGACCCTGAGCAAATGCAATCCCACAAATGGGTTTACCTTTGCCTGAGGCAGGAATAACCCAGACTGTCTTCCCCAACATATTTTTTATGTGCACTACAGGAACTTTATTCCCATCTACAGTACGTAAAAGTTCTGACTGGGCAGGGCCTGCTCGATTGGCAGATCCCCCAGTGTTGACTAACCAGGTGGCCTTTGCTAAATGCGTATCCCAATGTTTGAACGTCCCGCCACCCATTGCTCTCAGTGTAGTCTTTAACAGTCCATTGTATCGTTCAATTTTCCCAGAGGCTGGTGCATGATGGGGGATGTGATATACCCACTCAATGCTGTGCTCTTTGGCCCAGGTGTCTATGAGGTTGTTTCGGAAATGAGTCCCGTTGTCTGACTCAGTTCTTTCTGGGGTGCCAAGTCACCATAGGACTTGCTTTTCAAGGCCCAGGATAGTGTTCCGGGTGGTGGCATGGGGCACGGGATATGTTTCCAGCCATCCGGTGGTTGCCTCCACCATTGTAAGCACGTGGCGCTTGCCTTGGCGGGTTTGTGGGAGTGTGATAAAATCAATCTGCCAGGCCTCCCCATATTTATATTTCAGCCATCGTTCTCCATACCAAAGAGGTTTTAACTGCTTGTCTTGTTTAATTGCAGTGCATGTTTCACATTCATGGATAACCTGTGCCATAGTATCCATCGTCAAGTCCACCCCTCGATCACGAGCCCATCTGTATGTTGCATCTCTTCCTTGGTGGCCTGAGGTGTCATGGGCCCACCGAGCTATAAATAATTCACCCTTATGTTGCCAGTCCAGATCCACCTGAGCCACTTCAACCTCAGCAGCCTGATCCACCTGCTGGTTGTTTTGATGTTCTTCAGTGGCCCGACTCTTGGGTACGTGAGCATCTACGTGACGGACTTTTACAACCGGGTTCTCCACCCAGGCAGCAATATCTTGCCACAATGCGGCAGCCCAGATGGGTTTGCCTCTGCGCTGCCAGTTGCTCTGCTTCCATTGCTGCAACCACCCCCACAGGGCATTTGCCACCATCCATGAGTCAGTATAGAGATAGAGCACTGGCCACTTTTCTCGGTCAGCAATGTCTAAAGCCATCTGGATGGCTTTCACCTCTGCAAACTGACTTGATTCACCTTCTCCTTCAGCCGTTTCTGCAACTTGTCGTATAGGACTCCATACAGCAGCCTTCTACCTCCGGTGCTTTCCCACAAGACAACAGGACCCATCAGTGAACAGGGCATATTGCTTCTCATTTTCTGGTAGTTCATTAGACATTGGGGCCTCCTCAGCATGCGTCACCTCCTCCTCTGGCGATATTCCAAAATCTTTGCCCTCTGGCCAATCCATGATCACTTCCAGGATTCCTGGGTGACTGGGGTTTCCTATTTGAGCCCGTTGTGTGATCAGTGCGACCCACTTACTCCATGTAGCATCAGTTGCATGATGTGTACAGGGGACCCTCCCTTTGAACATCCAGTACAACACCGGCAGTCGGGGTGCTCCTGGGGCTCTGCTTCAGTACCAATCACTTCCGAAGCAGATCGAACCCCTTCATATGCTGCCAATATCTCTTTTTCAGTTGGAGTATAGCGGGCCTCGGATCCTTTGTATGCCCGACTCCAAAACCCTAGGGGTCAACCTCAATTTAGACTTACTTCGTCTTCCAATACATTTAGCTGTTGGGATCCCCCTGTCACCCCAGAAATACAGATGGGTTCTGCCCCTGTTTAGCTTGATGGCATTAGGGTACACTGTGCACCGGTGTCTACTAGAGCCTTATACTCCTGTGGGTCTGATGTGCCAGGCCATCGAATCCACAGAGTCCAGTAAACCCGGTTGTCCCTTTCCTCCCCCTGGCTGGAGGCAGGGCCCCTCTAGTCCTGGTCATAGTATTCATTACTCACTTCCTGTAAATACGAGTCAGAAGTCTCTTCAGTAAGATCAGAAGTAAGATCAGCCCTTCTACTCTCTCTGGGGAACTGCCCGCTGGAAACTGGAGCAGCAATTTTCCTGGAAGAACCTCTTTCTGTGATTGTTTTCCCTTGCAACTCATTTACCCATGCCTCTAGGGTCGAGATAGATTTTCCATCCCACTTCCTCATGTCCTCTCCATGTTCACGTAGGTAATACCACAGGGTGGCCCGTGGTGTATACCCACTGTATCCTCTCTCTTGAGTAGAGGAACGCATACTCCTAGTAGCTGAGATACTGGTCCGTACAGGTAGGGAGCAGAACATATCCTCTTTGAATTGCTGGAACTCCCGGGACAGTTTCTTGTCTAGCATGTCCGGCAGTTTCTCCACAGCTGAGATGCAGGCCCACAGGGAGGAAGAGAGACTTTCTTCATATTTCCGGAGTTGACCAGCCAATCATCCACTGTTTGTCCCTCTCCGTCTTTCCAGGTCATTATTGTCAATGAGTTGGCATATGATGATGGTGTGCTCCGTACAAACTTCCACCACATGGGCCATGTGCACTTGACTTCATCTGGCTCTTTGGATAACTGCTTGTTGTCCAGGTCACCATAAATCACCTCCAGCATGGCTAATTCCCTCAGGTACTGGATACCTCTCTCCATGGTGGTCCACTTGCCTGGGTGACATAGAACATCTTCCTTGAAGGGTTACCTTTCCTTCATGCCTGACAGGAGTTGCCTCCGGAGGCTGCGGACTTGTGCCCCTTTTCCAATCACTTTGTCAATGCCCCCTTCCCTAGAAAGGAATCCCAGCTGCTTGACTTCCCTACCCTCCAATTCCAGGCTACTGGCCCCGTTATCCCAGCATTGCAGTAGCCAGGTGACAATGTGCTCGCCTGGACGATGGCTGAAATCACTTTGCATATCTCACTCAGGGATAGGGATCAAGTGGTTAGTGTCTCGTTTATGAGTTCTTCCTACCCCTCTGAGGAGGAACGCTCCCGCCGAGTTCTTCCTCGGGGAAGCAGGGAATTCTTCCTCTTCCTCCTCCTGTTCTCTTGATGGCCCTGCTTTAGAGTAGTCTGCCTCCTCTCTGGCGGGGCAGTATGCTTCTTCCTCCTGCTCCCTCTTAGAAGAAGCTTCTTCATCCCTTACTAAACGAGCTGACTTTTGCTTCCAACATTTCTTCTTCTGTATGGGGGTGACTGATATCGGCACAGGTTGGTTCTCTGGTTCAGCTGGAGTGCCTGTCGCCGTGGTTTGAGTAGCCACAGTACCTGTCACAGGGGTTGGAGTAGCCGCAGTGCCTGTCGCTGCGGTTGGAGTAGATGCAGTGCGTGTTATGGGGGTTGGAATAGACACAGTATTCTTAAATAGTTGTTCAACCCTAACCAAGACATGACACATATTCAGGAGACACAGCAATAGGAACATGCTGGTTTGAACATCCCAAGGATGTTCAAAATTCTCAAGAGCTATTGGAATTAGCCTGGAGGAGAAGGGGAAGATGGAGGAAGGCATCTCCCCCATAGGTTGGCTCTCTGAGGAGAAAAAATGAAAAGTGTAATTATTAATAATTTCTGATAGATGGCTCCCAAAGTACAGAGGTGATGGCAATGCTGAGTACAAATACGAGATTGATCTCACGACTGATAATTTTATCATACCATAAGCCAGTGTTACACAGCACAGCAAAGCGATAACCTTAATCCACCTCCCAGAGGTGATAAACAGCACATAAATATTGATAAACAGTATATACGGCAAGTACGGTGTTACATAACACAGCACTGAGAGCAAATACAACAACTTTCAGAGCAAATAAATCAACATTGTGACCAGCAACTACTAAACAACTATAATGAATGCTTACAGCAAATTTGTTTTAACCCGCTCTGGTCAGATCTGTCGTTATCTCAACCCTTCGAGCCCCATGTTGGGCGCCATAAAGGATGGTTGTGGTTTAACCCCAGTTGGCAACTAAGTACCACACAGCCGCGCGCCCACCCTTCCCACCATCCCCCGGTGGGATGGGGGAGAAGATCAGAGGAAAAATGTAAAACTTGTGGGTTGAGATAAAGACAGTTATAATAGGACAAAAAAGGAAGAGAAAATAATAATAATAATAATAATAATAATAATGATAAAAGAATATACAAAACAAGTGATGCACAATGCAATTGCTCACCACCTGCTGACCAATGCCCAGCCTGTCCCCAAGCAGCAATCGCTGCCTCCTGGCCAACTCCCCCCAGTTTATGTACTGAGCATGACATCACATGGTATGGAATATCCCTTTGGCCAGTTTGGGTCAGCTGTCCTGGCTGTGCCCCCTCCCAGCTTCTTGTGCACCTGGCAGAGCATGAGAAGCTGAAAAGTCCTTGACTAGTGTAAGCACTACTTAGCAACAACTAAAACATCAGTGTGTTAGCAGCATTATTCTCATGCTAAATCTGGAACAGAGCACTGTACCAGTTACTAGGAAGAAAATTAACTCCATCCCAGCCGAAACCAGGACAACTACAAAGAAGGCAAGAGGCTGGATAGATAGTCTTAATGAGGATCTATTTGTTTATTTGTCTGTTCTGTATGAAAACAAAAAGGGCAAGAAAGCTGCTTAAAATCAAAATAGAGGCCCCAAAAAATTTGACTATCAACACTGCTGATCACTCTTGCATTTTTACTTGTGCTGAGCATCAGAAAAATGGAGATGTCTGACATTTTTTTCCTCTCAATCTCATTTCTTACCCTTCTTGCAATCTTTTCCACAGTAATCTATGACTTCATCTAAGGACATGTAGTCTGGACGAACCAGTTAGAGTCTGGAAATTTGGACTTCTCAATTTTCATTCCATCTGTGACACTGTCTGTCCACAGATTTCAGCGAAACGCTTCCCCTTTCTGTCTCAGATTGCTCATTATGCCCATCTCCAATGTGGCTGCAGGTGATCTGAAACTCTGCTTGCACCTCAACACTGTCCAAAACCCATGCTGCAGGGATTCCTGTTCCCTAACCAGGAAAGGCAGAGGTGGCAAAGCAGTCCCTGTTATAGTGTAATGACAGTCAAAATGATATTTTGATAATATAATGGGACTGCAGACACTAAAGCTCTGGTTATGGATCTAATGAGTTTACACCACATATAGTCATGATTTCCCCTTTCCTTTCCCCCAGGCAAACCAATTTAAAGACATATAGTGAGGAATAATTAGTGAATGGTTCTGTTGTACATTTTAAACTGAAATAAAAAGGTTGAATTCATAACCTTGTTATAAATTGCCTTCCAGGGAGTGAGGCACTGAGATATAGACATTATATATACCTTACAAAAGAGAATAAGATATGATTAGATTTACAAAACTCAGCTTTTAACTTTTATATTTCTCATTACTATTTGTTGGCCGCTCTGCATTTTCCTTACTGAATATTGTTGCTGTAAACAAGAGAGATTAAGACTGAACAACAATGCAAACAAAACATTAAAAGGTCAAAGTACTATAATTGGAAAAGATTTTTTCCAAGTTATATAGGGCAAAATGCTCCAATTCTACATTCTTTATACAGGGTTATTAGATAATGTTGTATGGCAATGTAATAGTCTGTTATCTTTCTGTTCTCATTGGTTTAATGTTATTTATGGAGTTCAACAACACTCTTGTCAAGATATACACATTTCAGTATGTGCATTACAAACATTCCCAAGGGAGTCCAATGGTTTGACTTTTGTCAAGGTCAAAAGACCAACAAAGTCTGTCCTATCTCAAAGCAGCACAATGGAACATTTGAAGTAAGAAAGATGAGTTCCACGACATATCTAGAGAAGAAAGTAGATACCAAAGATGCTTTGTCCTTTCTGTCTGGAATTTCTTGTTTTTCAGGCACACCTGGAAATTCAGTCAAGGACTGAATGAATGTGGAAAAGAAACTTTATTTTTGTCATCAAAAGTAATTGCTGCAGGTATGGTTAAAGGACAGTGGAGGGACAACTGAACTATAGGAGTCTCATCTGAGTGTATTCTGGTGCAAAAAAGAAAAAGGGGGACCTTATTTGATGGCCTTCTCTCTGAACATTTATGCAGAATAACCCCTGCCCTCCAATTCTCTCTTGCCTTGGTGGAACATCACTTTTTGTCAGCATTTCCTTAGAGTGGAAGTGGCTATCTTCTACACATACAAATTGTTGTTAAGCAGTAAACACTCAGCATTTCCCTTAATGTTTTTCTTTTGTGGCTTACTAGGAGTTTTCTTCATTCTCTTCTCAGCTACTCATCTGAGGCCTATGTGACTGTTAAAAAATGTTTCAGGAAAAAAAGCTGTCCCATCTTACTGAAGATACAAACCAGCTTTTCAGTAGGATAATGTCCAGCAGCAACGTGAAGTTGTGGTTTTCTGGAGTTCCAAGAGTTGGCTTAGGCTTGCCTGAATGCTAAAACCATTTTGTAGCCTAAAATTCAGACAGCTCTGGTTGATTATCTGGTCATCACCAGCTAGTTCTAACAACCTATTCTCTCTAGTGCTTTAACACTAGACCATTTAGAATACTTCAGACACTTTTAGAAATCAAGCTGTCATCATGATCCAACTTCTTCAAGAATTGGTAACCTGGCTTAGTGCAGTAGTGTTACTTAAGAGTACATAAACATTAAAAAGCAATATATCAGGACAGTGGATACTCTAGTAAAACTAGGCATACATATTTTTACTTATAGATGTACTTGTAAAAGAAGCAGATTCAGTATGTACTGCTTTCTGAACAGTATTTGAGACCTACATGCATGCATTTTATACAGATATATAAGTATTTGGGCAACTAGACCCATTCCCCTATTAACTGTGAATGCGGCCTGACCTCATGCTGGAACTCCTACAGTGGTTAAGGTGTGCAATCCATACAATGAACTGAAATAATGAAAGAATTTGCTTCAAAGAACCTGAAACCTGGAAACATCATAGTTGCATACTAAAGGTTCAAATCTTTTAACTGAAATTATGTTGTATACAGTGATAGTTCTTGAGGCATAATTTTTTCTCCCAGCTGTGCTGCATGGTTGTGGTAGCTACATGCCTTAGGTGTGAACTCTTTAAAAAAGCCCTGTCTACTTTAAAGAGTACAGGTTTTTGAGCATTGGGGATGTGCTTTCTTTTTACTTTCTGAAATACTGAATCTACAAGGTGTCTAGTTCCCCCAGAAAGAGACTGGAATTTGGCAGTTCTGCCAGCTTCAGAAAACTTGTGTGTGTGCTCAGCCGTCTCAAGTTTACAAGCAGACTGGAAGAATCATAGAATCATAGAATCATTGAGGTTGGAAAAGACCTCTAAGATCATCGAGTCCAACCGTCGACCCAACACCACCACTAAACCATGTCCCTAAGTGCCGCATCTACACGTCTTTTAAATACCTCCAGGGATGGGGACTCAACCACTTCCCTGGGCAGCCTGTTCCAATGTTTAACCACTCTTTCAGTAAAGAAATCTATACTGGTGGCATCGTTCCACCAAAATCAGTGGGGTTACTCTCTTTTCCTACTGCAAGGATCTCCCCCCTTCCCCCCCCCGCCTACCAACAGCTGACTGCTAGTAGAAAATCCGTGCAGATTTTTGCACAGGTACACAGGTACAAATATGTCTTTCATTTGAATAAACTGCAAAGTCAAAAAAAGCCTTCTTCTATTTTAAAATAAATAGGAAATCACTTAAGAAACATATCAAAAGGAATGAGTTGTAAGGCTATTAACACTGTATGAGGGTGGTATCTAGCTTCCACTTTCTTAGAAGTAGGGGATGAGATATTTTGCTAAGGAGAATTCCTGAAGAATCTTTATTTAGGAAGTATATTTTCTGGTTGCTAACACAAGATGTTCATGTATAATTTGCTGTTTTCATTGTATCTTAACCATTTTATACCATTTTTGTCTTTTGCTGCGTATATCTCTCCAGAGCACTGTAATTAAATTTGAACTTCTTCAGATATGGAGGTCCTGGTGTGAACGCTGGTTTGCTCACTGATAGAGATCTTCAAACCCAACAACCAATCCATACTTACCCAAGCCTCACTGTAGGAAGGGTGGGAATCAATAACCAACAGAAAGACATTATGTGGAAGAGAGAACTGTTATCACAGATTATGGAGGCAGAATTAGTTATTCATAAATTTAAAGCTAATCTTTTTTCTCAGTAGCTGAGGCACTGAAGGTCTAATATATAGACCTTTACAAATGGAAAGTAACACCTTAAGGTTTCTGGATGGAAGTGATCTTTCCCTGAGGGACTCCAATGCGAAATCTTTGAAATATCCAACTTCTCAAACATGTTGTAATAGAAAGCACTGCTGATTTTCACTGAATAAAATATTGCTTAAGCATACCACCAGCTCAGCTTCCACAAAGCTACATATTTAAGTACTATGTATTTATATCTCTCAGTGTTTTCCACAAAGTAATTTAATCCAATTGTTATGCTGTTTACATGAGCTTGGGTTTCAAGGACCAGAGATTAAAAAGAAAAAAAAAAAAAATTAAAACTTTGCCTCTTGATAAAAGTTTGCAAACAGGATGGAGGTCAGACTTACTTAACCATGGTCTGAAACCAAATAAAACATAGAGAGAAATTTCATTTTTAGTTTCCGCACTGCAGAAACCTGAAAACCAGCAGGACTTTCTCTTCACCAAAGGTTATCAATTTTAGTAAACCTTATTTCAGCACCTCTACCTAGATAGATTAGTGTTAACAGAGTAAGAAATACTGGGGAAAGATCCTATGAAGAGCCATAGGAGCTAGGTTCTCACTGTTTTATGTACTGCATTTCTAAAGCAAATGAATGACATGAATAAACTGTATTAACAGTTTCTATAGGCAAGTAGAATTGAAATTACATTGACATGTATAGCAGGGAGAATTCCAACTGCTGAAAGTGTTTGATGACATTCTGGGTAGTAAATTTGTTTACATGTTTGATTAAAACCTGAATAGATGCTCAATAGAGATTTATATCCTTTTTGCTCATGAAAAAGTTTATATTCTATATTCAATATTCAAACTCTCTTATATTCTATATTACAATTTACTTTGTAAATTAAGGATTAAGACAATACAGAGGTACTTTTAAAATAGTTTATCAAATACCTCATTTTTCCTTGCTTATTTTGTGACTCTTATCACTCCTACTTGTTTCATCTTGCATAAGTTAAATTTTGATCCTGCAAACAACTGGGCATATGACTATTGTTTTGCACAACAAGGGCCTAATATAAGCCAAAAGTCATTGATGAAGGAGGGGAAATGGTAGACAGAGATACTTGAATAGATTAATGGCAATGGGGATTATCTGATTCCGTAAACACGTCCAAAGTATTGCACAGTGAACTTCATGAAAAATCTTCCACCGACTTTTTTGGGCAGACACGTGCTCAGTCTCATGTGTTAGAGTCAATATGACTTATAAAAAAAATAAACATACACATACTACACTCTGAAAGTCATTGAAGACATGCAAAGCTCAGTTAAGCAAAGGCAACGATCAATCATAAAGAATCTTTTGCTATTTTTGTCAGTGGAAGTATTTTACTTCAGAACAGAACTATGGAGAAAAATGGAAGGAGTTGATAAAGGCCCACATGCTAGAAAATCTCCACTGAAACAGTTTTATGGAAAAAGCAACTGCTGTCCTACAAAGTCAGAGAGTGAACTTATACAGCAGTTATCTGAGCAAGCCTCTGCTCCACTGAATGTTTAGCTATTTATTCAGTGCAGTAGCTCCAACAGCAGAGTTTAAGAGCTACTGCTCAGCTCTGCCATAAGCTGGTGACCAGAGCATTTTCCTGGAAGGCTGGATGAAAGCAGGAACCACATCTTGCTACGCTCCATGTGAGTTTTCTTGGCACTTCTCATGGTCATATAGGTAGCTCCCTATAGCTTCCCAGGCCTCCAGGTGTGTTAGTCCCCAAACCAAACCACCATGTAAGACCTGCTCTACAGAAATGTCTCAAATTAGTACAATTAAACATTTTTCTCTCATGTGCAAGCTACTTGAAACTACCTTACATATTCTGCGGGGTGAAAACATATTCATGGATTATTTTGATGGAGCTGTTTACAGGCAGTCTTTGCTCATCTTGTATATTACACGCAGGAGTCAGGACACATGACCCTGCACAGACCCAGGTAGGGTGCCTGGAAATTGAACATTACAGTGTGCAGGCGTGCAAGCTCCCCACAGCTTCAGCCCTAGGGCTACAACTACATGGCCTACAATTTTTTTTTTTAGTTCAAAATCAATTTAGTTTCAATCTTTTGAGACAGTGAATGTGTTTGTGTGCAAAAAATCTGAGATAAGATTAAAACTTTGCCTTTTCTCCCTTACTATTGTGAAAATGAGATATGCTTTAAAATTATAGTCTTCTCTGTAGCACGTAGATGAAGAAGCTGGTTCTTCTGTTCTATTTTATATCAATAATTAAAATGCTTGATTTTTTTATTAGACTTAGCACTTTTTCCACCTCCTGTCCTCCTTACTCACATAAAATGCTCAAGGCATAGTATTTGTAGCTTGCTTTTGTTTAAAATTACTCCATTTGGTTAACAAGGAGTAAAGTATAGCATGTTATCCAAATATTTAGACAGAAGAGACTCTTACATTCATGGCGCCCTGTTATATGAATGGTTTATGATATTTGCACTGCCAATTGACTGCTGCATCACGACGATTAAGATTAACGATACCACAACAAAAACTAAACTTTTCAAGTTCTTTGCTTGGGTGTATTGTGACCATACTGATTTTGTTATGCACCACCCAGAAGGTGTTCAAACAAACAAAATTTATGATAATTCTTCTGGTTTTGGAGCTTCCTAATTTCAAGCCCCATTTTTCCATGCTCTCTCTCATTTATACCACATCCAGCAAACGTGGAACTACAAAGTTAAAATTTGAGCTATTGTATATTACTGAGCATTTGATTTGATTCTTGTTGTTCATGCCCTCATGAGCAAGCTTCATGTCTAGTTTTAATCAAGTTTGAAATTGGGCTAAGTAGCAACTACAAAAGGTATGTTTTACTGTGTCAGACCCTAATCTTGTGAGAATGTGTGCAACTGCATTACTCACAAACTAAAGCAAAGCATATCCTTTAAGCACTGAACTAATAGGACTATTTATATGGAGGAAGTTAAGGATGTGTGTAAATGTAATGTAGACGTGTTTGCAGGATGAAGGCCTAGCAAAATAAAGTTCAAATACTCCACCAGTTCAGCAGTTATTATGACTGCTATCACAGCACGACAGCAGAAATGTTTAAAACACTTTATGGTCAGTGAGTTCCCTGGTTTGCAAACACTGGAAAATAATGGGCAGAACTACAAGTGGCTAAAATTGAGATGACTATTAAAGTTAAGGGGCAAAACCCATTGTAGTTTTCAAGATTAGGTACTGATTACCTGAATGTACGAGTGTTGAAAAATTACTAATTCTTCCTTCATTGTACTGCACTCTGCATAATTATGCAATTCTTTTTCCTCTTCTAATTTCTACCAAAGAGACTTAATTGTGAATATAAAATGTAGGATATTTGTGTGTGCTTCTTTATAGCACATTAAAAGGCTATATTTTATAAAAATAAAAAAATCAGGTAATCTTAATTTGTTATAAATGAGGAAAAGCATGGGGGTGTGAAGATTTTCTCTTCTTCACTGACTGATGTGGAAGTGAATGTTTCACACTGGAATTTGCATTTCTTGTGAACGACCTTTTCCACTTCCAAGGTTCTCTTAATTATATTGGAAAAAAATGAATATATACAGGGTATCATTTTTGGTAGCAATGAGCATAACTGAGTGGCATTCTGTAAATCATGCTGAGAAAGGTGAGTATTACTAGATTACTCAGATGGCTACAGTTTGATTTACCATACGCAGTTCCTTTATTAACGAGATGTGAGGCCAGATATGCCATAGTGATTTAGAAGCAAAGAGGATCTAATTAAAAGTTCCTTTATCTTTTCTAATAGGAAGATTGCCTAACTGTCCTTTCACAGTAAACATTGCCAGATAACAAATCTGGTAAATCACTCTACCGTACATCAGGATGTTCCTGATCAGCTCTCCAAAACATCTTTCCCAGTCTGAAATAGACTATTACCTGAAAAAAGGCAAGTAAGTACTGAACAATTAATTGTTTGTCACAGCTGTGTATACATATTCACTCGCTCTCCAATTACATGTGTTTAAAAACTCAAACCAAAAAACACCCCCATCTAAACTGTAATATTCAATAAACTAGCCCAGAGTCCAGTTGAAGGAAATAAGTATACGTCTTTAAACTGTTAATTTTACCATTTTGCATCAAAAAGTACTGAAAAACATTGGCAAATATTGTACAAATTAATGAGTTCTCAATTGCTTAGCAGTTGCCTAAGCATGTTCCACTAAATTAAAGGTACTACATGAATTGGTTTCAGTGGGGGCAGTAACTGAGCACTTTCCAGAGGTTCCATCTGCATGTGGAAAAACATGTACATAAAAGATCAGTAATATATTATATGCTAGAATTGCCTGGTACTCCATATTGTAAGACTGAGTTTTCAGTTGTTAATAACTTGGAAAAACTTAAATCTTTTGAACTGAAATTTTCCATGCTGAGCTTTAGCCTTGGGATGACCTTTTTTTTGGAAAATTTCAGCAAAAACAGCTCAGCTGTTTCCAAGAATGAGGCCAGTGACAAACATAAGTTTTTGTCCATGTGTGAAAAGTCTGGTAACATTTTTTTTTTTTTTTTAGAGTCCTCATTATTTGGAGCCAGGACTTGACATGCTACAGAATGATGGCATGTAGGCCAAGAATATAAGTTATTCCTTTTGAAAACTAGCAAACTTACCCACATTTCTGCAGGCTCTAAACCTTTGAATAATTGCCTTTTATGTTTTCTCAAACTTGTGAGAGGACAGAGAGCGGTTCCAGAAGGTTAGGTTTGCATGGAGCATGCCTCAGCTGAGTGGTTCCTGTCACGGGTGGGCCTCACATGCCTAAGCTTTACCTAACCACACTAGATCTGGCTCATGGGGTTGGATTTTATGCAGCCAGAGCTCCAGGCAAGCAAGGGAACAAGACAACAACAGTTCTAGTGTGCAGGGAGCAGAAAGTTAAACCCAGCAAAACAAGTAATATAATTACATTTCTCAAATGAAATTCACCTACAAAACATTGTGAACTGCTGTTGTCACAATCTGTTCTTGCAGTTGTATCTCTGGAGTGTTATTATCTCTGGCTGAGTGGAGCTGACTTTTGCTCAAAGGCAACTTTTTTCTTCTTATTGTAGTTCAAGTAACCAGGAGGCAGAAGCAGTCTCTGCAGACATAGTTTGGGCCAAAGGTGCATTTGTCAGGAATAGAAGAAACCAGAGAGGTGGGGAGGGGTAGAAAACATTTGAAAAATTGAAAAACATGAAAACATCAAAGGAAAGGGAAAACTGCGTACCACTGGAGATGAAAGGGAAAACCAAAGACTGAAAGAAAACTCCTTAATGCATCATACATTCTTCTGGGGTTGTATGTAAAGCACAGGAAAAGGTAATGGGGAGTCTGAGGAGATGAGACTAGGACCTGACGAGCAAGAAGACAGAGACCACACTGGAAAAACAATAGAGATTGAGACTGTGTAGATTGAAAAACAGTTGGACAGAGATCAGAAATAGAGGTGAGGCAGAGACAGGGAAAAATCATGAATAAACTGGCTGGGATAGATGAAATCTTTCTTGGAAAAAAGTGAAGGGAACAGGCTGAATCATGAAAGTGAACACTACTCAAGCTTTGGATTTGAACTCCAGGCTTGAAACCTCACAATTCTGTTGTCACCCAGTATCTGTAAAATCTGAAAGCAAAGTTTCTCATTCTTTTCCAGCATTGCACACAGGAGATGACCGTTCCTTACTCAGGTGAGCCTCACACAGCCTGTCCAAGTGAGAGAGTCCTGTGTGGCTGATGGGGTCCTAAGGGTCCTACCATCAAGGATGATCAGTATGGGCATAAAGATGGTGCCACATTAACAGCTTTGCTGAGTCCTCTGAGTTTACTAGGACAATATGGTAACATTTTGTTAATATAAGTTTTCAAAGTTACACACACATCATTCAGGGGATGTCAGTATTAAGGTTATCTTTACATTCCTAATTCATTCTTCTTCTGAGTATTTGTTTTAATTTTTCTGCAATGACCACTAATTCTCTCCATGGATGCTGTGCATCTTTCAGGTCACAGGATACATTTGTTACAGGAATAAATATTGGTTGTGTGAAAAAGAAAACTGATTTCTACAGGAACAGTAATTAATTGCAGAAGTTGAAAGACTTTTTAGTAAATAAAGAGAGTAAAGGAAGGAAAAGAAAGCATGGGTTCCTGGTTAATGTAACAATGATATTCTAGAGCGCTGTATTCTGTATTTATCTTTTCCACAGAATGCAAATGCAAACCAAATATTTTACAGGTAGTCATTATTTATGCAACTTTTTCTTGATGTTTGCAGAATTATTTTCAGAAGAGATATGCTGTCATATTTGCAACTGAAGTTGTTCTTGAATATACAAGGAGTTATGCAAAAACAGCTGTAAGAACTAAGGTTCTTCACATTTCATTTAGACATTCAGAATTAATGAATAGTTTTGACCATGATCTCTTTCTGACTCAGCTTCCTATTTCTAAGTGGGGGATATTACTACTGCCTTACTTTGATGAATCATTGTGAAAAGAAACGAATAGCTATGAAGCACTACAATACTAAATGTGATGGGTGCCATAGCAAAGCCTGCCTGGAAACTAATAACTCCTTCACAAAAATGGGGGATGACTACAGTGCAGTGGTGAAGGAAAAAAAAAATTTAACAGTTAATTATTAAGTGAGAGGTCATGTGGACACCCCTAATCTGTGAGACAGCAGTTCAGGATTTTATCATAACACTGTGCACAAAAGCACAAACAGACAAAAGGTATCCATTAGATTTGCCTAGACATCATTCAGTGCTGGTATTAACATTCTTCAGTGCTAACAGCAGTTTTTGAATATGCATTTGATACATAGAATACAGATGTGTACATGTATTTTTGCATATAAAACATCATCATTATTTAATACATGTTAAAGAACCAACAACTATCTGCTGAGTTGGTTACCTCATGCCAGCAAAGACAGGCATGCCTCCATACATGTACATGTACCCCCATAATGAAGTATGCAGTTCATTTGCCTATCTATACTAGTTTGAAGTTAAGCATATTCCTTAAAATGATCTGCAAGATACTTTTTTCCTTTCCTTCAAATTGTATCTCAAGGCCAGATCAATGGAAGAACACTTGAGGGTGTGACAGAGCTGAGTTAAGGTAGACAAATGGCACTCTATTTATAAGCAATAATAAAAATACCTTATGAATAATTATATAAACATAGTGTATAGTTCTTTAACTTCCTCTTTTTGCACAGTGCATACTTTTTTTCATATGATATTTAGTTTGGACCAAACTGTTAGGGGCACTGACTCTATTTTTGCACTTAAAACAATTCATATATGTAACACCTACCAGCTGTGGCCCCTATGTACTGTTGTCATAATAAAAGCCAGTGCAGCTGGAGCTGTTTAGGTGACTAGTGTAATTTGACTAAATCTCTCAATTTTCCAGAAAATGTCCTGTACATCTTGTTCTTCTTGGGCTTCAAATGCCATGGAAACAGTCTATTTTTCAATATTTTCACGCTTCTTTTCCAGTCTGGTCAGAACCGGGAAGAGCAAAGGCAGTACAAAGCATAGCACAAACAGGCAGCTGGAATGGCTGGTTACAGAAATTTACACATGACTAGATATAGAGTTATGGATCCTTCAAGAGCTTCATGAGATTTTATCCTCTTCAGAAGGAATTTTGAAGATGTTTATCAATCTAGGCCAATCATCATTTGAGGATCAAAGTCTTAGAAGTGTCTATATGGACACAAGATTTCATCAGGACTTATCACAACACATCTGCGACTTGGAGCAGGGATTTTTTTTTTTTGTGCCAATGCAGACTTCAGATTAGGAACAACTAGATCTGAATCTAAAACAACTCCAAACTAAATTCATTTTGTGGATACAGTCTGGAGCTTTATATTCATAGCAATAGTGAACTGAACTGTTAAATACAAATATTACATACAGCAACCAGTAGTGAAGCATTGATTAAAATAGAGAAGAACTTCAACATTTTAGTGAATTTTAGCGAAAATAAAAACCATCTAAAATATGAACTGGGTAAGTTAATTGCTGAATTTTCTCTTCTGTGCTTTATTAATAGTTCTGTGGGTAAAGAATTTTACCAGAGTGCAGTCACTCATCATGCATTGTCAACAGAATCATAAGGCAATAAGTTTGGAAATTGTTAATTTTGGTTTGTAAGTAACATTGTCCTTGTTTTCCCCTCTTCTGTTGGTGTGGAACCACCTAAACAGTTGGTCCTGCAAAGGCAAAATTAAAAGGATGAATATATACTTTATTGGAGAAGAGAAAAGGGGAAGGACAGGGGAAAGATGAATGGGATAAGAGGATAGAAACCTTATAAGAAAAGTTTAAAAAACCCCAGTCATAGTTTATTGGTCCTGACTATTCAGCATGCAACAACACTAACAAGAAATTGCAGAAATTTGGATACATTTCAGTTTTGCCAGCTGGAGAAAAAGCTGACAAATTTGCAGTGAGTGCTATTTAGAGTTAGTTTTCAGCTTAACAGATAGCCCAGTGAAAAATGCATTGAAATGAAGACACTGCAACTTTGAGCACTAGATCTGGACCTACATAAAAAAGCAGTTTGGGGTTTATTTGAGGAATTACTTCATATGTAAAAGGTCAATTGGTTTATAGTATGTGTTCTTCTCAATAATAAGTAAAGAATATTTAATCTAGTGAAGGAGTGAAGGTATAAATCTCCTAATGAAAGTAGGCATATTATCTCCTGAGAAAAATTTTTATATTATTATTTACAATATTATTATATTATTTAAAATTATTATTAAAAATTATATACTAAAAATTTAATATGCTTTATAGGAAAGAATAAACTAGGAAAAATGGAGCAAATGGAAATAATCATTCTGAAACCTGTGCAAACGTAAATTATTCAAGATGAAAGAGGTAAGTTCCACATCGCCAAAGATGAGCACAAAGAGTAAAAAAACCTTACTGTGAAATGGGTAACAGCTGGAAAGTTGTAGTGTGTAAATGCAGAGGGCCTTTTCTTCCACCTCACTCAAATCAAATCTTGCTACATGTCTACTCTACTTTTTTTATTTTTTCAGTTGGGCAAAATCACAGAAGAGAAATCAGCAGACTCAAAAGCACGCTCTAAGAGTGTATGCACCAACCCAGCACACTTTTATATATAACAGAATAGCTTTTGAGCCTGATTAAAATGACACTGCTTTTTTTCTGTTCTTTTAACACCTCCTAAATACGCAATTCTTGGTATTTTGGGGCTCTGTTTCCTCACCCTGAAGAGCATTTTGGTTAGTGTGTCACAACATAACAGACATTCTGAATTATTCTATGAAATAGGTGCTGCAGAATCTAACATCTGATATAGCTGCGTAGATGTCCGGCACCCTTCAGCAGGTTGAGACTTCAATGGTCATTGCTGAATCAACTTCATAAGTACACTTTTCATTTGCATGTCACTTTGATGTTTCTGTTTTAATAATTTTCATGTACTAAACCTTGCCAAAAATACTAGATTTACTTGATTCCTCAGTCAAACCATAAATTACTAAATTATTGTCTGAAGAGTTTTGTGTCTTTCTTGAACCTGTCTTGAATTTTGGGCCTATTTAACCTATATCAAAACAGAGTTAATTTGGTTTCCCAAAGAAGTTTCACATACTAATTCTGTAGCATCTGCATTTCAATGGACATGCATGATAATAGGAATGCCACAACTGTGGAAAAATCTGTAGTTTGTCTTTTGTTTTCAAAAGGAATTACAAATCATTCCAAAAAAACAACTGCTTCAAAAATATATATGTATATGATCTGGGACTAGTTCAAACATCTTTTTTGATGCATTTGAAAGACTGTATTTCAGATTTCAACTTCTAATAACTGGATGAAATGCTGAGGTTTCCATTTTTTTTCACATTTTCACAGGAGCATTTCAGCACTGCAAAAGCAATCATTTTTATTTTTTAAAAAATTGAAATTTATTTGGGAAACTGACTTTGATAAAGCAGCATTTTCTGCCAGAAAAAAAAAAAGTTATTTTATTTCATTGGTTCTGCTACTTTTTAGTTATTGAGTAAGCTTTACTTCCTATAACTAGTGCTCATTGAAAGCAGGCAACTTATTAAAACCTATAATTGTCTTACTAAAACCTATAATTTTCTTACTAATTTGTTTCTAAAGAGTTTTAGTTTTTAAATCCTTCAACTATTAGAAATCTACAGGATGCTACTGCTGGCACATGAAATGTCTTGGCTTGATACTACAGCCAACATTTTAATAACTGAGGTGGAAGATCCTATCTGGAAGAAAGTTGCTAAAATGCAGCTAATTCTTCAAAACAAGTGCAGTGATTGTCTGAGAACTCCTTTTCAGTGATTGTCTCCTGTCAGCAGCAGCTACAGAATGAGGAAAAGATGCAAGGTGTCTTATATACATCACATTTTTTGCCAGGAGAGTTTTGGTGTAATTGTCTAATATGTGAGTAGCCTATCTACTAGTGTTTGCATTTATCCTTTTTTTTTTTAAAGTTGGCATTAGAGCTGATATGAGATTAGACTGAACCATGAGAGAGATGCCCTCTGTTTTCTGCCTTGGGTTACATGAGCCAGACTACTCATATTTAAGAGTCAGAATGGGAGCAACAACCTCTTGGGCCTCAATTTTGATGTCCAGAACCATATTTTGTAGTAATAACATACAAAGTCCAACTGTTTTTTTATTGCATGATTTTGTTCTCCATGCAGCTGTACCACATTGAACCTATCACCCTCACCGAGAAACACAAAAAACACAGGCTGGAGCTACTCAGCAACCGGTGTGCCTAAGCATCTGAAACGTCATAGTGAAGGACAGTTCAAATAGGTGAAACAGAGGATTACTCTAAAACAAACAGAAAGTTGCTTTGGTTTGGTTCATACTACAAAAGTACACACAGAGTGCTCAGCGGGATCAGGGAGGGAAATAACAGCACGCCAGCTAGTCTGTCTGGAAAGCCACTGCCTGCTTCTGCTCTGGATGTTGGATGCTTTTTCACTTCGAAAGTTATTGGGTGGAATGACATAACCTTGAAGTCTGGGACCAAGACGGGTTAGTAGACCAATGTGGATATGTCAAGATGAAAGTGGCAAAATTGTTTATTCAGGTGATCTCTGAAACATTTGAAAGGGGCGCTGCAAAGCAGAACTGACAGATGGACTCGGTCGGGGAGGACGGAGAGAGTGTATCTGCTGTTTGGTGTCAGCTGCTTGCAGCTTAATGCCATCAGCTTGATTCAACACCTATTCCCAACTGTATCCCCTACAGCCATGTGTGCTATTGATAGACACAGCCCTAAAAGTGAAAAAAAATCCATAGAAGTGTGTATCATTTCTCTTAGATGACACAGTCTTTTCACTCCCAGTTGCTTTTTCCGTGTCTCATAACAGAGTACAGCACATAATCCTCCCAAGCAGAATTTATGTTTCTCTCTCTCAAAACAATCCCAATAAACAAGCCACACACTTCTAGATTTTGTGTTCTCAAAAGAGAAACAACTCTCCAAGAAAATTTGACCATTATATTTCATCTTTATACTTATTAAACCAGTTCTAACAACCCCAAGCCTTTATACAACTTGCAATTACTGACATATTTGAAAAGTGTCATACTTAATTTTCATGCCTGAATGCATGAATGGTTTGAAAAAACTCCCTTGCACCTGTTTCTTGTGGAAAAGATAGGGTGAATAGAAGAGAGCTTTGATCTTTTTTATAGACTATGTAGGATGTTTACTTTTAAGAGTCTTGATCTTGCATAGGCCTGTTAGGAGAATTTCTGGAATTGAAAAATGGCAGAAGGATACCCTAAGTTATAATCTATCAGCTAAATTCACAAGCTCAGTACTGACACTATTTAGGAAGACAGTTTTGCAACAACAGGATTGTTAATTGCTGTTGCTGATGCAGCAGAATTACATTGCTTCTGTAGAACACAAATTTTGCAAAATATACAGCAGTTTTACAGGAAAGATTACACAAAATATCACCTCAGATTTGGATGAGATACATCAAAGATTTAATAGTTCTGCAGCAGACTATAATGCACTGTAAGCTAGAAAACAAAAAATGTCTCATCCATATAAACTTCTAAGGGGAACTGAAACAGGTAAAAAGATTAGGCTAGAACTCAGATCTGGTTTCATGTACATGCTAAGGTTTCATTTATAGTTGGCATTTATCCTACTACCTTTATTCCTAGGATTAAGTTTAAAACAATACATTAGCATCTAACAATACTCTAGACAAACATTCTAGTGACAAACTAACTTACTAGCATCTAAACTGTGACCAAAAAGCCTAGGAATTTTTAATTTTTTAATTAAATAAATCAGATTTTAACAGGAACTTGTGTAGAGATAATGTCTTAGCTGTTGGTATTTCCAATCCTGCCAGCTCAACTGCTTTACAAAATAAGGGACTAAATACGGGAGTTGAGGAAAGCTATAAGCACAAAACTCTGAGGTTTAAGATAACACATTTTTACCTCCCTACTGAGCACAGTTTAAAAATAACCATGAGTGAACTGAAGTGTGGTCACTCGTTCAGTCTCACTGGGTCAAATACTCAAACCAACTAATGGACACAATTTGGCCCACTGAGACAGAATAAAAATGAATGCAAAAACACCCATAAACAACCGATTAAGTTATAACAGATCATTTCTAAAAGAGTTCAAGGGCTAAACTTTTGACATATGAACAAAGAATAAAATGAAAATGGACAGCTGGAAAATACATTTAAAAGCAACATATTTCTGTGGATTTCTCTTTTAGGCATCAGTCCAAATCCAATTAAATTCAATGCTAACACTAACAATACTTAAGTGGGCTTTGGACTGGAGCCTTATTGACTCCAGTTTGTTACACTGATATAAATACAGCAACTTGATTGAAGCTAATGGAATCCTTTAAGGATTTTTGAAAGGCAAAAAGCTAAGCACTCTCCACTTTCCTGAAAGTAGGTGCTTATGATTTCCACACGGTCCTGCCTCCCATCTATGCAAACAAGAACAAAACTCGGTTTGTTGTGTTATAAGTGCCAGCTTCTGCTGAACTGAATTCCACATCTTGCAAGCCTTTTTTGTACGTGAGTCTGGCCCGTGAAAAGGAACTGCTTAGCTATCTATTTTGGGCTACAAGTTAAAAGAAAGAAAAAAGAAAAAAAAATGGTGGTGGGACAGTATTGATTTATTGGCTTGCAGGAGAGAGCAGGTGTTGGTGCTTAACTACCATTCCCTGGTGTAAAAGAGCCACCCTAAAGTGGAATGAATGGGCAAAATAACCTGACTCTGAACCATTAGCAAGCATGCCTTATTTGGGCCAGTCAGCAAATGTTGCCAGGACATCAGTCCAGAGCAAACGTTTATGTTCGGATTGAATAAATTACAGGATATTAGGTGGCAAAATAGTACCGTATCTATCTTTGCTTTTCCTTGGATACTGCAACAAAACAGTCTAAAAAAGCAGTTGGAATGATGCTTGGACTGAATATGTTTTACCCTTAGAAGTCCTGCTTTGGAAGGAATGCATGACAATTTTCTCCAAGAATATTTTTATATTTGAGAAGGGACTTTGATTTATTTCAAGGGGGATCCCACTTGGCTGTTTCCACTGTTATTGAATGTTTAAGACATTCTGGAGTCATTCAACATGGATTCTTTTATACAGATAGTATGAAAACCAATCATATACTTCATAAGATTTTCAGTTGCTGCTTTTCGACGGTAGTAACAGATTTATAAAGAGTTCTTCCAGTTCTTCCAGCATTCCAGGAAGTCTTCTCTGCTATTCTAGGAAAACAGAACACATTTTGTTCCATTGAAAGTTACTTGGTAAGTTCATCCTTTATAAATTGTGAAACATATTTGAAGTTAAATGGGTAATTTCCCACTTAAGTCAGCACAGGGCCAGGGTAAAGCTTACAATCCCTCCATTTGCTATCTTAACAGCAACCAGCCTCAGCTACAAGCCCTTCATGCTTGTTCTTCAGCAACTGCTTGTTCTTTTGAACTTTCTGTGAAGCAACTCACTTGGCAATGAGCAAGGAGTTGTCAAACTAGCCCTTATCACTGAGTACAATCAGTGGCATCTGCTAGCTGGTGCATAACAAAGGTGTGCCATGTAGACCAAGCATCAACAGAAGACTGTTTTCCCCAAGAGCAAAACAGCTCCCTACACAAGGATGTATAGAAACTGTACAACCCAGACTGCAACATTTGATACAAGTTTTTTTCTCAAAGCCTGGTGCCCTAAGTAGCCATCTTGTGCAGCACCTTCTTGACAAGGTTAGGAATTTTTTGTAGAGCCAATTCATAGAATCATAGAATCATAGAATCATTGAGGTTGGAAAAGACCTCTAAGATCATCGAGTCCAACCATCAACCCAACACCACCATGCCCACTAAACCATGTCCCTAAGTGCCTCATCTACTCGTCTTTTAAATACTTCCAGGGATGGGGACTCAACCACTTCCCTGGGCAGCCTGTTCCAATGTTTAACCACTCTTTCACTAAAGAAATTTTTCCTCACGTCCAATCTAAACCTCCCCTGGTGCAACTTGAGGCCATTTCCTCTCGTCCTATCACTAGTTACATAGGAGAAGAGACCAACACCCACCTTGTTACAACCTCCTTTCAGGTAGTTGTAGAGAGTGATGAGGTCTCCCCTCAGCCTCCTTTTCTCCAGGCTAAACAACCTCAGTTCCCTCAGCCGCTCCTCATAAGACTTGTTCTCCAGACGCCTCACCAGCCTCGTTGCCCTTCTCTGGACACGCTCCAACACCTCAACGTCCTCCTTGTAGTGAGGGGCCCAAAACTGAACACAGTATTCAAGGTGCGGCCTCACCAGTGACAAGTACAGGGGCATGATTTCTTCCCTACTCCTGCTGGCCACACTATTTCTGATACAGGCCAGGAGGCCATTGGCCTTCTTGGCCGCCTGGGCACACTGCCGGCTCATGTTCAGCCGGCTGTCAACCAGCACCCCCAGGTCCTTTTCCGACAGGCAGCTTTCCAGCCACTCTTCCCCAAGCCTGTAGCGCTGCATGGGGTTGTTGTGGCCGAAGTGCAGGACCCGGCACTTGGCCTTGTTGAATCTCAGACAGTTGGCCTCGGCCCATCGATCCAGCCTGTCCAGCTCCCTCTGCAGAGCCTTCCTGCCCTCGAGCAGATCAACACTCCCACCCAACTTGGTGTCGTCTGCAAACTTACTGAGGGTGCAATCAATCCCCTCATCCAGATCATTGATAAAGATATTGAACAAGACCAGCCCCAAAACTGAGCCCTGGGGAACACCACTCGTGACCGGCCACCGACTGGATTGAACTGCATTCACCACAACTCTCTGGGCCCGGCCGTCCAGCCAGTTTTTGACCCAGCGCAGAGTACACCTGTCTAAGCCGTGAGCCACCAGCTTCTCTAGGAGAATGCTGTGGGAGACAGTGTCAAAGGCCTTGCTGAAGTCCAGGTAGACCACATCCACAGCCTTTCCCTCGTCCACTAGGCGGGTCACCTGGTCATAGAAGGAGATTAGGTTGGTCAGGCAGGACCTGCCTTCCATGAATCCATGCTGGCTAGGCCTGATCCCCTGGTTGTCCCGCTCATGCCTTGTGAGCGCCCTCAAGATGAACTGCTCCATAATCTTCCCCAGCACCGAGGTCAGGCTGACAGGCCTGTAGTTCCCCGGATCCTCCTTCCGGCCCTTCTTGTAGATTGGCAAGCCTCCAGTCGTCTGGGACCTCCCCCGTTAACCAGGACTGCTGATAAATGATGGAGGGCGGCTTGGCGAGCACCTCCGCCAGCTCCCTCAGCACCCTCGGGTGGATCCCATCTGGCCCCATAGACTTGTGAGCGTCCAGGTGGCATAGCAGGTCATTGACTGCTTCCTCTTGGATGATGGAGGGTTCATCCTGCTCGCCGTCCCTGTCTTCCAGCTCAGGGGGCTGAGTACCCTCAGGATAACTGGTCTGCCTGTTAAAGACTGAGGCAAAGAAGGTATTGAGTACCTCAGCCTTTTCCTCATCCTCGGTGACAATGTCCCCCCCCGCATCCAATAAAGGATGGAGATTCTCCTTGGCTCTCTTCTTGTCATCAATATATTTGTAAAAACATTTTTTGTTGTCTTTAACGACAGCGGCCAGATTGCGTTCTAGCTGGGCTTTTGCCTTTCTCATTTCCTCTCTACATGACCTAACGACATCCCTGTACTCTTCTTGAGTCGCCTGCCCCTTCTTCCACAAGCGGTAAACTCTCCTTTTTTTCCTGAGTCCCAGCAAGAGCTCCCCGTTCAGCCAGGCCGGTCGTCTTCCCCGCCCGTTCTTCTTACGGTGTATGGGGACAGCCTGCTCCTGCACCTTTAAGACTTCCTTCTTGAAGATCATCCAGCCTTCCTGGGCCCCTTTGCCCTTCAGCACTGTCTCCGAAGGGACTCTCTCAACCAACGTCCTGAACAGGCCAAAGTCTGCCCTCCGGAAGTCCATGGTTGCGGTTTTGCTGGCCCCCCTCCTTACTTCACCAAGAATGGAGAATTCTACCATTTCATGGTCGCTAAGCCCAAGACGGCCTCCGACTACCACATCTCCCACCAGTCCTTCTCTGTTAGTAAACAGCAGGTCGAGCGAGGCACCTCCCCTGGTAGGCTCACTTACCAGCTGTGTCAGGAAGTTGTCTTCCACACACTCCAGGAACCTCCTAGACTGCTTCCTCTCTGCTGTGTTGTATTTCCAGCAGACGTCCGGGAAGTTGAAGTCCCCCATGAGAACAAGGGCTAGTGATTGAGAGACTTGTGCCAGCCGCTTGTAGAACGCTTCATCCGCCCCTTCATCCTGGTTGGGTGGTCTATAACAGACTCCCAGCAGCATATCTGCCTCGTTGGCCTTTCCCCTCATCCTTACTCATAAACACTCGACTGTATCATCATCACAATCGTTGAGCTCTAGACAATCGAAACACTCCCTAGCACACAGGGCTACCCCACTGCCTCTCCTTCCTCACCTGTCCCTTCTGAAGAGTCTATAGCCATCCATTGCAGCACTCCAGTCATGAGAGTCACCCCACCATGTTTCTGTGATGGCGACTAAGTCATATCTCTCCTGCTGCACAATGGCTTCCAGCTCCTCCTGTTTGCCGCCCATGCTGCGTCATTGGTGTAGATGCAAATTCATTAGCATGTACTAATTTATCTCCACTAAAACCTTGTGCAGTCACTAAGTAACTGGAATTAAGGCTTCCCAGGTCCACCAAAATTCTTCTAATAAGAACAAAAGGCGCTGTGTTCCAGGCCTTGCCACAACATTTAGATGCCTGTAACAGAATGTCAAATTATAAGGAAAAATCAAGTTTTGTGGACCATTTTACAGAACTCAGTAGTCTGATTGTCCATCAGCATCAACATGGCCAGTATCAGTTCTTCCATATATTTCCTTGTGATCTTAGATTCATCTGTTCACAAAAAATGTGGAATGAAAAGTGGGTAAAAAATATAATTTCCCATGTATTTTTCAATTATTACGTCATTTAGGCATGATTGCTTAATTATGGTGACAGCAGGTAGTAAAGTGCAGTCACCAGTAACAAATGAGTATTGGTGAAAAAGTGTTACTTTGACTTATGGAATATTTACAACAGCAACTGTTGTAAAAGGCAAGTGACTCAAGTTGCATCTCTGTTTGCTGCATGTATTTCTGCTGTAACCATCAAAGACATACTAGCATTGCAATAGGAATAGCATTCTGCTTTATTTGTTGGAGACAGGGAGAAGGGAATAAACAGAGAATAACTGCATATATCCAGTGGAGAAGCAGCATTAAACACAATTGCAGTGTGGATGACTCAAGGATCAGGATGTGGAACATATCATGGTTCAGCTGCCCCCCAAGCGCAAATGCATCAGCTGTGGTGATTCACTCATGAAGGATGAGAAAAGGGACTACTCTTGCCCATTAATAGTTATAATTCTTCAGCCTGAACAGTTCTGCCTAGGACCCTAGTCTGACAGGACTTGCACATCTGCATCTGACAGGATCTATCCACAGACATTTAACTATTAGTTAGCTTGTGGCAGTAAATACTGTGTATTGGGAAAACATCTCCCTGATACGAAAAAAAAGTAAAATGAGTAGAAGATAAAGGGTCTTTTTGCTCATGTGTTCTGAAATGGCAAGGCATTATAAATAGATAGTATAACCCATGTCCCTCTCTAGACTATGACACCACCTCAAGAAGACTATACAGTTTTACACAGAGTAATTTTATATGGAACACAGCTAACTGATTCACACATAATCATGACTTGATCAACAGATTCAGATTCCTTCTCTGGTTCAGGTGAATCTCATCTGCACAAAGAATTATTTTTATCTTGTGATGTACTCAATTTTCTGAAGCCATTAAAATTACATTCCAATTTTAAATATTTTTTATTTGACAGCTATCTATTAATAAAAGTGGTTAAATAGAACAGAAATTGTATTTTTCTTTCAGTACTGCCTGTATAGCCTTAAGCATTTTACTCCCTGTAGCAGGAGCAAGGGATAAAAGTCTTTCAGCATCCAAAAATATCAAGCTCACTGTGAACACCCTTGTAGGGAAAGGAAAAATAACAAAACTTCAATGTGCACTCTTCGTAATTGAACTGGTAGTGTAATTTATTTTTGAACAGGGCAAGGATAATCATAAACTCTATATGTAAAAGCTTCAATCATGTTTTTAAGTATCAATATTTTAATATACAGAATCCCCTTGTTTTAGCTTTACTTGGACTGTATCTGGCCTGAATTAAAGAACATTTGATTTTCAGTTATCTACTCTTTGTTCTCCAGACTCAAGAGAAGAAAATTATTTGGCTTCTTCACTACAGAGCAGCCTTTGCAAATTTTAGTCGTCATTGTGTTGCACTTATTTGTTCTTCTCATTACAGAGAGGACAAGAGGGTTAAAGAAAACAAATTAATTGTTTATACAAAGGATCTCTGAATAGCCAGCAGGGATTGTTAAGACTCTTGTGTGCTGTGAACTAATTTACATGCTGGCAAGAGCAAACAGGCAACATTAGAAATACCTTTCCTAGCCTTTCAAAAAACACTGAAGCACTTTTCTCATCAAATGCTGATCCTACTGGGAGGATGAAAGGTGCACAACTGACATACAGACAAAGGGCCATCCATTTGAGATTAATAGAGTATGCAGGAGCGTCTGAGTACGGGTCATCATAATGTAGCACTGACTAATTAAGTAAATAAATCGGTGCCAGTTTTTGATATATTTGTTTCACTGATGCTTAGATACAGTGGAGATAACATGCCAGTGTTGTCATAATAATATACTGCTGTGAGTTTAAATGTCCCAAGCTCTTGTTTTCAAGAAAAATAATAGCTTACAGCTATTTAGGCCATTTAGAGATTACCTGGTAGACCTCACCATGGGACTGGAGTTCATAGGAGCATGGTAATTAGAGATTGAAAAGACCTATTAGATCACTGAGTTCATTCCTTGCAATTGCCTCATAGAGGGGGCATTGACTTCCAATGTACTTTGGATTACATCCATAATTCCCAAGAGACAAAGAGAAAAGGAACAGTAGCTCATTTCCTGGAAACTGGTAAAAGCTCAGTACATCTGCTAGAAAATGAAAGTCTGCATCTGAGCTGCTGTACTGACCTTTTACAGAAGCCTTATGTGCTCACCTAAAAAAATCAGTGCACGATAGAAAATAAAAAATCAGTGATGAAAGAGTTGTAAGGATTTTTTTGTATGTCAGTATTTTCATGACTTGTATGTTTCAAAGAAGGAAAAATGAAAATTTCTGATGGCACCATAGCAGTGAACTATATGTCTTACTAAATAACATATTAGCTCAAATAAAGGCCAAAGCTGAAATGGTTACAGGCTGCAAGCCTGATTAATAGCAAGCAGTAGTTTAAACTTAGAACAGATGTGAATGATAGCTGCAGCACACTTATTAGAATAAAATCTGCAGGGTGCAAATGCTGGGTGAAAAAAAGAAAGTTCAGTTTAAAAAGACTTGAAAATCAACTTTTAATCACTGATTTCAACAAGTGAAATTAACAGTGAAAGAGAATGCAATATCTTCATAAGAAGGACAAGAACAATCCAGAAGGAAGCAAATTTCACTTGAAATATAATTAAAAAAAATTAATATCTTTTATAAAATACATCTAAAATCATTATCTTAACAAGCTGCCTCAGAGGAATCCATGAAAATAAGTTTCTGAAAATCATGATACAAATGTGTTTTATAAAAAAAAAAAATGCAGAAGCAAATTATTTCTGTGTGAAAATGTGTTAAACCAACAAAGTGATCGAGGAGCATAGAGCAACTTAATCCTATTCTACAAAATCTTTAGGAATCAGCATCACCACAAATATAATCACAAATTTTATAGGAGAGGCAATTCTAGAACAATGATGTTTAAGGATGATTTTAAAATCAGAATCACATTTGTTTTTTCACTATACAAACACAATAAGAGATGATATTTAAAGATTCCCTGGCATAAAATAGAAGAGATAACGTAAGTAGGAAGGAAAATAGAGGCCTGGAGAAAATCAGTGGTTTGCCCAGGAGCATGAAGTAGGTCCATGGAAGTGCTAAGAAGAAACCTAAACTGCCTGCCAACATGTCCAGCGCTATTCTCCTCCAGTTTTAATCCTCCTAATCACATTCAGAATAGAGACGAAAAGTATGATCTATGGTGATTAGTAGTGGTGAATTAGTGAGGAAGTAGAAATTTGGTATTATATGTGCTTATTTCTATAACTGCACAGTTTTGGATATTGACAAAAATAGATCCTTACATGAAAAAGTATGTATATTAGCTATATCTGATGTACTAACAGAGACATATTATAAAATGTGTATTTTTGTGCACGACTGATTCAAGAAATCTGTTTCTCAACAGCTTCCTCGATACCAAAAACATACACAAGAATTTATTCACACATGAGATATGTTTGATGTTTTTTTTCTTTCACTAGTAATGAACAAAGGAAAATTAAATCTATGACCTTAAACACACACATATACTTGTGTATATTCCAGTTTTAGGACAATTTTAATATCAACAGTGAATATTTTAACATTAAAACTAAAGAAAAGGGCAACAAAGAGATAGCCACAGAAAGGATAAATGTATCAGTGTTGTAGTATTCAGATTGTCCCTACTTCAGTGCAGAATTTCAAGTCTCTACTCAATCAGGGCATATTGGAGGGAATGTGTCAGTACCCAGCATGTTCAAAAACATCTACAATTATGGCTTGAATAACACGATTATGTTTGGAATGTAACAGACAAATGTTGTATACTATATGTGACATGGGGATTGTGTATGTGAATGTTTTTCACCATTGGAAAAAAAATGTATTCTTATAGTACCAAATTTGAATTGTGATCCTTTCCTAAAATATCACTACCGGAATAGATGTTTTTTAAAATAATTTTTAATTTAAAACATTTATTAGTGAAGATCAGCTCTTTTATACTTGGCTTTCTGATTATGTTTAGTTAAAATGTGGGAAAACTACGGATCTAATCAAACTAGACATTTGGAAAATTTCTTCAGAGTTTTGTGTAACAAAAAAAAGCAATCCCACAAAAAAGTATGTTCTTTTTAACCAACTTTTCTTGACCTAGTCCTGTCCTGAATATTCGAAACAGATGCGATTTATAACCTGACCGAATCAATCCAACTCATTGAAAATAGAATAATATATAAAAATAAGATCTATCCCAATTTTCTGCATAGTTGCTTGTTATCCATTCACTATCTTGTTTAAGCTCAAGACTTTGAACATCAGAGTTGTCTTCAATTTAACCCTTAAATTTAGGGCTTAACTCTTCTACTTGGTCTCTTTAAAATCAAAGCTGAGTTTTGTTAGGCCACATACAAGGTTTCAAAAGTTTCATGCTGATGTCTCTTCCAAGCCCTTCTCCCAAGACCAGTACAATGCACTACGGACAGAAGCTACAACATATCTACAGTAATTATTCAAAGATTTCTTATGAACTGACAGACCTAAGAGTGAAGAATAGTTCAGCTGACTCAGAATGCTGAAGAAGAACGAATGTGCTGTTCACTGCTCTGTACCTGTAATATTCAGCTGATTATTGCTCTGGGAGGACTGAGGAACCATGCTTAGGAGAGCAATGAAACTTGAGTGACCTCCTTGCATAACCTTCATACCAATAATCCAGTTGAAAGAAATAATGAATAATAAAAGAATCAGCCAAAATGAAGGGAAAGAGGTAGGGATGTGACATGGAAAAAGAAGATTTTAGATATGTATGGTCCAAGCACTTACAGAAATGGACTCTTGCTCATGAAACCTAGCAAGTAGAAAGAAATGTCCAGATGGAGATTGGTGATGAGTGGTGTCCCTCAGGGGCCCGTATTGGGACCAGTACTGTTTAATATCTTCATCAGTGACATAGACAGTGGGATTGAGTGCACCCTCAGCAAGTTTGCAGGTGACACCAAGCTGAGTGGTGCGGCCGACATGCCAGAGGGATGGGATGCCATCCAGAGGGACCTGGACAAGCTCAAGAAGTGGGCCCGTGTGAACCTCATGAGGTTCAACAAGGCCAAGTGGAAGGTCCTGCACCTGAGTCGGGGCAACCCCCAGTATCAATACAGGCCAGGGGATAAGGGATTGAGAGCAGTCCTGCTGAGAAGGACCTGGGGGTACTGGTGGATGAAAAGCTGGACATGAGCCACCAATGTGCTCTTGCAGCCCAGAAGGCCAATTGTATCCTGGGCTGCATCAAAAGAAGCATGGCCAGCAGGTCGAGAGAGGTGATTCTGCCCCTCTACTCTGCTCGGGGGAGACCCCACCTGGAGTACTGCGTCCAGCTCTGGAGCCCTCAGCATAAGGAAGACATGGACCTGCTGGAGCGGGTCATGAAAATGATCAGGGGGATGGAACACCTCTCCTATGAAGAAAGGCTGAGAGACTTGGGATTGTTCAGCCTGGAGAAGAGAAGGCTTTGGGGAGACCTTATTGCAGCCTATCAGTCCTTCAAGGGGGCTTATAAAAAAGATGGTGGCAAACTTTTGAGCAGGGCCTGTTGTGACAGGACAAGGGGGAATGGCTTTAAACTAAAGGGGGGTATCTATAGACTAGATCTAAGGAAGAAATTTTTTATGCTGAGGGTGGTGAAGCACTGGCACAGGTTGCCCAGAGAGGTGGTGGATGCCCCATCCCTGGAAACATTCCAGGTCAGGTTGGATGGGGCTCTGAGCAACCTGATCTAGTTGCAGATGTCCCTGCCCATGGCAGGGGGGTTGGACTAGATGACCTTTAGAAGTCCCTTCCAACCCAAACTATTCTATGATTCTATGAAATATGAGTGATGCATGTAGAATAGGGATGCACAAGTTCCAGCAAAGGTTCCAGAAGTCTTTGCGGCCTATGACAACAGGTGTAGAAAGTATGATGGATAGATTTCATTACTTGTGTCTGTCGTGGTAATAGAGGAACTGGTCTCTTAAAGTGAGGATATTTAGACCTAAAGTCAATACTAGGACTAGTTCCATGGAAAATACACAGGGAAAGAGGATTTCAGGGAAGGTAATATGCAATGATAAAACCCAGAACTTTCCATATAGAAATGGTACAGAAAAACTATACAGGCTAGTATTTGCTAAGTATTCATCTCATGGAGCAATTTTTATTAATTTTAAGTAGAGAGAAAGCATATAGCTATGCCAGTAAAAGATCTCCAGAGAGTACTTCGTGTTTAAATAACAACTGTTTTGCACTTTTTTGGATTAGTGAATGTATCTGTTTATTTACTGCTACCTCTATCCAGATAAGGTAGCAGATTTTTAAGTTGTTATTTTATTCTGTAAAGGCTATAAGAAAAAGGGCAATCATTATTTAATGGGAAAAAAACCCCAAACCCTGAGTGGATTGTTACTGCCTTTTGAGTTTTTTGCAAGTGTTGTAACATTGTTAGTGCTTTGCAAAGTTTTCAAATGGGAAGGTGTAAACTATGCCATAGAGCATGAAACAGAGACATAGGGGAGGAGGAAAAAGGTTCTGAAGTTCTGCCAGAACAAAAAATGAATGTTTGTAACTGGAGTTAATTTTAACAGTTAATGGCTGAAAATGGAAGGCTGCAAAATAGTACCACAAAGATAGTGAAATTTTTTGCTGCAATAAAAATATACCAAGAATCTGATTTAGTTATGTTGGTGACTGTTATGTGAGTTGTTCTGCATTGAATGTCCTAAACCTTAAGGGCCTGCTCCAAAAACCTCACACGAATACAATAGCTATCAGCTCTGAGTTCAGTGGGAATACTAGGCTTTGTTTAATGAACCCTTTTGACAGATGTAGAAGGCCCTGATTCAGAGGAATCCTGTACATGAGATTAAGAACAGCTATAGAGCATGTTTAAATATGACTTAATATGTTCTTAAAAGTTCTCAAAGTGTGGCTGTTTTTTCAAACTGAGGCTTAGATTTTAAAATATCTATGTTTCCAGTGAAATAGACCAAAAAATGTACATTGAAAGATCCCATGACATATGTCAGCAAAGAATCATGATTACAACAGAGCAGTTTAAACATTTACTTTTTTCTCTGTTTGCTTTTTTCAGGTGTACGATTGATGCAGTATTTATCATAAGCAATCCTTCATATGATGGTGCACACATAAAACTCAATAAAGATAGAAGACTTAGTTTGATTGGATTTGGGCAGTAAGCTTCATGAGATATGAACCATTTTGCTCTATATATTTCTACAGAGCATTTCTGGTTTGCCCCAAAAGCACTTATGTTCTGTGCAGTAGAAAGATCAGAGCTTGTCCTTCAGCACTCCAGGAACATCACATAAAGCCAGAAAGAGCCAAATTCGAACAGAAGAAAGTGGTTCTTGACACAGCATACAGATCTGTAGAAGTTTTTGCCAAAGCAAACTGTGGATCCTAGAGGTTTACATGGGCCAAAATGGGAAACTTGAGAAGAATGTGAAAAAAAAATTGTTACATTTAACTAAACATGCAGAGGCCACATCAAGCTTAGGAAATCCCCAATCTCAAAATATTTGGAGGCTGGGACAATATTACAGAGTACTATTGTACACATATGCACTGTTCTTATCCTTTCCTAGGCTGATAGCTGTTGTTGGAGACAGGATGTTGGGTTGGATAGACCTTTTCTCTTACAAATATTCACATTCATATGTTCTTAATTGTATGCTGCCATACAATAGTGAAAAATAATTTGCCAGATTATAGACTTTTGGCTGAATTAGGGGTAGATAACACCTAGACAGGTTGCCCCTTGCACAGAACCTTGTCACTGATTATGAAAAACGTGGCTGCCTCAATAGTCTTGCGCAGCACAGTTTGTGTGACTGCTGGAACATAAGAGGACTGCAACTACTGGAACAGAAAATATAAAAAATGTTACTGGTGACCAGATGTCCTTGTTATAAGAGTTTACTACAAAGTTCCTCCCACAAAGGAGAGGTAATAAAGTCATTGGGTTGAGCAAGAAAACAGCTACACCTAGTAGTGCTTTCTCTGTGCCAACAGTCAGGCAACAGCTAAGAGGACTCTCTAAAAGAAGGTTTGAATGAATGAACACCCCCAGACATCCTTTCCATGAGGCTCTTCTCTTCTGAGAAGTCCTGACTAGTGGACAATGATAGTCACACAAATTTCAGACACTCTACCACCCAGGTAATTACACTGACAATAACAATTATTTGAAATACCAAGCATTCAATACCTCAAATCGAGACAAATTTTAAATGAAATATTTCATATTCCATCATTCTGTTTCCAATGCAATTAACCATGCACTAAACATCATCTAGAAAAGAAAGCACTTTCTTTACCCTGATGTATTACTAAACTAAGATATACTAGGTGGGTTAGGGAGAAGGGAATATGCCTTTCACAGTAATTTTCTAACCTTTCTAACCACAGAGTTCACAGTTCATGTCTAAGCATAGATTAATCAAAAGATGTAAGCAATGCTCAACTCTAAACACATTTAAAAACTTACTGACCTAAAAATCAGATGTACTTTGCTGAATAAATATGAACTTAAGCCTAAACTAAGCTTGCCCTAACTATCCTTCTGAAAAAGGGACTATGAGTCATTAAATACAATTCTTTTATTTAGATATCATATCCTCATAACTGTCCCCAGACCATCAAGTCCACAAATAAATAAGGAAAATATTAAGATACAAAGAGCAAAAAACATCTTCCCAGTAAAATAAATGCAATGTAAGGCAGCTTAAATTAAGAATTTCTGGAATAGCAGTAATTGTATATTATACTATATCCTCTGTAGATCAGAGAGTTCCCTCTTCCACTGTGGCTATGGAGACATCACTCTACTCCTATGGGACGATTTAACAGGAAGCCCTAGTTAGTTTTGTATTTTTCAAACTTCGCTATTTAACCTATTCTCCCTTCTAACTTTCCTTCATAATATTGAGCTCCTTATTAGTTAATTTACTCAGTGAAACTATTCCTTAATCTCCTAATGACTCTATCAGTATTTAGTTTAACTCTGCAATGCATTTTTGAAATATTATCTATGAAAGCTGGTCTGCAAAATAAGGTCTTATTGTCCAGTGTGCACATGTGTATAACTCCCACCGAGATGGAAAGACCACAGGAAGTTCAGTGTCATCTGCCAGAAATACAATGACATTTGGAAGACAGGGTGGGAGGAAAGGATGTTACTCAGGAAATTTATTATTTTATGGCTTACCAAGATGACCCTGATCCTGAGATCAGTGTTCATTTATCCTATCTGCTGTAACAGAATTTCACAGACCTTTTTTTCCCCCCCCTCTGAAACTATTGCTGCAGACAACTGGACTAACAGTATTTATTTTGGTTTATTTTAATATTATTTATTTTTCATTAGAAGCTTATTGATGTCATTAGAAGCATGTCTATTACTCAGATTTATTCGTCTATGGTTTCTTGTCTCCTCACTAATCCCTTACTTAAACAATGAATTTATGTTCATTTTCCTCTAGTCCTCTAATGCCTCTGCTTATTTCTTGAGAAGCTATTAAAAACATCTCTATTAGTGAGCAGACAATCTCTTCTGTCACTACCTTCAGATTTTAGGGTGCATAACCCATATGGCTTTGGAGTTCAGCCTGTCTTTGGAAATATTAACTTACGCCAGACTTGTCCTAGTGTGATTCTTAGTGTTCTCAATTGACTTTTAGGGAAAACGTGCATTACTGCTGATGTGTTGTGTGTTGATGTGGAGAGAGTGAGAAGCCAGCTCCCCCCCGCCATTGTGAAATGTGGAGTGCATGCTGAACTGCAAAATGATCTGGGGGAGGAGATGGCTCTAATCCCTCTAGCCTCCAGAAAATCCATTTTAATATATGGGAGAGTGACAGAGAAATTTTTGCTAAAAAAATATGTTTATCCTCCTCTATTTCTAAAGCAACCAAGGGAAATCTGATTCTTAATGAGGCCACCTAAGGAAAAAGTCCTGGTTCCATGAAGATTTTTTTAGGTCCCCAGCATCTTTGAGTAAGGAAAGTTAGGAGTTAAACACTGAAAATTCTCCCACAATGAAGGGGAAGAATGAGATGCCTCAAGCTGATAGTCCTTCCCAGTGAAGGTTAAATATGCCAACCAAGGGGAGAATAAAGAAGGGTTCCTCTGAATTTACTTAGAGGTATTCTCCTGTGTATTCCATGGGTGGCTTTTACATTGTATTTGAGAAAATTTTATTTTCATTTGATAAAACAAATATTTTGTTTCAGGATTTGGAACTGGACTCAGGTTTTCTCTCAGCAGAATCCCCTAACAACTATGCAATGGATTCCAGTGCTTGTCTGGTTGCTTTCATTAAAGTTGTGCAAAAAAGACGGAAGTCTTGCCAATAGCTTGGCAATTAGGTTTCTCTTCTGAGAACTCCAGTTCTTTCTTAGAGTTTCCATTTCCTGGTTAAGTGCTAAACATTAGACTAAGCAAAAGGCAAGGGCAACAGTCACTACCTTGTGGAGTACTGCAACAGAGCTTCCCAAATCCAATAAGCTGTATTTGGTATCCAGACAAATCACTATCATCAGGTTGTTTGTTTTTTTTCTCCTACAGTATTGTCCTTCTCTGGAATCAGGTGATAAACCATGAGAATGCCACAACAGAAACGTATCTTGATGCTTTATGCAAAACTGAGAATGTAAAAACTACAAGTGCTGAGAAGGGGCTTGGACATGAGGAAAAATTTCTTTACTAAAAGAGTGGTTAAACATTGGAACAGGCTGCCCAGGGAAGTGGTTGAGTCACCATCCCTGGAAGTATTTAAAAGATGTGTAGATGTGGCACTTAGGGACATGGTTTAGTGGGCATGGTGGTGTTGGGTTGATGGTTGGACTTGGTGATCTTAGAGTTCTTTTCCAACCTTAATGATTCTATGATTCTAGAGGGAAAGAAGGAGTGAACAGCAGCTGTAGACGAAGCTACATCGAAGTCAAAGTTTCTTATGCTGACAAAGCTATGCACAAGAATTGGGTTGTATCTTTGCCTTAAACCAATATGGGGTTTCTGGACTTACTCCTCAAATCTATATGAGAGGCAATGAGGACCCTGTTGAGAGAATAGGGTTATTCTGGAGATACCCCTTTTACTCAGAGACTTTCTCTAAAATAGTAATGAAGAAGAAAGTGTAGGAAGAATGATAATTCATTTTCCTTCAGCAGAAATAAAAGATTTCTTGGGTAAAATGCCTCATCATACTCCTCCCAAAATCTGTCTAAATAAATTGTTACATTGCAAACAGTCACATCACAGCATTAAAAAAACCTTGAATCTATTTATGCCATGCTACTCATGTTTTCATACTTTGTCCAGAGGGAAAAAAAGGAATTGAACTTTAAAAGGATTAATGTACAGAATTATCTAAATCATGCATTACATAAAAGCAAAATATTTCTGAAGCAACAAATATAATAAAATTTTGCTAAAATATATAAGCAAAAAGAAAAGCTAAATCTCATAATCACAGCACAGAATATAAAATGTAAACAAATACCAATTAAGATCAAACTGAACTGAGGAACCAAATGAAATAATTCAATATTCAAAGAAGCTGAGCATATTTTAACTGAAGGCTATCATCTCAATTAAACCTTCTAAAACTTTTTGCTGAAACTGAGGAGCATTGATATGTCCAGTTATTCTATCCCAGCAGTTGAGTCCAACGCATCCATTGGAGGATAGTAACTGCTTAAACCAGTCTGGCTGAATTCGAAAAAGCACTGCCATCTATACCTTTAGGTTAAGTTCCAAGCTTAGGGGCTGATTCTCTGCCAATAGAAATGTCATGACTCTCTATAATATACTACTTTGCCATCCTGATGAAAGGCTATCTAGAAAAACTTGAGCTTTTCCCTTTAGGGTAGAATCTCTTCTCCTCCTGAAGAGAATGTCGGAAAAATTTTCCAACAATCCAAAGTACGTTTAAAAAAGGGCTGTAGGGAGCAAGTTTTCTGTGCATTGTTTCAGTCAGTACTTAGATCATTAATACTAGTTTACATAAATATTCTGTGTAGAGACCAGTGGAAATTATCTTCTAGAAACATGGACACATTCATAGCAAACTGTTTCTGGACACCATGATGATGAATACTCAATTATCCAATATAATGATTAATGATCCATGATTAAATGATAATACTGAGTAAATTAAATTTGCGGAAACACATTTTCACATATATCTAATTGTTTGTAATGCAATGTTAGTTTCAGAGCATATGAAAGCTATGGCATGAACCTTTTGTCTGTTATTTGAATTAAAACTTATGGAACTTGGTTCTGTTATGGCATTTGTCTTAAATAAATAGGACAACAACTTTTTTCTGTACAGACTTCTAGCAGTCTGATATATTCTATAGTGCTTGCAGGTAAGTTTCATATCAGGCAGACTGTGTAAATGGCAGTTTTGTACAGAACTCAGCCTAATTCAAGTTCCAAATAGGAAGTGAAGGACTTGGGAAGAAAAAATATTTCAGTCTTTGTTTCCAAGAAGCTTGAGTTTTAAGAGAGCACAAAGACAAAAATGGAAGGATAAGTAGCACCTTTAAAATAAAATCGTTGGTGTGGAATTGAGTCCTAAATAAAATATTGGATAAAGAAGAAAATAAACTTTTGAATGAAACAGCAGACCATTTTACAGTGGCAGATTATACACACATCTAGCCTACTGACTTTTGGTTGGCAATTTAACAAAGCTGAAATGACAGCTGTTGTCTGTCTGCAAGGAGATAGGAGTGACAGTGTCCCAGGGCTTGGAGGAGAGCCTCTTAAAGCAGATGGTCAGACCATCAGTGATGTTAAATTCTTACCTTTGCGCTTCCATTGTCTTAATTTGCCTACTGCTAGCCTCTATAATTGTAAATTCATAGAGCAAGGAAACTTTCCCCTCCTCAAATTATATCTCTTAATTTTGCATTCACGTGTTTGTTTGTTTTTGTTTGTTTAGCAGAATAAAGTCTGTTTTAAATGTCTTTTTCTTTTCAAATAGTACCTATATCAGACTGCTAGGTAACAGGTCCAGAAATCAAAGATCTTTTTGCAATGTATCTCATGCTCCCAAGAGCTCTCAAAAATAAATAATTAAATATTTCACTTATGTGTCACAGCATTTTCATTTAGGCTGTGCCAAGCTTAAGGAGACTACTCATTAATCTTGAATGGCCCATTCATGAATTACCAAAAAGAAAGAATGATGGGTTACATCTTACTTAGGATACAAGGAATTCTTTACTGTATTATTCTGGCTTTTCATATTTTTTAATGGATAGAAAAAAAAAACCAAAACAGATTCCAAATAAATCTTTTTCAATAAATACCTATGATAGTCTATAACAAAAGGCTGGAAGGAGGAATAACACAAGTGAAGACATAAATTCCCCCACCAAAACTTTACAACAGAAGGAAAGTAAAGTAAATGTATCTTCACAAAAAAAAAAAGATTGTTTCTGCAAACCGAAGATTAGGAAAGGGTATGATAGAACACTGTTAATATAAGTAAAATAGAAAGTTGACAAAAAAGGAAACTCTTCTGTTTTGAACCTCCCAAATATTGACTGACTGAACAAAGCAAAAATTCTAGAATAACTATACAGGGAATCAGGTACTGTATTTAGTGAGCAGGCAGAAAAAGAGGCCAATATCAGGTGATTAATTTCCCATTAAAAAGTATGTCATCAATTCTAAATTTGCATCTGTGCATACAGAAGGAAAGTATTCTACAAAAAAAGTAAGGGTTTAGTTAAGTATTTTTGTTCTATAGTGTACATACACCTTCTAATTTGAATAGGACATAAGAACAGCATCGTTATTATTACTCAATACATTACATAATTCATTATTCAAAATGTAAAATTATTTGGGATGTCATGTATCACGTGATATTTCTGATTATGTCTGGTCAAACGCAGCAATGACAGACAGCTTTTCTTTCCAAAGTATTTCTGTCATGTTCATCTTCATCTACAACCACATCAGTCTGTAAACATTAAATTATTCACTCCCACATTATAAAACAACATTTGTGTGTCTTGTGGAGCTTTTAGGGGATTCAACACATTGAAACAAAAGCTTGCACTCTTACTTGTAAACTTGTAAATTTTAGAGAATGACATGTGGAGTTATAAAATACATTACAATACACAGGGTCAACACCAAATAAAATTATTTCATCAAAGAAATGAGGTCTTACTTCACATAACGTCCAGTAAGTTAGTTTTCCAATTACAGGCGTTCAGTTACCATCTATGTCCAGAAGAAAAGGTGTTTGCTTTCAGAGGAGGTGCATTCATCATGAAAGTTTGATTAACCACTGTAAATGGTGACTTCTTAATTCCTATTTCATATTCTATGTGCTTGTTCTCTATAGCAGTCAGGGATCAGGATTTCCAGAAGACAGACTATACGCTTCATTCCTACTTTGAGAGGCAGGTCCTATTATGCTGTCAAGCACTGCTTTCTGGGTTTTTTTCAGCACACTGAGAGAATGTGGCAATCAGACCTGCCAGAGACCAGAAGTCAGTAGCCTCATGACTTCACCTGCAAATACTAGTCCTCTGCAGCCTCTTAATCTTGTCTTGAATATGGCAATTCTGAGTTACAGAATCACAGAAATGTAGATTTAGAAAGAATTTCAAGGAACATCTAGTCTGATTATCTGCACCACGTCACAGTTTACCAGCATATTCCCAACACGTACACAATCTACTCTTAAAAATATCCAACAAGAGATTCTACAAGCTCCATACCTAGCCTGCTCCACAGTTTCTCTACCCTTATGTAGTTAGATAGTTTTTCCTAATAACAAGCCAAAATCTACTTTTCTGCAAATTGAGCCAATCTTTTCTCCTCTTTCTTTCAGTGGCAATGGAGAACATACTGGAAAAACAGTCATCATGACTTCCCTCCAGCTTCTCTTTTCCAGATTAAACAAACCCAAGTCTTTTAACTTCTTTCATTGTTTTACAGAAAAACTCCTGTTAATGAAGCCCAGAATAGAACCAGCATTTTTCCAGCATCTTCACACTGTTGTTCTATATTTAATTTATGGCCCCTTGGATAACAACAAGGACATCCTTTTTAGCTGCCTAACCAATTACTCCCCATTTTGAGTTCAACAGAGAAAGCATGTGAACAAATGCATCTTCAGATGTTCTTTCAGTCTGCCTGTTCTGTCAAAGTAATTTTAAACCTACTCCTACCTTCTTTCTCACAGTTATAATTGGATGGTACATCCTTAACTTGTTTAAGAGAATGTCAAAGTATGTCTGAAATACAATCCCTAACATTCTTTATTTTCCTTTTTAAAAAAATAAAAAGCTGTGTTTGCCATTCTCTTACCATCTCCTCTCTTCATCTTTCACAAGTCTGAAGCACAATCACTAAGAGTTTCAAGGATTACTTATCTACTTCTTTAAGTGCTCAGGAATAAATTACATCAGGGCTTGCCAACTTGAACATTTACCTTGGCTAAATATTCTTTAATATGCTTTGGCTTCAACTCACATCTACTTCTTAAAAGTAATTATTTGGTCAAATTAATTTTCCTTGTGAAAAGAAAACATCATGTATTTCAGCTTCTTTCTTGTCCATATCAACATATGTCCATATCAGTACCATATCAACATTTTAGGGTTTTTGTTTGTTTGTTTTTTAATTATTTAAATATACTTTGTAGTATCTTAATTTTGCCTTATGTTCTTGGCTAATTGAAATTCACTGGTTTTTTAGTCTGCTCATTTCATACCTATATGTTTGTGCTCCTCTACACTCATTTATGCCTACAAAAATTTTAGAGATTGACACATGTGATATGCAAAAAATAATTCTTAGCATGTTACAAACAGGAATCTGACTCCAAGTTTGAGTTATTATCCTTTGAAGTTCTTTGTCTTTCGTTACCATGGCTGACAGATCTAGATGTGACAATATCACTTATCACATTCTAAATTAATTTGTAGATTAATTTGCATTTTGTGTATACAGCAGTGCTCTGCAAATGCAACATCTTGAACTTAAGAAAAGGTTTCAACCAAGCTCCCCTACTAGTTACAAATCCTTTCAAAAATTATTTTTAAAGAATGGATCTTTTTTCTTTTTGACTTTACACAGTTGATCTCTTTTTATACATTCTCTTGTTGCTCCAAACCAGCATTTTCTTCTATCCTTAGAAAAGTGTCTTCAGAATACTAGGAAAAATCTAAATGCTGGAATATGTTAATCAAATATTTATCCCTAAATTGTGCTGCTATACATACTTTCAGATTACATATTTATGTGTTGTGCTAAACAGCTTCTAAAGTACTGAACACTTCAGTTCATCCATTTCAAGCAGACTTGCTAGATTACTTGGCAGTTTTGAAAAGCTAGCCACTTATTTAGATGTCTTCATAAGTAGAACTTTCATGCTGAATGTCTTGGGCTTGTTATTTTTTTAAACAGAATTATGAAAAGGAAATGAAGAGTTTCAGAAAATTTGGTAAATGGAGATTATTTCCTTAGTAGTTATTTTTATCAGGATTGCCACTCTTAGCAATGCTATCCTTATTAATTTGTGCCATTATATGCATTTAAATCATTCCCTTACGTATGAATAAAACTGAATTCATCACAACAGATTCACTGTCCTGAATTTATCAGAAGAGTTCAACCAAGAGCTGCTTTTCAGTAGCCATAGACAATTTCTCTCTCCTTCCCTCTCCATGCTGCTTTTCCCAGTAATTCCTTCAATTTCAAGGTATCTGCCTGGTTCTCATTGCACAGTGATGACTAGACCACAATCTACTCTACAGTACATGCACTCTTCTCACCAAACTGGGGATAAGAGATACAGCAAATCTTAAGAAATTCCATTATACCAGGGCAGTATACATATTGGTACCTCAAAAAATATTTCTAAAGGCTGACTTCCTTTTTTTCCCTCTTAAAGAAGTTTATAGACTTAAAGAAGTTTTGACTTTTCGTTTTTGTCTTGTGTCACTGGCTCTTCAGACCTATCTACAAGGTGTAAAATATGATTAGTTCACAATTCAGGTGTTAAAGCTTTCTCACCTATGTTTAGCCTGGCTTATTAATGAAATGTGGCTTAATGTAATCACTCATTTTTCCCTTCTGTGTCAAAGTCAGGCTCTTCTTAACATGTTGAACTGCTGGACCAAAATCAGACAGATTTGACTGAGGATATGGAAATCTGCAGAATACCATGTTACTTCAGATTACTTGAAAACAGTTTTCTGTGTAAACAAGAGTGACCCTCCTAGAGCCCACACTGACGGAATGGCAACACTCAAGAGCTCAAACCTTAAATCTTAGATGTCAGAGACTTCAAACTGGAGCTCAACTTTCAGACAAAAATCCACTTCTCTCAAAGCTTTTGTTGCATTTTTCTCAAAACTGGCTGTCACCAATTCTCTGAAACTTCCCTCTCCTCTTAGTACTGTATTCGCCACCTCTGACTTTTCTGCATTACCATATAAATGTGGGTTTTGTTTTGTATCAGAATAATTTGGTCTTAAGAACCTTTGTGATTCTTTTCCTTCCCAGAGCTGAAGGAGGAGGTGGAAAGGTTGAGGAGTATCCGGGAGTGTGAGAGGGAGATAGATTGGTGGAGCCGCACCCTACCGTCCCTGAGGCAGAGGCAGCAGATGGAGGCTCTGCGAGAAGCAGAGGATCCCCTGCCTTCTTGCCATCAGGTAGAAAGAGGGGACCTAGGTGACGGGGGGGAATGGAAACGGGTCCCTGCTCGGGGTGCCAGGCGAACCCCCGCTCAGCCTCCCTCACCTTCCCGGTTGCCTTTACACAACAGATATGGGGCCCTGGAACTTGAGGGCCAGGCAAACAAGGATGTAGACAAAGGTCCATCCAGGGGGTCGCCTAGGGTGAGGCAGTCAGCCCCACGCATTATGACTGCCTCTGCTAAGAAAAAAAGGAGGGTAATTGTCATAGGCGATTCCCTTCTGAGGGGAACAGAGGGCCCGATATGCCGACCGGACCCATCCCACAGGGAAGTCTGCTGCCTCCCTGGGGCCCGGGTCAGAGACATCACTAGGAAACTCCCTGGTTTGGTACGGTCTTCCGATTACTACCCGCTGCTGGTTATACAGGCTGGCAGTGATGAGGTTGCAGAGAGAAGTCCTGCAGTGATCAAAAGGGACTTCAGGGCACTGGGGCGACTGGTTCAAGGATCGGGAGCACAGGTAGTGTTTTCCCCAATCCCTACAGTGGCAGGGAGGGATACTGAAAGGAACAGGAAAACGCACCTGATCAACACGTGGCTCAGCGGCTGGTGCCATTGGAAGAATTTTGGTTTTTTTGATCATGGGGAGGTTTACACGGCACCGGGCCTGCTGGTGACAGACAGAGTTCAGCTGTCTCACAGGGGGAAAAGAATCATGGCTCATGAATTGGCAGGTCTCATTGAGAGGGCTTTAAACTAGGTTCAAAGGGGGAAGGGGATAAAACCAGGCTAACTAGAGACGAGCTTAGGGGTGGCGTGCCGATGCCGGGGGCGAAATCGATAGCCCAGCTCAAGTGCATCTACACCAATGCACGCAGCATGGGCGGCAAACAGGAGGAGCTGGAAGCCACTGTGCAGCGGGAGAGATATGACTTAGTCGCCATCACAGAAACATGGTGGGGTGACTCTCATGACTGGAGTGCTGCAATGGATGGCTATAGACTCTTCAGAAGGGACAGGCGAGGGAGGAGAGGCGGTGGGGTGGCCCTGTATGTTAGGGAGTGTTTTGATTGTCTAGAGCTCAACGATTGTGATGATGGTATGGTGGAGTGTTTATGAGTAAGGATGAGGGGAAAGGCCAACGAGGCAGATATCCTGCTGGGAGTCTGTTATAGACCACCCAACCAGGATGAAGGGGCGGATGAAGTGTTCTATAAGCGGCTGGCACAAGTCTCTCAATCGCTAGCCCTTGTTCTCATGGGGGACTTCAACTTCCCGGACGTCTGCTGGAAATACAACACGGCAGAGAGGAAGCAGTCTAGGAGGTTCCTGGAGTGTGTGGAAGACAACTTCCTGACACAGCTGGTAAGTGAGCCTACCAGGGGAGGTGCCTCGCTCGACCTGCTGTTTACTAACAGAGGAGGACTGGTGGGAGATGTGGTGGTCAGAGGCCGTCTTGGGCTTAGCGACCATGAAATGATAGAATTCTCAATTCTTGGTGAAGTAAGGAGGGGGGGCAGCAAAACCGCAACCATGGACTTCCGGAGGGCAGACTTTGGCCTGTTCAGGACGTTGGTTGAGAGAGTCCCTTCGGAGACGGTCCTGAAGGGCAAAGGGGTCCAGGAAGGCTGGACAATCTTCAAGAAGGAAGTCTTAAAGGTGCAGGAGCAGGCTGTCCCCATACACCGTAAGAAGAACGGGCGGGGAAGACGACCGGCCTGGCTGAACGGGGAGCTCTTGCTGGGACTCAGGAAAAAAAGGAGAGTTTACCGCTTGTGGAAGAAGGGGCAGGCAACCCAAGAAGAGTACAGGGGTGTCGTTAGGTCATGTAGAGAGGAAATGAGAAAGGCAAAAGCCCAGCTAGAACGCAATCTGGCCGCTGTCGTTAAAGACAACAAAAAATGTTTTTACAAATATATTGATGACAAGAAGAGAGCCAAGGAGAATCTCCATCCTTTATTGGATGCGGGGGGGAACATTGTCACCGAGGATGAGGAAAAGGCTGAGGTACTCAATGCCGCCTTTGCCTCAGTCTTTAACAGGCAGACCAGTTATCCTCAGGGTGTTCAGCCCCCTGAGCTGGAAGACAGGGACGGTGAGCAGGATGAACCCCCCATCATCCAAGAGGAAGCAGTCAACGACCTGCTATGCCACCTGGACGCTCACAAGTCTATGGGGCCAGATGGGATCCACCCGAGGGTGCTGAGGGAGCTGGCGGAGGTGCTCGCCAAGCCGCCCTCCATCATTTATCAGCAGTCCTGGTTAACAGGGGAGGTCCCAGACGACTGGAGGCTTGCCAATGTGACACCCATCTACAAGAAGGGCCGGAAGGAGGATCCGGGGAACTACAGGCCTGTCAGCCTGACCTCGGTGCTGGGGAAGATTATGGAGCAGTTCATCTTGAGGGCGCTCACAAGGCATGAGCGGGACAACCAGGGGATCAGGCCTAGCCAGCATGGATTCATGGAAGGCAGGTCCTGCTTGACCAACCTAATCTCCTTCTATGACCAGGTGACCCGCCTAGTGGATGAGGGAAAGGCTGTGGATGTGGTCTACCTGGACTTCAGCAAGGCCTTTGACACTGTCTCCCACAGCATTCTCCTAGAGAAGCTGGCGGCTCACGGCTTAGACAGGTGTACTCTGCGCTGGGTCAAAAACTGGCTGGACGGCCGGGCCCAGAGAGTTGTGGTGAATGCAGTTCAATCCAGTCGGTGGCCGGTCACGAGCGGTGTTCCCCAGGGCTCAGTTTTGGGGCTGGTCTTGGTCAATATCTTTATCGATGATCTGGATGAGGGGATTGATTGCACCCTCAGTAAGTTTGCAGATGACACCAAGTTGGGTGGGAGTGTTGATCTGCTTGAGGGTAGGAAGGCTCTGCAGAGGGAGCTGGACAGGCTGGATCGATGGGCCGAGGCCAACTGTCTGAGATTCCACAAGGCCAAGTGCCGGGTCCTGCACTTCGGCCACAACAACCCCATGCAGCGCTACAGGCTTGGGGAAGAGTGGCTGGAAAGCTGCCTGTCGGAAAAGGACCTGGGGGTGCTGGTTGACAGCCGGCTGAACATGAGCCGGCAGTGTGCCCAGGCAGCCAAGAAGGCCAATGGCCTCCTGGCCTGTATCAGAAACAGGGTGGCCAACAGGAGTAGGGAAGTGATTGTGCCCCTGTACTCGGCACTGGTGAGGCCGCACCTTGAATACTGTGTTCAGTTTTGGGCCCCTCACTACAAGAAGGACGTCGAGGTGCTGGAGTGTGTCCAGAGAAGGGCAATGAGGCTGGTGAGGGGTCTGGAGAACAAGTCTGATGAGGAGCGGCTGAGGGACCTGGGGTTGTTTAGCCTGGAGAAAAGGAGGCTGAGGGGAGACCTCATCGCTCTCTACAACTCCCTGAAAGGAGGTTGTAGCGAGGTGGGTGTCGGTGTCTTCTCCCAAGTAACTAGCAATAGGACGAGAGGAAATGGCCTCAAGTTGTGCCAGGGGAGGTTTAGATTGGATGTGAGGAAAAATTTCTTTACTGAAAGAGTGGTGAAACATTGGAACAGGCTGCCCAGGGAAGTGGTGGAGTCCCCATCCCTGGAGGTATTTAAAAGACGAGTAGATGAGGCGCTTAGAGACATGGTTTAGTGGACATGGTGGTGTTGGGTCGACGGTTGGACTCGATGATCTTAGAGGTCTTTTCCAACCTCAATGATTCTATGATTCTATGATTCTATGCTCAGTAAACGTTTCATTCATCTGCTGCAATTACCCTGTACAAAATCAGGTTTTAATATAAAAGTTATTATCCCATCATTAATTAAAACCAACCCCCTACAATACAATTAATGGAAAAAAATTCACTATCATATATTCTTTGTGCAGAACATTCAAAAAGTTTCAAGAATCTCACCACAACATTAAATCTACAGCTAGAAAGTATGTCCTCAGCCAAAAATGAGACTAAACAGAGCAGCTGCGTAAATAAAATTAGAAGATCCTTTGAAGAACTGAACTCTGAATAGCCAAGAGTGGGTGTGAGTAGTCCTTTAGGAGAGGCAACTCTAAACTCTTCTGCTCTATGAATAAAACTCCATTACAGGTAGGTTACAATAGAGCAAAGAGAGCAGACCACTTGCTGTTACACTCCAGAGGGGTGACTGCAGTTCTCCATCAAACCTTATCTGGGACCTGTTACTTGTTTCCTGGAAGGGAAAACCTACTTCTCCCCTAACTGAAAAGGTGTTTCTGCAAGGTTCACCTGTAACAGCTTTCTTCCTGAAGTAGTGGATTGGCCTGGGGTGTTCAGTGGGCTGAAAGGCCTACAGACAGGCCTGTAATAACTTCCAACCAGAAGGAGGTTTTAGCTGTCTAGTCATGCTCCCTGTCCAGCTTTCTGGGTGCAATCTAAGCAGGCCTTTTGCCTGTGGCCACAAGGCAAAACACCGGTTGTGAGGCTAAATAGCTTTGGTGCATCTGGATACTTTGTTTCAGAAGACCATTCCCTTTTAGGCCGAGGGTGTACTCCTCCAGTGGTCATTTTCAGATGTTTCAGCTATGCCAGTCTTGCAAACCAAGGCACGTAAGGTGAAAAAGGCATTGTATTTTTCTGACATTACTCTTGCCAAAGGCAAAATGCTTGGTAAGTGCTGCTGGGTTTTTACTCTTCACTACACCTAGCACTAGGAAATTCCCTTCCTCTGCACATTAGAGCACTGAAAGATTTTCTTCTTTTTTTTTTTTTTTCTCCCTCTACCTAGCTTTGCAAGAAGGGAAATACCTCTACAGGTTAGTCCTTATGACTGGTGTTACATCAGCTTATATGTAGTCTGCCAGCAGGTTCTGCAACCTGAACAGGCCTAATCAATGAAAGAGTAGGAATGTAGTATAAGAACCCTCCTAGAACTTGTGGGCCATGAGTTAAGCTCAGGTGAAATACAGCCACTTTTGTTTGGGAAACAGTGAGGTTTGCACCTTTCTGCTCCCAGAAGGATTCCTAAATAAAACAAAGGAATTCATAGTAAGAAGTATAACTCGCAATGTCTACATATTGTGAGACTGTGGAATAAGCAATCATGGAATAAGGAATCTGAAATTCATAATTGCATCCTGCTTTTATTCAGTTTTTATTAATAGTCTCTATGTGTGACTATAAGGGTGCAGGATTAACATTGTAAAGAAATTCTGGTATCTTGATTTCTGCTGAGAAAGGCTTAGCAAGGCCATACTTGGAAGAATCTGGTCCACAGAAAATTTCTGAGATAAGTTGAGGGTTTTAACAGGTCCTGTTCACCATCATGGTTACAGTAACACAGATATGCATTTACTTGATTCAGCTCCAGTTCTATGACTAGAAATCAGAAATTTAACTCCAAACTTTTCATCCTTTCAAGTGTTAGGCCCATTCAGGCAGCTGGTCATATCTCAGTGTTATCAGATTAGGGTTCAGGGTGGGCAGTAAGCCTAACTTAAAAAGGAAGCCTTATAAACTGCCAGTAGGTCTACCCAGTGGCTTTAAAAAGCAGAAAATTTCAAACACTTGCACAGTATTTTGAAGCAATAAGTCCTTAGGAAAAAGTAGTAACAGTCTCTCTGAAATAATTGCAGGACATGGATTCAATACTATGAAACTTTTCTATCCACTCACTGACTATTTAGATCCAAGAATGTAGCAAGGGAAGGAGAGAGATCATAGAAACATAGAATCATTGAGGTTGGAAAAGACCTCTAAGATCATTGAGTCCAACCATCAACCCAACACCACCGTGCCCACTAAACCATGTCCCTAAGTGCCACATCTACATGTCTTTTAAATACTTCCAGGGATGGGGACTCAACCACTTCCCTGGGCAGCCTGTTCCAATGTTTAACCACTCTTTCAGTAAAGAAATTTTTCCTCACGTCCAATCTAAACCTCCCCTGGCGCAACTTGAGGCCATTTCCTCTCGTCCTATCGCTAGTTACTTGGGAGAAGACACCGACACCCACCTCGCTACAACCTCCTTTCAGGGAGTTGTAGAGCGCGATAGGGTCTCCCCTCAGCCTCCTTTTCTCCAGGCTAAACAACCCCAGGTCCCTCAGCCGCTCCTCATCAGACTTGTTCTCCAGACCCCTCACCAGCCTCGTTGCCCTTCTCTGGACACGCTCCAACACCTCAACGTCCTCCTTGTAGTGAGGGGCCCAAAACTGAACACAGTATTCAAGGTGCGGCCTCACCAGTGACAAGTACAGGGGCATGATTTCTTCCCTACTCCTGCTGGCCACACTATTTCTGATACAGGCCAGGAGGCCATTGGCCTTCTTGGCTGCCTGGGCACACTGCCGGCTCATGTTCAGCCGGCTGTCAACCAGCACCCCCAGGTCCTTTTCCGACAGGCAGCTCTCCAGCCACTCTTCCCCAAGCCTGTAGCGCTGCATGGGGTTGTTGTGGCCCAAGTGCAGGACCCGGCACTTGGCCTTGTTGAATCTCAGACAGTTGGCCTCGGCCCATCGATCCAGCCTGTCCAGGTCCCTCTGCAGAGCCTTCCTACCCTCAATGGAAATGACTGAGAGAATGGAAGATGAGGTTTGTTTCAAGTGTTTTAACTCTCTGCTTTGAAAACAGGAAAATGTCTGATTGACTTCCATGTGAACAAGGCATTATCAAGAGACATTCCTACTAAAATTCAGGTTTCAGTTGCTTTTTGTACCTGGAAGTCTGGCACTGAGTGCCTCCTCACTTCTTTGGTAGCTTCCAAGTTTTACTTCCTTTTGTAGCTCCTGCTGTTTTGACTTAAACCTTTGAGATTATTCAGTTTCTTCACTAGTAATTATCATAGCAATTTAACTAGAAAATTTAGTGGAATTACCCTAGTGAGTAATGTTAACTCATGGGAGAAATAATTGCTCCTTAATATAATATATTAAGGTACTACTCACAAAGACAATGGGTTCTTAACAATCATCAGACACTTGATTCATTAATATTTTCAATGGAAATACTACATTGTAGAAAATACCATTAAAACATACAAGCAATAGGAACTCAACCACCTCTAAATTACTATCTCATATCTTTAGTTAATGTTCAAAAGTATGATACTGAAGTAGTTCCACTGTTTTATCCTAATACCTGGGTATTCTCCAATTCGAAATGCCTAATGTTAGACAGATGAGTACAAGCCTTACTAAGTTAAAAGCTTTGTTCTTCACTGGGGCCTCTTACTGTATGTATTCTCTTGACCAAGCCATGATACACACAATAATTAATAATAACAACATGTGAGGTATTATGAACATTTTGTTTGGGAAAAAAGAACCCTCAAGTGCAATGAAAATTTGGGAACTTTTCCTATTTTTGATTGTTAAGTTGAAACCATATAAATTTTGAAGTGTTCCAGGTTAATATTCACACCACATAGTGATGTTAGTGTTCACATTCACAGAGGAATGTGGTTTTTTTATCTGTCTAACATTAGGCATCTTTAGAAATCTTGCTGTAAACTGCTCTAGTCTACAGAAAGGAAGGCACCGCCATCCATCTCAGGAATGAAGCTGTTTTTGAAAGTGCCTGTTTCTTTTTTCCTACTGACTATAGAAGGAGTTTAGGATAATAAGCATCATAGCTTAGGTATCTCAGTTGGTCTTAGATTCACATAAAAAAAAAAATCATGTTACAGTTTTTTCAATTCAACTGCTTTCTCTGAAATAAACACTTATGTAGAGAGGCTCACTAGTGTTGTTCCAAAATTCTAAGTAATCCTTCAGAATAAACTAGAACTACAATTGAAAAGATGAAGTAATTTTTCATTGACCTTCAAATTACGTCTCCACTGAAATGTCCATTGAAATCAGTAGAACAGTCTATTTTTCACAGACACTTAAAAGCTTTCAAAAATTGTAATTTAAAGTCTTTCAAATCTTAAAGATATAAAAATAACTTTCTGAAGCTCTAGCAGTTCAATAATCTACTTAACTGAAAGGCTGTGTGTACGCAACACTTCTGGTTATCCATTCCTCAGCTCAGGAAGTTACTTCATTGTCCAACTCTCAAATCAACCCAGTACTCACTTGAGTTCAACTTCAACATCACGTGTTTATGCACTCTTTTGACTTCCAGTTTACTTCCATCCATGAGCAGTCATTTCTGCTCCCTTAGGAGCTGTAGTAATTTTTCCCTTTCTTCCCTCCACCTTGGGAAAGGATCAGCTGAGTCTGGTTTTCTCCTGTCTAGTTCCAAAGCTGTAGGGAAGCAGAGGAAAGGACTGAAAATAGCTGTCTTAGAATTTACATAAAGAAAAGGAGAAGGGAGAAAAAAGGACTTCCTTTGAGAACTTTGTGGAAGCTGCTGAAAGGAAGGGGAAGAAGGCCTAAGTGCTTTTTTCATGGGAAGCTCTAAATGGCAGCTTTTCTCCAGAAAGTGAGAAAGCAACCCCAGAGCTGACATTTAGGAGAGTCTGAAATGCCTCTAATTACTGGGAGAATGTCTCCTAGCCAGGAAGACCTCCAGGAACAGGTAATCTGGAGCATTACCTTAATTACATTTAGGAGCACCTCTTTCTTAAAGTCATGGAGAGAAAGACTGAGCTTTATTTATTTTCCTTTGTATTCTTATCAAAATGTAAAATGGGTTTTTAAACAAATCTCTGTATCCGATTTAGATTATTTTCTTAATGCTGCTCTATTCCACAAGAGTTGTCTGTATTGGTTGTAGATAATGAGATCGTCTGTACATTTTTATTATAGCAAGAAACATATCAAATGTAATTGTAGTCAATTACTGAGACAAAGTTGAACTGCAATAATACACTTTTTCACATTTTTAGGAAAAATAGACTACTTTTAGACAATTTAAAGTGTTCCTGTCAGCTTGGTGTGACAGTTGCAAAAAAGGATGAAACAATAGAATATTGCATCATGACAATATCCACACAAATATAGAACACAAAATAAGAGATTAGGTAGCATTTCTGCAGGGAAGGATTATGTGTAATTGTGCGTAATCAGAAGTTAAACAGGAGTAAAACATACTACACTATTGCCCAAAACCCCTACATGGTTATATACAAATTAAAAGAGAGATGCAAAATTATCTGTTTGTGCAGAAGTGATGTGTTATCAGTGGAAATCCAGCATCCAGGTTTTGACAGTACACTTTTAAGAAAGATGGAGAGAGTTCAGAGGAAAGCAGCAAAGATTCTTAGTTTAAGAAAATTAGTTACAAGGAAAGATGTATAAAATTGTGGCTGGTTAATTAACAGAGAATTAACCAGAATTAAATCTGGAAATTGACAGAGGAAGTGATAACATGCTGCTGCAAAAATGAAGCAATAATCTGTTTTTCATATCTGGTGTATAAGCAAAGATATAATGCCTTAATTTATGGCAAAGTAGATTAAGGAGATATATAAAGGCAGAGTGCCTAGCAGAAAATATGGTGAAGCACTGGAAGGGATTTCCTGGAGCAGGTGTGGAGTCTCCATTGGCAATATCTATGAAGATGTTGGACAACAATTCCTTCTCCCAAACAATTTAAAGTCACCAGACAAACTAGCATAGGATATACAACACAAACAACAGAAACTTATTAGAACTCTATTGCCAGAATCCATTTCACTGAGTGAGCTAAATTCCTGCCTTACCTACAGTCATGTAAACCAGAAGTAAATGTGGTACTTCGTGGAATTAGAGTGGTAATGTAATGCAAGTTAGATGAAAATCAGGACCAGTCTTCTTTTGGCAGTACAAATTGCAGTTCTATCTTCAAATTCTGTAACACTATCAGAATTCCAACATGAAAAGTCATCAAACATCAGCTATTAGTTTCCTTTGGGTCTTATGTGCACTTCCAAATACTCTCTCATACCTCTGCACCAGCTGTCTTGGAGCAATACTGTAATTCTCCAGCACCAGTCCCAGAGACTTAGTTTCAGTCCTTAGCCAACCAGTCACATGATTTCAAATTCCTCATCCTCATTTGCCTCCTAAAAGGCAAATTTAAGTCTACTAGTGATTTCTTTTCTCAATTATCATTGAAGCCTGGTAGAAGTAATCTGTAGATTACCAAAGATCTGTAGACCTTATTTTGAAAACCACTTATTTGAATCAAAGTGAAATAATGACCTATTCACAACTGAAACTAGCAAACAAACAAGGATTATTACTTAAACATTAAATATATTCCTTTATTCCTGCTTTCTATTGGTAGTTTTTTGAATTATTTTTCTCCTTGCCATTAGTTTGATTACTATAAAGAACTTATTTGATCTAAATCTCATCTTATAGTTTATTTGATATTTAATTTTGATAAACAGCAGAAAAAATGGTAACCAATGTTACCACTTGAATATCTTTTGTAATTTAAATTAATTAAATCAATTATAATAAGCTTCAGCCCTAGGATAAGCTAAGTAATTTGAAGTGTCATATTTACTACGATTTTTTAAAAAGTAATAATAGCATCTTACAGAATGCAGGATTTTGGATTTCTTTACACATATTCACCTCCATTTTATTGCAATTTATAAACTAGCAACCCTATTTTGGTTTATGACGGGAAAAAAAGTAAATTGTTGACAAACATCTGCCTTTTTTCTTTAAGTTCATAACTGACCTGGGCCAAGGGTCCTTCTAGGTGAGCTATACTCGGTCTGACTGCAACGGTTGAAGGTACCAGTTCCCCAGGCTGCCTGTCTGAACCTCTGCTATGGATCACATCCAAGGTAAAAGAGCAGCAGAGGGGAATCTGTGACACACTTTAGCTGTACCCTTTCATATTCTGCTGCCTTCACACAAACTGCCAGGGAAATTGGGTGCTGAAGAGTGGTGTCTGACCTGGGGAAGAGTGAGGAGGAAGCTAACATCAGCTCCTGCCAGCTCTGCGAGGAGAGCAGTAGAGTCTGGCAGTAGGGCCAGACAGCTGAGGTCATTCACATCTTCAACAAGCAGCTGTTTGCTTCAGGGCGCAGCGGTCACAGTCCTCAGATCCTACAGACACTCTGCCGGCAAGCGGCACTCTATCAAGCTGCTGTTAACAGTTGCCTTCTATCATGTGTCCGAATATTAAGCCTGGTTTAGATAGAAATTATCTACACTGACGCCAACTAAACTGTAGGCAAACTTTAAACACAGTCAAGTCCTTAAACAATCTGTCTTAGAATATTAATTTTAATATACTTAAAGCAGACTGCATGGGGAAAACAAACCTGTTTGATGGGGGACAAGCATTGGCCACAAAGCAGAAAAGCTGAAAGAAATAGAAAAGCCTATTTCTGGAAGTTGCCAAGTAATTCTTTTTTCCTTGAAATCATTTTCCTGGAATTTTTTGTATAATATTTTCATTTTACTGATGAGTGGGAGGAATCAGAACAAAGCAAGAAAAGCAGGCAGCCTGTTTTTTAAATGACTGTTTATATTTGTCCTTCTTGGACTCCTTTCCCAAAACATACCACAAAGAACATTCCTTCTCTTCTCCCAGTCATGTCTCTTTCTTTTCCTCTCTTTCACTTTTTCTAGTGCCTTCCATAAGGCTCAGATAGTATTTTGTGGAGGTGAGAATCATAAAGAGGAAGAAGGAACTCACCAGTAACAGCCAGACAAGGACATAGAATCATAGAATAGTTTGGGTTGGAAGGGACTTTTAAAGGTCATCTAGTCCAACCCCCCTGCTGTGGGCAGCGACATCTTCAACTAGATCATGACAAACTTGGCTTTAATTTCTACTTTTGCCACAGACTTTCTCTGACACATTTGTTGAGCCATTTAATTTCTCTTCCATGGCTTCCCATCTGTGAAATGTGGATAATCATTCTGCTTTCACAGAGAGGTTCTGCTGAACAAAGCTACTTTCTGCTATATATGGCTAATGACAATCACAATAACATCCAATCTAGAAGAAATTTCCTCCTTTTTTTCCTTTTTAAAATCCACACACACACCCCTCTGCTTTTGGAGAGATTCACTTGCATTGACCTTCATAAAAGAAGTATTACAGAAAGATATACTCTTCCTGTCAAATGTTTGAGTACAATCATCACTGCTTATCACCACTTGGAACCACACTGGGTTCCCTTGCTTCATATAGGCCCTACTATATTTACAGATTTGCTAGGCCAAAATTTTATCACTGAATAGGATGTATTTAGTGATTCTTTCAACAAAATAGTGATGATGTACACCCCACAGATACAGCCAAATGCTTGATGGGCAAGAACTACATGTGGCCTTCCTAGCAGTATGTAAGAATGAATGTTCCAGCCCTCTTTCTCAAACACACCATGGGGTAAGGAAGCTTAAAGTCCAGGAATGACTCCAGATATAAAGAAACCTGACAGCCAGGAAGACCATAAGGTCATTTGCTTGTTTAGAAAGGAGTCTGGGAGACTGGCAGGGACAGAGTAAAGTTAAATTTTAACAGTAACTTAACGTGAAACTCCAGAATCAAAACACAACTTGGGCATGCATTAGGAAATGTGTTAGACTGGATTATGCAGCACCTAAAGATATCAAAACCAAGGTTCAACCCAAACAGAGAATTCACATTTGAATCCACCATCCCAGTTGAATAGGCTGTGAAAGTGGGATGTGGGAAGCCAGGATGAAAAGCAACTGGTACTTTTTCCCAGCTGTGCTGTAGGGCTTATTTAGATATAACATCATGGTTGCTTCTCAAACTCATTTGCAATTAGTTATTGGATTCCTATAGCAAATATGGCAAATGTGTTCTCTAGCTACAAATTGAAATTTTTGATGGAAATTTTTCAAATTCAGTCATACTCATAAATGGACAAATGTCTATTATGGTTGTCGTCGAGTGCTTTCTGTTTCTCTAATTGTCATCAAACATTGGTTTATACAAATTACTGTGAAAGAAGTGTTGGTAATATTATCAAATGCAGGTTTTTTGTGTGAATGAATGATTGTCATGTTACATTCAGGAATCACTCATTGGTGATAACGGGCATCATATTAGATATTTCTTTCCCATCAAATGTAATTTCAGAAAAAGGGATTAAAATGTCAGTGTATTTATCTGTGAGAAAGACATGGTACTCAGTTCATATAGTCAGAATTTTATTGTTTTCACCTATTTTACACATACAAGTCAATAAACTTGAAATCACCAGGAACCACCTTTTTCTATCAAGTTTCTATCAAGAGATTTTGGGAATTCTATTCTCTGAAATAATGTTGACTGTTATATTATCTAATAATTAACTTTCTTTTTGCTAATATTAATTCCAAAATGAAATGTGGCTTTTACAGTGTTCTCATGTTGTTAACTCATAGGTTTTTAACCAGTACAAGCACAAATAGCTTTCTGCCCAGCCAGTCTTTCCTTCTTGTGTCTTTGTAAATTTGAATTCTCCTAGATATATAGTATTCTTTTTAATTTTATTTACTTCTATTAACTAATTTAAAATTATTTCTAATTAGTCAGCAATGCATTTAATATCTGACATGTCTGTCACTGGTTTGAAATCTCCTCTCCTAGCATAACAATATATATACAATTCTGAAAAATAGCCTTCAGTCCATCATTCAAACTGTTAACAAAAGTATTGAATGGAGTTGGGTTCAGGACAGAACCTTGCCCATTAAAATGACCTGCCCATTTGATAACGAAGTGTTGACAAGTACTCTTTTAGAGAAAGAGAGATAGAGTAGCGTACACTTATTTTATTGCAATTACACATAGATTATACTTCCCTAGTTTGCTTATAGCATGCATTTTCAAACCAAATGAGCAGGTAGGTCATTGAAGAATCCAGCTTTCAATATTGAACCACTATTCCAACTTGATGATGCAGTAAGCCACCATATAACCTAGCATTTTCTACCCATACACCATTATGCCCTGCCAGCATCTCTCATTCTCTCATACTTCCCTACTCAACATCATCTTCTTCCTCCTGGATCCTCACTATAACATTTAGGCCACTATCCGTAGCAATACTGATTACTGTAGGTGGAGGTAGGAGCCTTCTGCATAGCTGCTGACTGTCATCGACAATTTCATCAAGAAGTATGTGCTATAGTTGGGCAGCACAGACGTCCCAGATACAGCTGACTGCTTAACACATGCTTATCTTCTGGACAAGGAATCTGAACTTTGCAATTAGCTCACTGTGTATCCCTATTATTTATTAAGTTAGGCACACTCTGCATTGCAGCAGCTGTAGAGATCACACAGCATATGGTACCTCTTAGCCACTGCTGGGCAGAAGTAGTGCAGTCTTTGGCCCAGTTTTGGGTAGGTCTGATGTATTAGAATGGGTAGGTAAAAGCTCAGTGTATTATTAAAGTTGCAGTATGTCACATGTATATATCTTTCACTCACAAAACTAGTTAATCTGCAAAATAATTGAAATATAAATTGATTTGACCTGACTTGCTCTTTACAATCTTAGGTATGTTTCATCATTTCTTTTGGATAATTTTAAGTTGCTCATTTAATGGTTTGCTCTAGTATCTTATCAAAGTGAGTCTGCCTGAGTTATCATTCCCTAGTTTCTTTCAATTCTTTCTCACTTTTTAAAAATGAATACTATATTTGCTTTTACCAGTTATCTGTGACCACATTAATCCTCTGTTAGCCCACAAAGGTATTTACAAAGGTTTCCAAATTACATTGACTTGTTTAAGCATGCTCCAGAGGTTTAGTCCAGGAAGTGTTAGAGGTCTATATATCTGTATCTTTCTAATGTGCAAAGACAAAAGCAAAGAAACCAAAAAACCAAAGGAATGGACCACATCTACCTTCTGTACATCATCCATTATTTTATTTTCTTTCCTATTGAGTAATGGGCCTCTATATATGCTTTGTCTACTAGTGAAGTTACAGAACCTTTGTTTGTTGCCTTTTCTGGCCCTTTCTAATGAAATTCACTGTATTTTCTCTTTCTCATTTTGATTGTGTTATTTCTCCACGCTCATCACTAGCCAGTTTTTTAAAAATAATTCACTTTTTGAGGTCCATAATAAAAGCTTTCCAACAGTATACATCATATCCTTTCTCGGCATTAGAATAGCTTGCCATTATGATTTTCCAGTGATTGATGGTGTTGGAGAGCAGTGAGGAGTAGCTGCAGTGGGGATGTTGGGGTGCAGCGGGGACAGAATCACAGAATAGTTGAGGTTGGAAGGGACCTCTGGAGGTCATTGCATCCAACCTCGTTGCTCAAGCAGGACCACCTGAAACCAATTGCCCAGGACCATGTCCAGATGACTTGTCAACATCTCCAAGAATATTTATCCTCACTGGGCAACATGTGCCAGTGCTTGGTCACTCTTACAGAAAAAAAAAAACAAATGGTTTCCCTATGTTCAGAGGGAACCTCCTGTACTTCAATTTGTGCCCATTCCCTCTGGTCCATTCCCTCTGGTCCTATCACTGGACATCACTAAACAATAGCACAGCCAGTAGGATCAGTGAGGTGAGCAGGAGCTATTGGCCAGGTCTAACCAGAAGGATAGGTTTTAAGGAAATATCATAGTGATGAGGCACATCCTAGGCCAAGCAAGAAAGTCAATCCATAGATCAGGCTTAAGATCAGGTACAGTGATCACCAGGCAGGTCCATAGCGACAAGACAGGACTGAGGTCAAGCCAGGAGCCCCACCCACTGCTTGAGATCTGGATCAAGAGGCACCATATCTAAACAGGGGCATGTTTGGGCTGGAGATTAGTAGTCCTAGTCTCAGTCCTGGTCTCAGCCTCCAAACACAGCCCAAACAAAGACTGAAGGCCTCAGGCTGAGCTTAAATACTGCTCCTGGGCCCATGGGTGTGGATGGAGGTCCAAGGTGAGTCTGATCAGGGCCATTAAGGCTTATTAGTGTGCTTAGAGGCCTGACAGATGCCACTCATCATCCCCCTAACCCTTATATTATCCTCTCCAGTTGTTTGCTGTACTGAACCTGCTTTTCTGAGGTTGCTCTTGTTCCTTCCTTAACTAGGGTAGCAAAGTTGTTTGTGTTATCATTATATTGATAATTACTAACCAAATTACTTTCCATCATAAACTTTTTCTAACCTTTCACTGTCATAAACACCTGAAAAAAACCCCTGTCAAAATTCAGAAATGTTGCAGTTTCCCAAATAACTACCTGTTGACCATCAGATGAACCCAGAAGACCCTCACCTACCATCCAGTCATCGGTTACAGATTACTGTGCATAGATCCGCAGCTGTTTGTCACATGAAGATCTCATTAATATGTATTAAGATCAATCGTGCACCGTATCAAGACTATTACATGGTAAGGGAAGTTATAGGTGCCCGCTGCCCCAGCAGCTGGGGAGCCTGTGCATTCCTCCTGCCTGAATGCTGGAGCCTAGCCTAGAGACCTGGAGGTCTTTTCCCCAATCTGATGGATGTGCCTGCTGCTTTCCCACCTGCAGGAAAATTGAGCATGTGTCCTGGAGACACACACAGGACACTGACATGGCTGGTCACACAGACTGCCTCAGACAAAGTATTGCCTTCAACAGCGTCTACATTGAGGACCCGCTTAAAAAAAAGCACAGACATCCACATACCTTTCCTCCTTTTTGGCTGGCAGAGACAGAAGGTCACTAGTGCAGGCACACACACAACACCCTCTAGGTTCACAAGCACACACACATTTGCAGATCCCTGAAGTATTGGCATGGTCCCCCTCTATGCCTAGCACCCCTGCCTAGATCCTGGCCCTCTTACCTGCCCCACAGGTCGCCTACTCATGACTGGTTCAGCTTGGTGATCACTAGCAAATATGCAGCACTCACACACTTGTCCCATAGGCATCCCATGCTTACAGGTCCCCCCAGATACCAGCACAGCCCCTCCGCCCACCCAATACTCCAGCCTGGACCCATGGCCTCCTGCTCACCGCTCACCCAGCTTGAAGTTTGCCAGCAAACATACATGCATACCCCATGCTCACCTGGTTTGGGGAATATACAGACACTTGTTCCCCCCCCCAGCAGCCAGCACCAGGTACTTGGGCTGTGACCCATGGTCCCACTCTAGCTGCCAGCACTGAGCCTTGCATTTGCTTCACTCACCCCAGTCCCCCCGGTAGCTGGTTTTCAGGACACACACCATTCCTGCTCCAGTGGCTGGCAATTAAAGACCCCCGACCTGCTCCAGTAGCTGATGCTGAGCCTCCACTCACTCCAGTAGCTCATACCACAGCCCTGGGGCACGTACACCCCAGTCTGACTGTAGTAGCTGGCACCAATCCCACTCATGTTTTTTCCCCTTGTAGCTGGTACTCAGGGCACAAAGCCTGTAGGAACCACAAGGACAATCCAGAGAGTGATGGCCCCTCTAACTGCAGATGCTGAGACCCTGTCATGGTTTAATTTCAGTCAGCAACTAAGTACCACGCAGCCGCTCGCTCACTCCCCCCCACCCGGTGGGATGGGGGAGAGAATTGGAAGAGCACAAGTTAGAAAAACTCGTGGGTTGAGATAAAAACAGTTTAATAATTGAAATAAAATGATAATAATAATAATATGATCATAATAATAATACACGAAGCAAGTGATGCACAGTACAATTGCTCACCACCCACCGACCGATGCCCAGCCAGTCCCCGAGCAGCGGCCCCCCCGGCCAGCTTTCCCCGTTTAGGTACTGAGCATGACGTCACATGGTATGGAATGTTTCTTTGGCCAGTTTGGCTGTGCCCCCTCCCAGCTTCTTGTGCACCTCCAGCCTTCTCAGTCGGTAGAGCATGGGAAGCTGAAAAGTCCTTGGCTAGTATAAGCATTACCTAGCAACAACTAAAACGTCAGTGCCTTATCAACTTTGTTCTCATCCTAAATCCAAAACACTGTACCAGCTACTAGAAAAGAAATTAACTCTATCCCTGCCGAAACCAGGACAATATCCACCCCTTATTCTATACCATCTGCGTCATGCTCAAGTCTCATATTTTCCAGTACATTTTCATTAATCACCACCCCTTTTTTTTTATATATATATATATATATACACACACACACAGATATCATTCCCTTCGTCTGTGGGCCATCCCTCTAAAATATTCGGTGAGTTCATTTAGTCCATGACTTCGGGCTCCATCTGTCATAATAATCTTCCAGGGCAGGAAAAATGGAGATGGTATGTGGTGTTGGATTGTTCCATGTTGAAGTCAGTTCTGGTACCATCATCACTGTGCTTTGCTTGGGGTCACTGAAGTTATTCTTCATTAGTCTGGGTGATTCTTATTGTAATAACATTAGTATGGCATATAATATTATTGGTATGATTAGTATATCTGTGTATTATTAGTATAACTATTATAACTATAATTAATACTTAACATCACATAATTCAGATCATTGGCTATTCTCACCCAAAATCAAATCCCCTTGAGGTACACATCGGACTTCCCCATCCTCCCGCATTATCCACCAAGTGCACCCAGGTCCTTGAGCAAAAGCAATCCCACGGATGGGTCTGCCTCTGCCCGAGGCAGGAATAACCCAGACTGTCTTCCCCAACATATTTTTTATGTGCACTACAGGAACTTTATTCCCATCTACAGTACATAAAAGTTCTGACTGGGCAGGGCCAGCTCGATTGGCAGATCCCCCAGTGTTGACCAACCAGGTGGCCTTTGCTAAATGCATATCCCAATGTTTGAACGTCCCGCCACCCATTGCTCTCAGCGTAGTCTTTAACAGTCCATTGTATTTTTCAATTTTCCCAGAGGCTGGTGCATGATGGGGGATGTGATATACCCACTCAATGCTGTGCTCTTTGGCCCAGGTGTCTATGAGGTTGTTTCGGAAATGAGTCCCGTTGTCTGACTCAATTCTTTCTGGGGTGCCATGTCACCATAGGAGTTGCTTTTCAAGGCCCAGGATAGTGTTCCGGGCAGTGGCATGGGGCACGGGATATGTTTCCAGCCATCCGGTGGTTGCCTCCACCATTGTAAGCACGTGGCGCTTGCCTTGGCGGGTTTGTGGGAGTGTGATATAATTGGTCTGCCAGGCGTCCCCATATTTATATTTCAGCCATCGTCCTCCATACCAAAAAGGCTTTAACCGCTTGGCTTGCTTGATCGCAGCGCATGTTTCGCATTCATGGATAACCTGGGCTATATTGTCCTGGTTTCGGCAAGGATAGAGTTAATTTCCTTCCTAGTAGCTGGTACAGTGTTTTGGATTTAGGATGAGAACAAAGTTGATAAGGCACTGATGTTTTAGTTGTTGCTAGGTAATGCTTACACTAGCCAAGGACTTTTCAGCTTCCCATGCTCTACCGACTGAGAAGGCTGGAGGTGCACAAGAAGCTGGGAGGGGGCACAGCCAAACTGGCCAAAGGGACATTCCATACCATGTGACGTCATGCTCAGTACATTAAACGGGAGATAGTTCATGCAGTAGCCCTGGGGCCAGTCCGGGCAGGGCAAGAGGTAAAAAATGTGCTCTACACTGCAGCCGGGGAGAATGGCCCTACCTGGAGCCTCTGGCAGAAAGCACCAGGGGAGACTCGAGGTCGACCCCTAGGGCTTTGGAGTCGGGGATACAGAGGATCCGAGGCCCGCTATACTCCAACTGAAAAAGAGCTATTGGCAGCATATGAAGGGGTTCAAGCTGCTTCAGAAGTGATCGGCACTGAAGCACAGCTCCTCCTGGCACCTCGACTGCCGGTGCTAGGCTGGATGTTCAGAGGGAGGGTCCCCTGCACACATCATGCAACGGATGCTACATGGAGTAAGTGGGTCGCACTGATCACACAACGGGCTCAAATAGGAAACCCCAGTCGCCCAGGAATCCTGGAAGTGATCATGGATTGGCCAGAGGGCAAAGATTTTGGAATATTGCCAGAGGAGGAGGTGACGCATGCTGAGGAGGCCCCAATGTCTAATGAACTACCAGAAAATGAGAAGCAATATGCCCTGTTCACTGATGGGTCCTGTCGTCTTGTGGGAAAGCATCGGAGATGGAAAGCTGCTGTATGGAGTCCTATGCGACAAGTTGCAGAAACGGCTGAAGGAGAAGGTGAATCGAGCCAATTTGCAGAAGTAAAGGCCATCCAGCTGGCTTTAGACATTGCTGACCGAGAAAAGTGGCCAGTGCTCTACCTCTATACTGATTGATGGATGGTGGTAAATGCCCTGTGGGGGTGGTTACAGCAATGGAAGCGGAGCAATTAGCAGCGCAGAGGCAAACCCATCTGGGCTGCCGCATTGTGGCAAGATATTGCTGCCCGGGTGGAGAACCCGGTTGTAAAAGTCCGTCACATAGATGCTCACATACCCAAGAGTCGGGCCACTGAAGAACATCAAAACAACCAGCAGGTGGATCAGGCTGCTGAGGTTGAAGTGGCTCAGGTGGATCTGGACTGGCAACATAAGGGTGAATTATTTATAGCTTGGTGGGCCCATGACACCTCAGGCCACCAAGGAAGAGATGCAACATACAGATGGGCTCGTGATCGAGGGGTGGATTTGACCATGGACACTATAGCCCAGGTTATCCATGAATGTGAAACATGCACTGCGGTCACTCCAACCCCGGCAACAGGCCCTGCAGCCACTCCAACCCCGGCAACAGGCCCTGCAGCCACTCAGACCCGGGCAACGCGCCCTGCGGCCACTCCAACCCCAGCAACATGCAATGATCTGCATCTCTCTGGAGTTGCCAGGGTGACAGCATACTTTTTCCAAATATTCTACTAACTTTTCAGGATTCTGCACTTGCTCAGGGGTGAAGTTCCAAAACACTGGCCTTTGCTAAATGCGTATCCCAATGTTTGAACGTCCCACCACCCATTCCCAGTTAGACTCACTTCGGCTTCCAATACAGTTAGCTGTTGGGATCCCCCCGTCACCCTAGAAATACAGATGGGTTCTGTCCCTATATATCTTGATGGCATTAGGGTACACTGTGCACTGGTGTCTACCAGAGCGTTATCAACTTTGTTCTCATCCTAAATCCAAAACACTGTACCAGCTACTAGAAAGGAAATTAACTCTATCCCTGCTGAAACCAAGACAGACCCCCAGAATTAGTTGCTGGCATCAAAGGCCTGGGGGTGCTCACATCCCTGGTCTGACTCGAGTCAGACCCACATCCACTTATGCCTCTTGCCTTTTTCTGGCACAGAAAATTACACAGATTACACAGAAAGATAGTCAAGAAATAATTTAATAAGGAGATAGGACAGACTGTGGTGATCACCTTCAGGACTTGGACAAAAAGTGTACAAACCAGCCACTTTTTACATGCCTTCAGCCCCTTTTATACCCCTTTATGTCTATCACAGAATGGTTGAGGCTGGAAGGGACCTCTGGAGGTCATCTTGTCCAAACCTCCTGCTCAAGCAGGGACACCTAGAGTCAGTTGCCCAGGGCCATGTCCAGACAGCTTTTGAAAAGGGAGAGATAAGAGCCATCCTGGCATTTTCCACATAAAAAATACTTTCCTTCCACTCATCTTCCTCCAAATAAACCCAACAGTAATCAAGCAGACCCTCCTCTCCTTCTGTCAATGAACTCATGTTGTTACTCACCTTCTTAACTGTCTTAGTTTCTCCAGCCATCTGTTATGTGGTGTGACGGACAATTCAAAATTTCTGCACACCTCAGTTTGCTCTTTTTCGTGAGGTATTGCACTTGCAGTCACAGAAAGACAAAAGGCAGAAGGGAAGATTCAGAGCATGCATCCATTAAATATTGTATTGTAGTAAACTAGTATAAACATTAACAAGACTACTAAAATTTCTGCATGAATATTTGTCGAATACAGTAATATATGTATTTTATGAGGCTGTTCTAATTACAGCCTTTATCTTTCCATATTATTACTATCACAAGTATTTTGTAAATTTTCTTATACATGTGAAATAATTTGAGATCTTTCATGATGAGAGGCACTATTTAGGTTGCTTTTATTATTTACTTACTACTTGCCACTTACTACTCATATCTTCTTGCAGTCCACCAGTCAGCAATGTGACAGTTTTACTACTTCCATAGGACAGTCAGAAAATGCCACCATGTCCTTACCCCTACTCTTCCAAATGCAGATTAAGAAAATTACAGGGAAGGAACGGTGACAGCATGACTCTGGGTTGTAGTTCCTCCCACTATTGTGCAGTTTATATACCTTGCATTAGATAAAGTAACTCTAATACATATTAGCCAGTCTTATATCAAAATTATAGGAAAACTTTGCTCCCTCCACAGAAATTAAGAAAATCACTTCTTGCTGATTTTCATGTGATCAAGATTTTATCCCAGAAATATTAAAAAGATATTTAGACTAAGCAATATGTCTTGGACAACATATCTGAAGAAGGATAAGTGTTTGGAACAGAATTTCTGAATTTAAAAAAGCTTATATCAGTCTTAAATGATTGCTAATCTCTGCATTCTTAGCATTGTGCAGCATGTTAAGACTGCTGACTGTTGGGAAAGTTGGGGAAACATGAATACTTTATGTTTCTTACATTTAATCTTCTCACCCTAACCCAAGACTGAAAAATAAAAACCCTCAAATTTAAGGCAAAAAACATGCACTGCAAGATGTGAATAGAAAACATGCTAAGTACAGGTCCTGAAATCCCTCAAGCCGTAACTTTTTCAAGCTTCACACAGCTCTAATGATCAGTAACTAGCAAAGCAGAAATCATATTTGCCTCCAGAAAACAAAGATTTAAAATAGGTTCAGAACAGGAACTGACAGAAGCCTGTCTCAGACTTTACTTGTCTAAATGTGATTATCCATAAACATAGGTAGTTTGAATTCCCTGGCTTAATCCACTTCTGGGTGGAGTCAAGTATATGGCTATGATAGATTTGTTAAGCCTTCAACACTCACAATCTGTCAGTTTGCAGATGCAATAGCCTGAAGCCATGTCTGGAGAGAAGGTTTAATCCTTTGATTTAATGTAGTATCAAGTCAGGAGGAGTCAACAGTCCTCCCATCACGTTTGATTCAAGTTTATATATGCAACTTGTATAAATATATATATTTCACTGAACAAATTTCATTGTATTTTAGGGTATTCCCTACATGGGATAATTTTAAATAAAAGAGCAAGTATGTGGGTGGTTCCCATTATTCCAAAGGTGATGAAAGCCAGAAAAGAAATGCATTAATGTGAAGTGCGTGCCACACTATTTAGTACTTTGGTGTGTCTTGTCCACTACACAATCACTTTATCAATCTATTAACAGATCTGTCTATTGTAGTTCATTCTCTCTATAACTCTATTTACAGTAGTGTAGTTCCACTGATCCAAATCCAATTAGACTGAAGTGTATTAATTACTTACTGGTTTGTGTGGGACAATTTTTCTTAATTTGTCAGGGAAGCTACTTGGAAATAAATGTACAGTAGTAAATTACAAAGATTAGCAAGCTTATGAATAAAAAAAGCATAATTTGAAACCTTATTCTAATAATAATTTTCCAAAGATATGCACTAAATATTGCTGCTTGGTTTCCTTCTGCTTGAAAACACCTACAGACTGTTGAGGACATTCACCTTCAAGAATCCCAATGTAATCTATAAATAACCGTTGTAACTCAGCATGATGTTTTAAGCATAGAAAGCATTAAATTGTTCTGCACATAGTGCAGATTAGAAGTAAAATGAGCTGGTCAGTGTGAAGGTGGGGCACTGTTACATGGATAGGAAAAATGTAGCTTTATGAATTATAAGAACAAAAAGACTAGGCTAAGCCTCAATATCATCCCAGCCACTGGATTTTCGTGAACAAGAACATCTCTAAAACTCCTTCAAATTTAGATCTCAAAATTATTTTTAAACCTCTAGAACATAATGAGTCACATAATGGCTGGATCATCAGCTCCTGTAAATTGGCAAAGCTTTGTTGGACACAATGTTTCTAAGCACAAGTCACATTACAAACTTGATAAGAATCACAACTAATAGTTCTGGGAAAAAAAAGAAATTTGCACATACAATTACACATTATACATGGCTTAATGTTCTAAAACCTGTTTATATATCCCCTCCACATTTGCTACATGGCATTTCAATGGATAGTTGGTAGCTATGGAAAGCATTGAGAAATTGTCAGTATGAGCATGAAAATCTTTAAAATGCATTGAGTATGCATTTGAAGTCAAGTAGTTAATTTACCATACTACTGAGAACAGTGATTGTGTGACGTACAGGTTGTTTTATATATACAGTGTTCTGTGATTTGCAGGAAAAAGTATAAGTCAAACAGCAAAATTTGGTTTGCAGTGCAGTCAAAAAATAGTTGTTAGGTGTGTCTAAAAAATATTTATCTGTTATAGGAGATACACATCTAAAACAAGTAAATGTTGCATAGTAGCCAAGATTTCTATTATGCTGGGGCACTGATTCAGCATTCAATCAGGGGAATCCAACTAGGTTTCAACAGGTCTGTACAAGGTTAATAAATTAGCCTGTTTCAACACTGGAAGATGAAAGTGTGTAGGCTACAGGAACACTACCATAGAAATAGTCTCTCTTGTAGAATTGGTTCTCAAGAATAATTCCCACAGAGCATAATTCCTACAGGCCCTCACTGTGAGGTAATATCAGAGTGTGGTTTTGTGTGACCAAGGGCTCCAAGGCTGACCCTTTCTTCTACATGCACTGTAGTAGTAATTGTAATACTAGTTTTCGTCCTACCCTTTGTTATCTGTACAATTTCTTAGTGTCAATTTTAGTGCCAGCTCTTAATGGCTAGTGTCCAAATGTGCTGCAGGCCTCTTCCCAACTGATCCCAGTTGACTCTATCAGTGAAACTTGGAGAAAATAGTTGGCTTAACCATGCTAACAAATTAGCAACTACCCAACAAGATAAAGATGTCATATAAAAGACATCTGAACAAATATGAGATAGTGACACACTTAGTTTACCTTTAAAAAAAACTTAATTCTGTGTTCAACTTGTAGCTGTTTTTAATTGAGATATAAAAGGAGATCTGATGACTAGGCACAGCAGTTACCTCCTATATAAGGACTCATCTGGTTACTCATGCTTATGGCAAACACAAACTTCAATTCAATAAATGGCCCCTCTGAAGTTCATGGGACCACACAATGCATAGGTAAGCATGAGCAAGGGTATTCGTCTAGCCCTAGCAAAACAAAAAAGGCAACTATTTCATTTCAATGAGTCAAGTCTAGCTGCACTCAGAAATCACAATTTCCACTGACACAAATGGAATTTTCCTTGAGTAAAGAGGCAGGATCTAGTTACACCAAAAATTGGTTTAGACCCCAGAGGGAACAAACTGGAACCTTTCATCTCAATGTCAGAGATTGTTCATCCTAAACATTTAAGGATTTTCCAGGATTTGTAAATTCTTCATGAATAATGTGGGCCACCCAAATGCTTATGAACAATGAATAGCAAAAGTAACTTGTAAAAGTATTCAAACTAGAATACTAATTTGGAAATATATTTTTTAAGATTAATTCACCATCTCTGCTAGGAAAGCCAAGGGATGCCTTTAATGAAGGTGTCAACCTCACAAACACTTAATATATACCTGGTTTTACACATGCACATTATTATCTTCCTTCAAGTCCATAAGTTAGATCCTATTCCCAGTATTCAACTGTCATTTGGTGAAGCCATAATTTTAAAAGAAGTAATTTTACAGAATCAGTCTTAGGTTGTTCTTTTTCCTTTTTCATGTACTTCTGAAACTGACATCATATTGAGCAACAACAAAAACATTTATACTTACAAATTAGACTACAAAACCTTTGTTTTTGCATTAAAACGATGGAAGGTTTTTCTCATCCTTAGTTTTAAAGGTCTCATATTAAAGACACAGCATACTGGGTGAGACTCATTTCAATTTTTTTGAGTGAACTACATTAAAGACTGAGTCAGCCCTGAAGGGATTTAAATATGTGGTTCCAAAAACACTGTGTATTTAAAAACTGGTGTTCAAACAATGCACAAAAGTAGACCACCATGTAGGATAGTTGGAGGGAACGTATGGCTAATTATATTTTCTATAATATTGGTACAAATATACATACTAGTGAAACACATAAATAAGAGTTATATAGAAACAGACATTGGTAAGGGACTGTTTATAGTTGGCATTATGGTCAGTGAAAATGAGATTCTTCTCCACTCCAGATCTAAAATAATTGAAATACAGGATATAAGGGGTTTTTTAGTGGTTTTGAGAGAGAAGAGTAGACACAATTATTTTGCAATGTTAATTTTATGACATTTCTTAGCAATTTGCAATACTGAAAGAAAAATCTAGGATTATTGAAGTGAATTGTCTCCTTCTCCCCTCTTGCCAAGTTGAAGGTCTGTTCTTATGCCATCTATCATCCAGCACATGTCTGTACTAAGAAAGTTGCTTGCCCACCAAGACCAGACCAACAAGACTAAAAATGTGTACTCTTCTAGGTAGCTCACTAATAGAGTACTGCAATATCATGACAAGCATTTGAAATAGCAACGGCTGAACTCAATAGCTGACCTATGAAGCAGTTCTTCAATATTCTTGTTAAGTATCATGTTGACTGTGAAAAAAAAGTCCAGCTTTGGAAGCACACTACCAGGAAGATGTGCATCCAATGGAGAGAAATTAGAAAAGTGCTACTAGAAAAAAACAGAAGACATAAAGTGTGAATTATGACCTGCAAAGAAACATTGAATAAAAGAAGCATAAAATGTCAAGTTGCAAAAAATTAAAAAGATGCAGATTAGCCATTAGAAGAGATGTTTTGATAGTTAAGGAGTAGTTTTGTGAAGTTAAAGGATAAGAATATGTTGCTTGAAATGGCTGTGATGCCTCTGTCATTGAAGATCTTTAACAATAGGCACAGAAAACTTCTGTCAAGGGTAACATACATACAGGTTATTTGCCTCTTGACAAGGAAGTGACTAAGTAATCTCTTACAGTGCAGTAGAGTCCTAATTATTTGTACTTTATTAAGTTTGCAGAAGCCTTTTATTTCACTCTGCATTTTTCGCAAAACCTTCCTTTTGCCTGCAACTTTCATCCAGCTCTAGTTCTAAAGATTGCCCTCAGTGACTCTATTCTGTTTTGTTTTGTTTTGTTTCCCCACATTAAGAAAGTAGTATATAAAAAAATATAGTTATTTAAAAATACTTTTTAAATAAAAAGTATTTAAAAATTCATTCCTGCATCTGAAATATTTTTTTCTCAGGGCTGGACAACACTTTTCATTTGACCAAAACTGGTGTTTGTAATTAGTTTTTCATTTTATTGAAAAAAAGCATTAAGTTATTTTTTTTTCAGGCTGACCAAAAATAGTTTGCTTTGCTTTTTTAATTATTAGGTAAAAAATGATAATTTTAAATTCCATGAAGCCATCAGAAAATACTACAACTTCTGTCATCCTTAAATGCAAGGTCTTGAGTGCATAATTTATACAGTGTTTACTTAGAACTGAATATCTGCAGTTCACCTTAACAAGTAAGATTATACAAAGCATATTTACTTTACCAAAATGAATCTCAGTGCATTAGCATAAGCTTCAGAAAAGTTTGAGTTCCTTGTCCTAAAATTAAAAACTGCAACAAGGACTTTTTACCATACTGAAGTACTCCTTGCTTTACAATATTTTAGAAACATTTGAAAATTTCAAAAACATGCTAAACTGCACAGAGGCAGTTGTTAATCCTATAAAATATAATACATGTGTAGAGTATGCCTATTATTATTAGATTTACAAAGTGTTACTTTAACTTGAGTAGAGTGTTTTGATTTCTCTTTTGGTAAATCTAATACTCATTTCGGTATTCCCTTTTTAAGAAAGGAAGCTCAAACTACCTTTGCCTCTGATGTTAAACAGAAAATGCAACTCCTCTTCTTCACTTTAGAGGCCTTATTTACAGCAAGTGTTTGATCCTAATGGTAGGTGAACACTATCATGATGTTAGTTTTACACTTTTCCCTGTTATTAAATATTTTTTCAATTTATTTTTAATTTTCTTAGAAATTGAACATATAAACATATTTAATATGACAGAGACATCTCAATATGAATAATAAATTCAGTGGTGCATGGGTCCTATTTGTCAATGCTCAGGCTGTCAATTACTCTGAGTCAAAACTTCATTTGAATCTAACCTATATTCATTAGCTAGTTTTGACATCTGACTCATTTGCCACTCTAAAACAGCAGAACCTATTATCCATATGTATCTCAGTTCACAGTTGTATTTTGTTTTGAAAAAGCCTGCCTCATTTTTCAGTATTTTAGAAGTATTGATATTATTATGGACTTTAAATTAGTGTGACTGTGTAGGGATTGTTTAGAAATGGAAATGAAGATGAACATCCTTTCCTACAAGAGCATCTGTGATTAAGAGTATACCAACATAGCATTATCTGTGGTTAGTACTGAAAAGAAGTCTGTGACTTCAGTTCACGTATTCTGGTTTCAAACACAAGAAGAAACTAACACAGTTGCATACAAATCAACGTCAGTCTAATTCAGTTCTTCAGGTTGCTTGCCTTTGCTATAATCCCAGTCTTACCTGAGGTTTCTGAAGTTCACTAAATATTATTGTGAATCTAGCCAAAAGCTTTCCATTTGTACTTCAGTTTGGCAGCAAAACCCAAAAGAGGGCAGTATAATGCTATTACAGTATTATAGCCTCCAAGTGGGTGAGTCTCACTCAACTAACTCTTTTAAAGGTCTGTCTCACAGCCTATCAGTTAGATTCTGGCCATTAACAGAACAGCTCTAAGTGGGTACAGTAAGCTTAAGTTAAGGAAGCAAGAGTGTGAACATGTTTAAAAGCTGCATCTGTCTTTGTTACAATCTCAGCATTACGCTAAATGAATGCATAAAAACACCAGTGTTGTATACACATATATAAAAAAGCAAGATCTAGTAGTTGCAGCCCATGGGTTGTAGATCTGGACACAAATTCAAAATGATTTGGATTTGGCCTTTCAATTCTGCCTAATTGTAACTTCCATGCTATGAACTCATATCTATGTGTTTAAAGGTTTGGGAAAGGGCTAGTCAAGCCCCACTGCTATTTAGAATGGGTACTGTATAAAGAGAAAGAAAAGCTTCCCTTTGATTAAATAATCTGCCAAATTCATAATATTTTCACTAAATTGTTGGATATGTTTATTTTCCCATTTCTCGTATTCATCAAACTCAGAAATTTGGGCAAAATGCATACACACATTTTTTAATAAATAGTTGTAAGGAAGTAAAGTCTCATGACAGCTGTGTTTCCATTTAAGATAGGCTTTTTAAGATATGCAATAAGAATCTTGAAGAACTTAAAGGTGATGAAGAAAAGATGAACAGAAAGGAAAGATGAATGAAAGTAAAATAAAAGTGTTGAATAGCAAAGCTTTTTTTTGCCCACAGCCATATTGCTCAGTGATAACTCCAGCAAGAGCACCCACGCCTTCTGAGTCTGAGTCCAAGCATCTTCTGATATAATTTAATCTAAAAATATGCCACTGGCATTGCAGTTCTTGCTCAGTTGCACTCTGAATAATGGTATAAACAGAAATGTTTGTTCTGGAACAGTTTGGGGGAAAAAAGCAAGGTTATTTTAAAGTGTAAAAATCTAAATGGTGCAGAGGGAGCTGGGGGATATATTTTAGTAATGTTTGTGATTAAGAGAAGAAGCTGAATTTTCAATGATTGAGAAATATGAGCAAGATATTCTTTTTTGCCTCCTTTTTCACTATACTCTAACAGATAACCAGGGAATGATCCAGCATATACAAAATATTCTCACCGACAACTATGCTTTTATACCTATTTGCAGTTTTTTCCCTTCTCTTTTAGGCATGAGTTGATATTGTTTTGAAACCAGCTAAGTTGTGTTGTTTTGAGAAACTGGACTGTGTATGAAAATTCTGGAAAATCATAATGCTGAGGTAAATTCTATGCTACATTGTGCATATTTAGTCTTTTGGTTTGATGTTGTAGAACAGAATTTTAAAAGAAATATTTTAAGGCAGAATTATTTGATATGTACTGGTGAGAATTTTTAAAAATCCAATAAGAAAACATTATTTTACTAATAAACCCATTCTCAATATTAAAATTGGCTTCATTTAAAATATTAACTTTTTCAGATACTGAGATTTTGTAGACATAGACTCTTATTGGAATAACAGTTCATAATCATGAGTCACACGTCTTTTGCCAATCTTTATTTCCTTTTAAAATGGTGAAGCTTACTACAATTTGACACACCTAGTCTCATTCTTGCATTATAAATACTTCTATGAAAAAAAGAACGATGATAAAGAAAGCTTTCCAAAAGGAACCTTCAAAGCCTTACTCAGCTTATACTGCATTGTGACTCAGCAAACTTCTAGACTCTCTTGAATTGTTCATTATAGACCTTCTAAACACAGTATTTTTCCATGTTGAAACATGCTGCTTTGGATACTGGTTACCAAAACAGCTCAGCTATTTTAGACAAATACTTATAGGAATAAATGCATTATTTAAAAAAAAAAAAAAGAAAAATTTTACATGAATCTTGTCTTGTGGTAGGTGCAGACTTCCATAGCTGAGCAGTTCCAAGAACAGGAATCAATGACTTAAGTCAAAGCTAAAATTCATAGCATTTTAAATCTTACAACAGCCAGTACATTTACCTCTTGAGTTAACTAACATCTTAAATCAAATCCTTTATTGTTATCTTCTGTACTTGTACATATATGCAGTACTCATGTACTGCATATATGTACAAATCATATATGAAGACTTAGAGGAAAAATATTAGGTGCAAATATAAAGACACTACTGGATTGTAAATACAGGTTTGAAGATATGACTGAGGCCACTAAATTCAAAAGATTTAATCTATCTAAACTCTAGTATATGTTAAAAGAGAATATGAAGGAGGATAAGAAGTAGACGTTTGGTCATTTTTGGTGTAGTCACAGGCAGCTATTGTAATTGGTACATGACAAATCATAGAATCATAGAACAGCCCAGGTTGGAAGGGATCTAGAAACATCATCTGGTCCAACCTTTCATGGAAAAGGGAGCGTAGATGAGATTATCTAGCACCCTGTCCAGTTGCACCTTGAAAACCTCCAGTGATGGGGTCTCCACCACGTCCCTGGGGAGGGTGTTCCAGTGATTGATTGTTCTCACTGTCAAATATTTCTTTTTTATATCAAGATGAAACCTCTTCTGGGGCAACTTGTACCCCTTGCCCCTTGTCCTCTCCATGTGGCTTCTTGTGAAGAGGGAGCCTCTGTCCTCTTTGTAGATGCCCTTTACATATTGGAAAACTGCGATGAAGTCCCCCCAAGCCTTCTCCAGGGTAAAAAGACCTGACTCCTTCAGTCTTTCCTCACAGGACAAGTTCTCCAGCCCTTTGGTCATCTTCATGGCCCTCCTTTGGACTCATTCAAGTCTGGCTGTGTCTTTTTTGAATTGTGGAGACCAGAACTGGACACAGCACTACAGGTGTGGCCTGACAAGTGCTGTATAGAGTGGAATGATGACATCTCTCTCTCTTCTAGTAATGCCCCTGCAGATGCAGCCCAGGATCCAATTTGCCTTCATTGCTGCAGCAGCGCACTTCTGACTCATGTTCAGCTTGTTGTCCACCAGCAACCCTAGGTCCCTTTCAGCAAAGCTGTTCCACAGCCACACAGATCCTACCTTGTATTGGGCTCTCAGTTGAATGTGAACCACTATTCTGTGTATCTTTTTTAGTGTAAATATATTGGAGCTAGAAACACCAAAGGAGGAATTCAGACTAAGGAGGTAACAGCTATGACAGTGCTTGGAGAATTATTGTGGCTGACATTTGAGGCTGACTCAACAACAGTGGGTTTAATCCCTTAGACTTCTTTTGAAAGGTACAACAATAGCAGGTTGTTACCTTTTACTAGAACATTTTTCAATTTGTCAATATTTTTCAAAACTGTGAAAGTATGAACTGTTTTCTAGAAGAACTTTCTATGTCAACTGAGTATTTGTCAATTTCATTAAACACCTTTAAACAAAAAGAAGACATTTCCTTAATCCAGCTCTTTTTAAGCAAAATTATATATTTTGAGAAAATTATGATAAAATACCATTTGACATGTTTGGAATGGAGCTTTGAGTTTTTCGTTTTGATGAGCTTTTTCTTTACAGAATGGTACTTTATATCACTGCATAAATTGAGTTGCTACAAATAATAATAATGCAATGGAATCAGTCCATTCAAACCTCAGTGTTTCTTCCAATTTCAAAATGAAAATTGAATCCTAAGATGTCAGAAGCTTCTGTTGAATCAAAACCCATTCCCTACAAAATATTCTTCTGTTTTCCAAGCCAGCCAGTATAAACTTTAAGTGTTTCTCAAGCTCCAAGGCCAGATGAAGAAGAAACAACAGGTAGGGTCTATAAAGAAGAATATAGCCAGAGCTAGCAACTCTAGTGAAACACACTCTCCTGAAGGGAAAGTGTGAGTGTCTGTATGTTGCTTTTCATGTTAACCCACTTCCATTCAGAAATAAATCTGCAGAATAGGAAGAGTAAACGGGCCTTTACAAGAACATGGAACTGGGTAAAAAAAAAAAAAAAAAGTCAGAAATGGAAAAATGGAAAATGGAAAAAAATGGCAAACTGAGTAATTTTGGCTTTGCTACCTAACACCATGTTTGGTGTTTCCTTCTCACTGAAGAGACATTCATTAATCTCCAGTGAAAATCTGATAGAACAAATTACTATTTGCTGAGTGTATGGCATGGTTTAGATTCATTTGTTGAAGGTAAAGTCTGTCAAAATCTATAAAGAAATTGTGTTTGACTGTTCAATTTAAAGTTATTAAATCACTTGTGATACATTTTAGTAGGAAAACCACAGTGTTGAAAAGTCCTAATTTAAACTGATTCTAGCATTATTTAAAAGGAATGGCTATGCAAGTTGTGGAAATTTGGCAAAATTGGAAGATCAAAATGAGCTAAGCTGCTACTGTGCTCGTTAGACTTAGAAGGAAAAAGCTCAATATCAGTTCTAAAATATAGCAGACAAAATCACATTGATTTGCATTTGATTGTTTTGCAGACTAAACCAGACCATGTGATGAACACGTTGACATCAGTTTGTAACTTGGATGCCAATTTGATTCCTTCTTTCTTGTTAATTTGGTGGTTATGATTTCACATTTTCTTTTTGCTTCATTTCTATTTGATACCAAATAGATAAAAATTAGAACTGTGAAATTAATAAGACTTTTTGACTTCTTAAGTGCATCCACATTGATACCAGGAGGGTTAAGTATTTGTCACATGCCATCAGAGAATTACAACTTTACAAATGTATCAGAACAAATTAAACAAGGTTTCCTTAGGACAATTTTAAGGAGAGGAAAAATTTTGCTACTGAAGTATAATATATGACAAAATATATATTTTTCAATCTGCCAAGAGTAAATTAACATTAAAGGTGATTCACTCTAAATATTATAGAGCTAAAAAACCATTGCATCAAAATTTGATAAGGGTGAGTTTCAGTGGCATGATGTCATATGAAACTATCACCCTTTTCACAGCTGCCTTCTTATCATTTCACTGTGTAATTTCCTTCGTTGAATAACTGTTTTCCAAAAATGCTTTTCAAACAAAAGAGCTTCTAAATAAACCTGCAGGAGCTTGGAAGTGATGACTCTTGGTTTATGACCTCAATTCAGGAAATACAAAGAGTAAATTTCAGATAACCCATTTTAAATTAATCTGAGATTCTTACACCAATTCTATTTACTATAGGATGAAAGTTCCTCAGCCAAAAAGGCAAAAAGAACAACTATACACATGGGACTGCACTTTCATTTTGTGATTGTGCCACTGTACTTGTCACTGGTGAGGCCGCACCTTGAATACTGTGTTCAGTTTTGGGCCCCTCACTACAAGGAGGACGTTGAGGTGTTGGAGCGTGTCCAGAGAAGGGCAACGAGGCTGGTGAGGGGTCTGGAGAACAAGTCTGATGAGGAGCGGCTGAGGGACCTGGGGTTGTTTAGCCTGGAGAAAAGGAGGCTGAGGGGAGACGTTATCACGCTTTACAACTACCTGAAAGGAAGTTGTAGCGAGGTGGGTGTCGGTCTCTTCTCCCAAGTAACAAGCGATAGGACGAGAGGAAATGGCCTCAAGTTGCGCCAGGGGAGGTTTAGATTGGACATGAGGAAAAATTTCTTTAGTGAAAGAGTGGTTAAACATTGGAACAGGCTGCCCAGGGAAGTGGTTGAGTCCCCATTCCCGGAAGTATTTAAAAGACGTGTAGATGCGGCACTTAGGGACACGGTTTAGTGGGCACAGTGGTGTTGGGTTGACGGTTGGACTTGGTGATCTTAGAGGTCTTTTCCAACCTTAACGATTCTATGATTCTATGATTCATCAGAAGTTATTTAGCACAGCCCACCTTCTTAACTGTAATTGGAACATGCAGTATAGTGGCATAAGAGAAAGATCAGCTTTCTGAATTACTCTCTTTCTGAATTCAGCACACTCTACTTCCAAACTCAAGGCTAAGATTTTTTTGTCCGTATAACTTGCATGTCTGTAGAAGACAATGATTTATCGAAAGAGAGTGAAAGCAGCTCAACTTCCTTTGAAGAAAACATCGTTTATCTAGAACACTTCTACTTCATTTTTGTTCTTTCTCCCAGTGAAAATCTCCACTGTAGCTCTGTCTGATAAAATCATTCAATTATTCCCACAGACTTTCAGTCTTAGGGTTTCATCCTTCCAAATTTGTATCCACTTCAGTGAAGTTGATCCTGATTTATATTCAGGAAAAGAAAAGGAAAATTAAGTCTTTGGATTATTTCCCAGAGATTACTTTGCTTACACTATGTGTCCTCAGGAATTGCCTGTTTTGATAAGACATCTTGGGTGTGAGAAGATTTCATAGTTGTGTGTTAGGAGATAGAATGAAAAGATTAAAATAAAGAGTAGCAGATGGTATCCACCTAATCTTCTTGAAATTAGATAAAAAAACATTACATCATTGTAGATTCAGGTCAGAGGAAAATTTTTTGCTGGGCCTCTGCTTGACTACATACAGATCTGAATTATGAAGGACATAAATGCATTATGTTAACATTTGAACTAAAATAGTACCAAAATACTATAATTCATTACAGTAGCTGAAGTATCACATATCGAGGAGAAGGTTTCTTTATAAAAAAGTTTGTAAAATGAAAGAATATAAAATTATATGATATATATAAAAATAAATAAATATATATAAATAAAACAGCAAAGACATTGAGCTTTTCTATGTGGGAAGCCATACTTAATTAATCAAGTAACTGTACAGACTCCTTGTTTGGAAAGATATAATGTAAAGACAGGCTTGGGAATGTAATTTGCTGCAGATCTTGAGAAAACTTATTCAAATATACAGTACAATCAGCTTCCTGTCCACAAGTTGGGCAACATCAAACACGCAAATATTAACATAAGAAACAACAATGCAATTTAAGCATCAGGCACCTGAACCTATAATATAAACTGTATATGTGGGAGTATTTGCATGTAGCAAGTTGTGAGTTGAAACTGATTTGCTTATAGACAGTTTTTACAAATTCTTTGCGGCATGATAAGATCACATTTAAGTATTTTCTTGAAATTAAATTGCCTGTGATGAAAAGATACAAATAACAAAAATCAACAAATTAGCTCATTGTGTAATGTTAAAGTATTTACTGAGTGGGTGTTTAATACATACACATTAATCAAAGTTTCCCTTCAGGACCTGTAAATATGAATCAGAAAAAAAATTTAAAAAAACACTGGCAGCTTGCCAAAGGCAAAATTCCTATTTTCTTGCTACCTACTCCTCCCATACAATAATGGAGAAAGCCTGTTAGCAACAGCAATACATCAGGTCAGTGGATCAGTTTCAGTACGGATTACTTAGATGAGATGAGGACTGTAGAAGCAGTGAGTAACTACAACAAATAGATAAAAAGTAAATAAAGTATGCTTCTAACACACCTTTGAGGATTTATGAGCATTCAGAGATTTAGCTTCATGATACCTCTGTATGCTAGCTAAATCTTTTACTTCACAGCAACAGAAACTTAATGGAATAAAACCTAGATCATGTAATGCACTTAAACACAAACTCCCATCAAATAGGAAGATCGAGTCAAACTGACAAAACTCTACCATGAGAACTTCTTCTAATCTGAGGAAAACCTTTGCAATAACAGTCTTTTTCTATCTCCCTTTCTCACACTCTTGTTTTACAGGTTTTAACAAAATCTTTTCCTTTCAAGTAGAAAGGTAACCTCTTGTATGTCAGTCATAGTCATCACCAACTTTGTTATTTGCTCTTTTTGTTTTGGGGGGCAAAAGACATACATTCTATGGGAGTTTTAGAGATTTCTGTAAAAGCCACCTTTGATTTTCTCAGCTGTTGGAATATGTTTAAATTTAAAAGCCATTTAGGCTCATTTTTGGATCATTAAAGATACTGTGCGTCAGAACAATTTGACTTGATGATCCTTATGGGTCCCTTCCAACTTGAGATATTCTATGATTCTGTGAATGAGAAGTCTGCACTTAGTTGTCTGAGGTACTGGCAAGACAAACAAAACATTAATCAGAAGCTGGATACATTTCTAAAGTTTTTACATACTGCCATGGGTTTGATGAGGGGGATTATTGAATTATGGTGTAACAGAAGGGGAAAAAACACACAAAGTAAGTACAACTTTTTTGTACTTTGTACAACAAAACAGAAAAGCCAGTCAACACTGCTGACTGGGGTTTACAGACATGAAGACACTGAACAAACTGAATAATGGAGGATAACACAAGATGTTGGGGGGGTTTTGGTGTTTGTTTTTTTGTTTGGTTTTTTTTTGTGTGTGTGGCGGTTATATGTGTATGAATGGTAATATCACCTTGTTAATTTTTATTCATATTATAACCCTTGCTGTTTGTGACAATTTACAAGTAACTTGGAATCTGTATGCCCATGATATCTTTAATGTTAACCAACTGTAGGACTATTATTCCTTCCTAATCCACGTAATGCACATGAAGCAATTACCAATGATTTCACAACATTTCAGAGTCTGCAGGAGAAACTAAATTTATTTTTCTGCAAAGGTAGAAAAATATATGTCAGTGCTTTTCTGGGTGATCTGGATGCTGGATGATAGGCAAGAGGCTGAAGTAACCTGCCTGGGATTGATGAATGGGTTGCTAAACATTCTGCAGAAGTAATTTCAAATTGAAGTAAACAAGAAAGAGGGCTAAAGAAGCCGCTCCTTTCTTTCTGCCCTGCTCCTACAACTTTTTTGTAGTGTAAAACTCTACTTTATGAAAAGTATGCAGTGTGTTCTTTTCTAGAAAACTGTGCCTATGCATTTCTGCCAGCTTAGACATACACAGTAAATCTAGTATTTCCCAGTTATATCAAACCTACTTCATAGTGAGGAAGATGTAGTTTTTACCTAAGTGAAATGAGGGCTACATGGCCACAACCATTGCATAGGCATCTATGGCATGACTAAAGCTCTCTTTGCCACAAATGTAAATCCATAATTTTTTTTGTTTTGTCCCCAGGACATGCTCAGTGCAGTTGGTTGGCTCATATGCAATAAATCCACAACTTCTAGAACTGATATACAAGTAGAGACTGACTGTAAAGTGATTGTCTGTAAAGTCCATGCACAGCAGGCCATTCCTGTGATACAGGAACACAGGTACCATATAATGCAGCCTTACTGTATACCCAGTCAGAGAAGTTCTTGCTTGGTTGACAGAATGGTTGGATTAGGTATATGGTGACAAATCACTGTCTTCCTACACAAATGAGAATCTGGAAGTGCTCTTCCACATAGTCCAACTGCAATGGATATGAAATGTATATAATGCAAATCCTTGAATAGCAATGGAATGGTTTAGAAAGCTAGAAAATTAATAACAGCCAGTATATTATATTACATTTTTCTTCACAAAATAGATTTTCAGAGACATATGAATTGTGACTAAACTTTCTGGAGCAACTACACCTGCTGGGGAGTAGTGATGTAATTAATAAAATGTACATCTGGATTACTCAGATGTTAACAAATTATGTTGGGGTTACTAATGATATTAATGACAATTGCTCCCTTACTGCACCAATCAAACACTGTATTTATATATTACTTGTTTCTACTCATTCTAAAGCAAAAGAGAGTGAACATTTGTACTTGGCCTTTGTAGAAGACTAAATACTTTCTGGCCCAAGGATGCTCTACTCTTTTGCTTATAATTTGCTTAGTGAGTGTATAAAAATAGTCTTTCAATCTGGGGACACAGGAACCATCTTTTTCTTCTGTGACAGGCAGGGTATTCACATTTCCAAGATAAGACCTTCAAATTAAAGTCTTAATGTGTAGCAAAGTTGACTGCAGAAGCTCAGAAACAATGCTGACAAACACCTTTCTGCTTTATGACCAAAGTACTTGTAATTCAAGTCCTCATAGTTTAGTTATGTGAACCAGGCCTAGGTAGAAGTCAAAAAACTGCAACATGCCAACCCTTGTGATGTAATTCCTGATTTTAAAATTAAATCTGAATCCAAGTGAGTACTAAGTGTTTTCATTTTGTGAAGAACTTTTCTCTCATTCCTGGTAATACTCTTTCAATGGTTGTGTTGCTTTGGTTTTTTTTCTTCAGTGAATTCATTTTGTATTTTGCCCTGTATCAAGAAATGGAAGAATATTTATCACAGCAAAGCATCATAAACCAAGTTGACTGCTTGCTTTTTATATCCACTAACTTGACAAAGTCCTTCTTGTATCACTACCGTAGGAAAGATTTAAAAAATAGATAGCAGTAATGATTAAAGTCTTGTATTGTTCCATTCTAGACTAACATCAGTAAAGAAAAATAAACCACAATTCAACAAAGATAAGTATTTTGATTGGAAACTGCAGGGAGCTGTAGATTGTATTCAGGAAAGATATCTTATGAATGCTTGTGATGTTGGAGAATCCCAGCTATGCCAAGAACTGTTTCTTGTACCATGAAAAAAAAAAAGATGAAAAAATGCAATATGAATAATATATCCATACGCTATCTTACTTATCTTACTTATCTTTATCAATTGGTAGCATGTTACTGGTCAGGACTTCAAAACATTTCAGTTCACTAAAGACTTTGATTTTCCCACATTGAAGCAAACATCTACTATGACACTTTAGGGAGCTTGTCACACAGGCTGTGACAGATAAAAATGGAAGTCTGAAACACTTATGGCTCCCAGCCACACACCCTGCCCCTCTGAGAGAGATGGCTGCCCCTGAGGCATGGATATCTGATCCTTTTGTCAATCAGCTGCTGCACTTTTCAGCCTGGTGTATTATGGTTCATGATGGGATCAGACATACCTGGTTCAGGAATGGCAATATTCAGAAGCAGGTAAGGCAGACAGCTGGCAGCAGTAATAGCTTCAGCTGTATACATCACACAGGATTGTCAGAGATGTAATAATGCGCACACATCCTGTACACTCATCATACTACCACAAAAGCAATTCAAGCCAATAACACCATCTCTAAAGGAGCAATGCCAGGGCATGGTCCTGTTTCCTACCAGTGTGTATTGGGACAACACTCTGGAAGGAGGGACCAATGCATGGCTTGAGGTGGGGAGTGTGCTGTGTGGTGACAAGTGCTACCTGAGTAGTACTTTGCCAGTTCATGAAGTTTAGCAACCAGTTCAGTGAAAACATCAGCGGTTTTCTAGTAATATGCATGTAGCTGAAGTTTTTTGTTTTTTCTTTCCCCAAGTAAACATGGAGTTAAGAAAAGAAAAAAAAAAAAGGAGAGGAGGAGACTCCTGTGACTTTTCATAGTTGAAACTCACAACATTAGAAGGTTAAGTGCAACAGTGTTCAAAGTTTGGATGTTTATCTGAACAGAATGAACTTTTCCTTTGAGATTTTGAAAGAAGTCATGGGATTTATCCACTTAACTCTCATACAAATGAATGGGAGTCAAGCCAATTTATGGGACTCAAGGAGGTAAGGAGTCACATGAGGGATCGGTATGACATTATTTTCTACTTCCCACTAAGCCAAAAATATCTCAGGAGCAGAGGCAGGCATTTTAGGACATTTTGAGAGTTTTTCTTGAAGGCCCTCATTCCCAGCCACAAGCTGTGAGTGATCAATGGGAATTAGCATGTGTCCTGAGACATTAAAAAGCATTCCTTTCCATCTTCTGGCAGAGGAAAACTGACTATACTACTCAGAGGTGCACCTCATGTTTAAACACAGTTTTAAAGCGTATCAGCCATATTTGGTTCAAGTTTGGAGAAAAGATATGAGACAGCCCAAGTTTAATTTGGATTGCTCCTCAACTTTCAGCACAAAACTTTTTTACAATTTACTGATAAACATTAATGTGGAACCTCAGTTAATTTACACAACAGGAAATTTAAAAGCATGGGAGATGGAAAGAATTATGATAAATCACCACTGAGATACACAAAAGCCAAATAAGTTTTGATTTGTACTTCATGCAATAAATAGATCAATTACTAATAAAAATAACTTCAGTTTTAGATGAAACAAGTAATTAAACCTAATTAACTCTGTCTTTTTAAACTAGAGTGGCATTAAAGTAGTTTAGCTACAGGCTATATGACTTCAAGAACAATGGTGAATGACAGTCATTTTTGAACCTGAGTAATCCAATTTCTGGTATTCTCCACTTCATACTACTTTCTCAACAGCCATTGGAAAAAACCTCAAAAATTACAGTGGAAGATGACTTGACATAGGTGATTATATCTGCAAACAGGTTACTGTAAGTTACACTTACTTTAATGGTGAAACATAATGTATTTTTTAATTTATTTGAAGAAAAACAGCAATACTCATAAAGCTCTACCTGACCCAAGCCATAAATTACACACTGCAAAAAAACACTTCATCCTTGTATCAGAGATACTATTTCATACTGCAGTGTGGAAAAGGTTTGAATTATATAATTAGCAGATGCAAAGTAGTGGTTAGAGACGATGTTTAGGGATTCCTAAATGATTCAATTTCTATTCCTAGTACTAAATATAATTTTGACCTTGAATAAATCTCAGCTTCTGTGCCTGTCCCATATGTAATATCACAGTAAACCACACTCAGCTAACTCAGATGGTTTTTGTTGGGATCAGTTCCTCTGTGTTTTTTATGCTGTATGGATTTCTAAGTAATTATAGTCCAGTGAGCAAAGTATTGTTAACTCTAATCTGCAAAACATTGTTTCCTTAATTTAGTTCACAAAGCTAACCACTAGTCCACCTGTGAAAGAACAGTGTCAAGATATTTCAAGCCTTATAAATTGCTTGACCATCTCAGGGGACAGTGTTTAGGTTGTAAATCCTTAATTTGTTCCTTTTTTGACTCATTGTATCTTTCAGTGAGGGAGTGTGTTGCCACGGCATATGAGAATAGCTATCACATTTGGAGCAGATATGAACAGCATGTACTTCTACCAGTTTTCCCTTCGTCCTCACATGCTCTGAGCACATGAGATATTGTCAATGGAGACCTTCTGAAAATGAGTGCTTCCCCACTCAGTAGGGTGATAACCAAGCCTGCATGCACAAGCAGTATTTGTGATTGTGATGCTTCCTCATGACAGGGAACATGTGAAGCTACATAGCCAATAAGCCACTGTATTTATTTGCTTCCATTTTTGAACTGCCACGTTCTTCTTCATCCAAACTTCACTTGAACAGTAAGGTGAAGACAATATATCAAACTACTCCCTGCAGCCCTCTGCATCATGGGATGTGACCAAATCCACCGCCCAGGAGAAGCATACTGAAATTTTTAGAGTCTGGGGCTCTCAGAATACTTCTTTAGGGAGGGAACACACATGAATTATTTAGCTTTGCTCACAGACAGTGAGCTTTTTTTCCCCAAAATACTTCAGGTCATTCATGTTAGCTGGCTGTGAAAAGCCACAATGAAGTTGCATATGACAACTGAAGTCCTGCTCACAGGGTGTGTTTAGCCTAAAGGGAATTCAAACTTTAGCAAAGAGAGTTAACATAGCCACACATGTTTTGGCCTGCATATTAACAGAGGTTTTCAATCATGTTATGATAATTCAACTGAGCTCATGCAATTAAAAAGAAAAACAAAACAAAACAAAACAAAACAAAACAAAACCCACTCACAGCATATACCTGTCAAGTTACAGCAAACTCTTCAGCTTTTGTTGTGACTTTTAATTCTCTACCTACTTTGCAGGGAGTGTTTTGCTTAAGAGATTTGTAATCAGTTACAACACTATTTCTCTCATCTATTTCACTTCTGTATGCCAGACAAAGGAAAGTAATTATCACCTTCTTGCCCTTTCTGGATTGAGTTTACTGTCTCAGTTCAACTGAAATCCACCACAGAAAGACACCGTAGCTCTAAATTACTCCTGTTCATTGTTCCATTGAGGAATGAATATACTGGAAGCTCTACTGTCTATGAAAACTGATGGTAAAATCACACTGCAGTGAAGCTTGATTTTCCTTCATGAAGCAAATAAAAGTGGACCAAAAGCATTTGGAAAGTCTAGTTCATAATTTTTGCATCAGCCACAAAATATAGGCCTTAAATACCTAGTGCTGAAATAGCTTAATGTCTGAAATCATTTTGAAGACTAGTTCAGTTTAGAATCAATACTTCAAAGAGGCTGAGATAAAGTTTGCTTTATTTGTCAATTATTCTAAGCAAAGCTTTCCCTTTGGATTTCTGAACAAATGTTTCTTCTAGGATTTTCCTGAAAGTTTGCATGCAGAGATAATAGCTGTGGTCTCCCTCTCTTCTAGACTGCCTTCTGCAATAACACAGAGAAAACATAACCCATTATGTAATAATAACATTGGTTGTTTCGTTTTGAACTAAATCACTGAGGCGATTAATATGACAGTGTTTTGGCAGATTAAAAAGTTGAGAGAAAGATAGTGGAATAATCATCTCTGATTAGCACTGTAGGACCTTCAAAAAGCTCATCTTAAAAACAAACAAACAAAAACTAGAAGGCCTTGAAAGACCTTCATTAAAATGTATATAAGATTATCTGGAAAGAAATACAAACTTTTCTTCTGTTTTCTAATGCATATAATTTGACAACTAGCTCATCTATTTTTTATAGCAAGAAAATATACTGTGCCCAGAAAATGGGCACAAAAGGGAAGCTGTGTCTAGCATTTTGCATAGATATAAAAATGGTTCTTTGCAAGTTTCATGGAAATGCAATATTGTTCATTATACACTTCTAAAGATTATTTTCAGAAGACAGTGGGGTTTTTGTTTGTATGAAAAATCTAGCAGACTACAAGAAGAACCATGAATCTGCAAAAAGATACAGAAAACGGCAAAATGCAAAAAGATCTGAACAGATCTGTACAAAAATTAAAAAAAAAAAAAATTCAGCTCAGTAGTCCTACTTGACTTAAGCGGAATGCAACATTCATACTTTAAAGAGGGCCTTTTCATTTCAACAGTTTCAGCTAACCAGAAATAATGGTACACCTAAGGAACACTGAGAAATATAAACACTAGTTACAAGAGAAAGAACACTTCTTCAGATAACTATTCCAAATCCAACTCTAGGGACTAGTAGCTGATTACTACTAATTTGTGTGGTCTCTAGTCGAGTTCCCACTGGACACATATTCAAGCCAGAAAAAAAAATCCTGTCATAACCAGCATTCTTGTTCACAGTTTCAGGAAAGTGTACAAGATCAAACAGGTCCAGGAAATTCTTTGAATTCAAACCCCACTCTCACACAAAGTTTCTGTACTGGGGCAATGCTGGGCATATTGCATTGTTGCTGATGAGGTGTACCTGTTCTGCCTCAAAAACTGGCTCCTTAGAAAATTTACACTCAGATTTTAAATGACTTGTGTGTAATCCTGAAGAATCAGTATTCCTCAATATAAGACTAATTTTTTTGGAGGCAGTATATCAGCAGTAGCAGAAAACTTTTGCTAAAGTTTTTAGGTACAGCATGTACAGCATCAGTAGTCTCATACTTACTTCTTTTTCCATCATGTTTTAAGATAGAGAAATAACCCTCAAGTTTGCTGCTTTCTCATGAATGGCAGGAAAAGAATCACATATTGACATAAAAGACCTTTAACAGCTGTGATGAGACAGAGACTTTAAAGTGTCCTTTTTGTAACATCAGCAGTCTGGTAACAGTATTGTGATACATTCGTGAATCCTATGCTTTGTTTGTCAATAGCAACTCTTGTCCATGACATCTCTGGAAATAGGAGTTTTAATCTCGTGGGAGCTTTGAAGTCACCTTTTAAAATACATGGTTACTTCTTATGCTGCAAAGTAGTTGTTCGTATTACCAAGATAGGAAGAGCACAGTTAGTTTGTATTTGGGACCTTAATACATTTTAGCTGCATAAAGATCAATAAATAGAGGCCTTAAACCTCCTTATTAAGAGGTCTTAAAGAGGTCTTAAAACTCTTTATACTTGCAGTAATTTCTGTGAGCCTTGTCTGACCTTCTTCAAGCAGGCCTGGGTTACAAACTGGCCTTAAAATTAAATTTAGGTTAGGAGGGGAAAAAAAAAAGCAACTGAGGAGACCATCCACTTTAAAGTATATTGGCAGCTGTATGTAAAATAAAACAAATCTCTCTTCCTGTACAGGATGTTTCCTTAGGAATGCATTGGGAACAGCTCCACTTCCCAGTCAACAATAAACCAGTCCCAAAAAACATACTTGAAAAGAAAGGAAATATGCAACACGGTACATGACGCAAGCCTGGGTGTAAATGAGAAACTATGACTCACTAATACATTTTGCCATTACTGCTGCTGTTGTGACAGACCAATGCTTAAGTGCAGTGAAAACCCCCAAGCCACTCTAAACTTGCAGTGCCCCAGTTTTCATTATAAATTCAAAATGCAGAGGAAGGTCATGGATAAGCATCTCAGGTCTTCCACGTGTATATTTTCAAAGCTAAAGAAAATGTTTGCAAAACTCCCTGTTTGCTAAAGCTAAAGACTCATCTATGTCTGAGTTTGTTACTCAGGACTGGCTCTGCTGTAATAGGACAAAAAACTTCAGTGATATACACTGTCTTCAGGTGCTCATTTGAATTTGAATCAAGGAAATTTCTCACCCTTCTAGCACTTTCCTATTTAATGCTCTCTTTAAAACAAAAATAAACACACATTTCAGTGGCAAAACAGACACATTTATTCATAACTTTCACAGGAGATATTTTCTATCACATGGTACAAGATTAATGCGGGGAGGCAACCTTATGATTCCTGATGACCAAGTAGTGTCATTCTTTTCTGGAGATAGGTTCACAATAGTGAAACTCAAGAGAAGGCTTATCACTGACTTGTGTATTGTTGTTTTCTGCAGTGATCCAATACCTGGAGGGCAAGTAACTTGGGACACCGGAATGTTGGATAAATATAGTGTTGCTACTAATATTAAATTATATTTTGTTTAAAAAAAAAAAAGGGTGTGAATCCCAAAATATTTACAATCTAAAAACATTTCAATATTTTCCACAGTACCTTTTATTTAAGCTTCTAGTATGCCAACATCTTAAGACATAGTTTCTAGCTGCAATCGGGTAATTTGTTGAATAGAGTATGTTTCACTCAACGGGTGGTATTTTAAAATATATCCAGATACATCAGGGATTAGCTTATTTTTGTCGAAGCAGACAATAATGTTATGCATTTAAATAGATTCAAAAGGATTCCTCATTTTCTCTACCCTTGACTAATCTGAATAATCTATCCTCTGAAAATTGGCCAGTGTTTCTCAAACAAGTACTATTACAGTTATTTATGCGTTTTCCAGTAAGATGGGTGAATCATGCAGAACTCTAGTAAGCATTTTCTTATGTTCTCAAGTTCTCACTAAGAAAGTGAAGGTTGGAAAACTTTATTTATGTTGGTCATGATTCTTCCAGAGGACTACTCAGTTAAAAATTGCTCACATACAGCTCCATAGATTTCAAATGCAATCCCAGTATTATGTGACTAATTATATACAATCAAGAAAACATATCTTAAAAATTCTACTCCGCTCCCATTCCTGATGATTTGGTGTTATGTTCTGCTAACTCATTACTGAATCCTTTATGCAAATTTTTTGCTATGAGAACCATAGCTAACAACCTTTCTGTCTTCCCACCACATCTTTAGCAACTAATGACTGTAAAGCGTGAGGTGCCCCTATGGCACTACCTAGCTAATATCAAGCAACCCAAATCTCTTGCCAGATCTTTAATCACAAAAGAATCATAATATTGTTGATACTTGACTGTGCCACACCATATGCCCAAAAGGCTGGAAAACACGGCACTTAATGCAAAATGAATCATCATAAATTATGATATGCCAATAAAACACTGGGAAGGATTTTTGGCTTTGGTATTTTTGCTCACTAAAAGAAAGTCAACTGTGTCAGCAGGGGATTTAAAATGTGTAAATCCGCACAAATGCATGGAACCGCCACTTGTTAGTGTCTAGAAGCAAATAGTCAAACAGGAAAGCATACTTGAAAAAGCTTTACTAATGAATAAAAATGGCATAATACAGGTTTTTTGGTTACAACCCAAACTAATTTTTCTAAAGCATAAAAATCACCAGATAAGTGAGGAATACTCCCAGGCACTATTTATTATAATACTGAATAACCTGCAGATATTTTTTTAAACACAGACCTAGAAGATTGTTGTGCACCATTCATACCTACCTCCTTAGAAGAACTGAATGTGATTTTGGAACATTTAGGCATTTGAATAATTTGAGAGTAGCAGAGTTACCATGTCTTCTGGTTTAAAATATCTCTAAGTGTGGTTGAGGGAACTGTGGATTATTACTGAAGTACATATACAACTTCATATAGAAGTATATAATTTTGATTCCTGTTTGCCTGTGTATTGTGATTCCACTGTCTCATCTGAAAGGTTACATCCCTTGTCAACAAGCAGACATGAATTCTAAACTACTGTCTCCAGTTCCTATACAACAAACCTCACATGCGGAGCCTTGCTGAAAAGTCTTTAATCACAGCAATAAGATTACATATATGAGCAAGCAAAATTAGCCTGCCAATGGCCACTGCTCACTTCATTACATTTTGCTTCTCATTTAAATCACAACAACTTAATATATTTACTTACAGGTTTGGTGATGGTATAACAGGAGAAAAAAAAAAAAAAGGCATAGTGCTACAATAAAGCCTGGCACTCTGAACCAAGTCTGAGTGTCATGACTGCAGCTGAGTCTTGAAAAGTCCAGGATATGAAGATGAGAAGAGCTTTCCTTAAGGGGCTGAGCTCTTCATCTAATGCATGAGAGGTATACAACAACTTCTCTAAGTAACAGAGGGGCTGCACAGAAAGGGGTACAGGCTAAGTGAGCCTTTACTAAAACTGGTGAACTCCAGCCTTGAGTGTGCACCAAGAACATGGCATGGTTTCTTGTGTCCTTATTAGGCTATCACTGCTTTCAGGATGTCATTCTTTCTAATGTTTGAAATCAAAGGGCCTGATGCTATAACTTATGAGCAATAAAATACAATTCCTGTTAGGTACTTTGCACCAAGTCTTTTAGAAAACAAGAAACTGATGGCAAGAACAGGCCTGAGGTAACATTTTTACTCTCAATCACATTAAGGTTATACGCAGTTCTTAGATGTTTTTGTTCTTTGCTTTTTTGTAAAGACTTTAAAATTTGCTATGTAGACTGGTACTGGCATGCAGAGAGAACGGTAAAGAGTGCGCTGAAAGCTGACCGTCTCTGGGTACAGCACCTTCCTGCCAAGGTATCAACGAATCTTTCAAACTATGGCATACTCTTGAATAAGGATGGGCTCCTGGATCAAAATGTTGCATTACAAACCTCAATCAAAGTAAATAAAATAACAACAAACAAAAAAGAGGATACAACCGGTGTCAATAATTATTCCATAACAGAAGTCTTTTTCACAGGCAGCAAGTTTCAACATGGTAGGTATTGTCTGCCTGTTAGTTACATTTACCCAATATATGTAAACAAACAAATAAAATGTAACAATTTCTGTTTGACAACAGAAAGCAGTCAATTTGTTAACAGATATACTACAGTATCTTTCATCTGAAGATCTCAATGTAATCTGGAATAATTAAACAAGCCTCGTATTAGAGCCTTGTGGTTATTATTTCCTCCCAGCTCAGTATGAGTTAAGCATCTAATTGTTTTGCATCTTTGGAAATCTTTCTCAGAAGAGTTAAATGATGAATTTAACTCTTCTGAGAGTTAATGATGAACCTGCATTGCACAGGTTGCCATTAGAAAATGAAATCTGACAAACTCTGTCAGAAAGATTTCTTGTTTTCCTGTGACAAGAAGGACAGAGTTAAAAAGATAATACTCTACAGACAGATTTTCATGAGTCCAAGTACCTTTTAGGAACACAAATGAAAGTTTTCAGATGGGTTCAGCACCCTGCAGCTCACACTGAAAATGTGAGGTGCTGTGGATTCTTGCCTAATTGTGAGCTGTGAAAATTCAGCCATGTAATTTAGATGCCTAAAAGTAAGCAGTTAGGTAGCAAATTCTTAAAAAACTTCATCTGTCCTGTAAATTTGAAAGCCTGTGAAATATGACTATGACACAGAGCAAAACAGTACTGAGAAAAATTATAATATGTCCTCTAACCTGTAAATCAGTTCATGTAGGCAATTAAATGTTAATGTGCAATTAATTTTTTTTGGTGTTGAGTTCATAAAGTATTCTCCCTCCCCAAATCCACCTGACCTCTTTTGACAAGTAAAGCAAGGAACCAGCTTTTCCATGTCAGCAAGGACTGAAATGTTTCCTATACCAATACAGATTTTCCCACGTAAAGAAGCTATTGGCCATGTCTAGGAGTTATGGATATTGTCACTCATAAACTCTTCCAAATTTTACTTGCCAGTCACATGGTGAAGAAAGGACAGCCAGTTCCTGCTGTGTGCTCTTTGTTATACATGAAACATATTTTGTTCCATTTCTGGATGAATCACTTTTAGGAAAGTCAGCAGGGAACCAATTTCAACATCGTGTATGATGTCTTTGAAGTCTGCCTTCTGCTCTGTATCACAGCAGTGAACCAAACGTTTACATGCCTTCTTGGCTTGCACTTCATGATGCTGAGTGCATGCATCCATGCCTGTCTATGAATCTATGTTGGCCACTAGATTTGGAATTTGTGTTTGTTATTGTATTGTAAAACTGTAGTTCATTACAACTAGTTTTGTAGTAAACTCTATGTCAGTGTGAAGACAGATTTTACTTGTGGCACTTCTTATTTTCCTATGTCTACTAAATACTATTTCCTGGTATAAACAACAGACTTCCCTGCAGTTTGGGTTATGCCAGAAAATTCTTTACAAACAACAATGATGTTTGTAGAGATTGGAGACTGCAATTCATATACAAAAGAATCTTGGAATGAAACAGAATGGAGAAAGAAGAGAAGCAGGGAAGTCCAGCTGAGGTTCTAGCCCAGGCATCCTGTGTTAATGTGACAGTCTGAAAAGAAAAGCAAGAAACAAAACAGAGAACATGGATACAATCATATGGGGTCCATGTTACACACAACACATATGCCTCATTTATATCTTATGCAAGCATACAGATAGATAAAACAAGCATGACCTTCCCCTTTTCTCCAGCAGCTTAATATCATCAGCTCACTAATGTCAGCTGCAAGTTACAGTTGTAGTGGGTCTCAAGGAGGAAACTCAAAATGAACACAAACAGCATTCTGTGAATGACGCTTGTGGTACCAAGAAGGTGTTGCAAGGATTAAAAGAGAAAAATACTTCCTTTCATACTCATATTAAAAGCTAAACAGTCACTTTTTTTTTTTTTTTTTGCGTAGAGATTCCTTCCCTCAGAACTGAAGAAGTTATCAATTTAGTTTAAAAAAAAAAAACACTTACACAAATGTTATTCTAAAAGATAAAGTATATCAAAGGTGGAGTTTGAGAACTGTGGAACCCACAGCTCAGATGAAAAGGCACAGTCCAGGTAGCTACTGGCTGGAAGGCAGTTTGTGACATAGAGAGAAATGAGAGTCTTCTCTTATAAAAGCGGGTTTTGATACTGCAGTTCTCATTAACTCCAAATGCTAGTTGATTGTAAATGGAAGTGTTAGTAAAACTTCAAATTTCTATTACAAATGTTATATTACAATTATCATTTTATAGCAATATTGCAGATTTTTGATGAAACAGACCTTGCATTTTATCAAATAGTTAATAAAAATCTGATGTTAGCTGAATCATGTGAATTTCGCTGAGTGTCAAAATAGCAAATTCTGATAATACAAACACTGGCTTATGTCCACACCCGTAAGTACGTATAGTCTGTTTACACTGGGGTAAAGTCAGACAAGGCTCTGGCTTTTTCCAGCAGCAAGCAGACGCTCAGATGCAAGAGAACTCTTTTGAGCCCTTCCATTCTGACCAGCCTGGGGTTCTACGTCTCTCCAATTTACCCCTCAGCTCCTAATTGCCTAGGCCAAATCGCCAGTACTCAGTTCCCTAGAAAAACGAAGCATCTTGGACAAGAAGAAAATTGTGACCTTGAACACAGAGAAATAAAGTCAAGAAAAGAGAAAACACTATGCAATTTTTTTGTCCCATCATGTAATTTTCACTCACATACAGTATTCCTCTTTATGAGCGCAGACAACCTTCTTGCAAATACCAGTACCACTTTAAAAGCAGTGCAAGTATGAAGAAGCCATGCTCTGAATTTAATTGCAATTTATACATAATTTAAAGATATTTTACACAGGCACACTAGTTTAAAGGGGCCTTACAATAAATTAGAATTGCAGCATAACTATTTATAAACACATTCAGTTAATGTGTAAAGAAAAGGGATGCACACACACAACAATGGGAAGAGAAAAGTCTCAAATGGAACTGAGCTGTCCTGAATGTTCATTGGGAAGACCTCAGTTCAGGTAAGGTTTTTGATTTCTCTATGATGATTTTTTAAGGTCTGTAAAATCACCAGAGTGATTAACCAACTTATTTAACTTTTGTTTATAAAACCACTAATAAAATCTAGACGTCAGCAAGTTTTAAGTAAATTATGTTCATCTTATGTACTCAGGACTCACAAATATATGTTTCACTGCTCTTATGATCTTTTTACTTTAATTTTTACTTTTACTGAAAGATAGTAATCAAATATTTATATGAGGTGAATTTTACATGCTCAGATGTAACTTGATAATCTTCCTCAACCTTTTCTACACCAGTAAAACTGGTAGCGACAGTTTTCTGTGTTGACCCATCAGCCTGAAAATAATGATATAACCTAAGATGGTGGAGTAGTTGTGCAAACTCTCCACATCCCAGTTATCTGGAACTCTAGCCATGAGCTATGGAGTAAAACCCGACAGACTTTTGTGTTGTAATTGTCTTGATGTGAAAACATAGGGTCTCAATGCCTTCTGAGACAATGGAGTTGGCAGAAGCCACCCAGTAACTCAGACCAAGTTAAAACTATTGCTTTTCATAGCATGTGAGAGGTTTTTGGATGATTTTTGGGTTTCATATTGTAAAAAAAAAAATCCCTCACACAACTGCTCATTCAACACATTTCATTTTTTCAGCACAAAGAAAGATATTTTTGTTACGGTTGGTTCTTGCATGCCATTATGTGTAGCTAGATGATGAAACTCCTCTTTACATGCCACCCTGGCATCTGAATCACTTCCAAATTGTTAGCTGATTAGAGCCCACAAAGTGTTCCTGCCAGCTTTACTGCACATTCATCCCTCATGCTCATTAGATTGAAGCAACCAATGCAGCAGTACATATATATTTTTTCTGAGGGGTTTCTACTTTATTTTGTTAAAGTGATTGGCTCCTCTAAAATTATATCAGTTATAGTCCGATGTCTGTGAGAATGCCATTGTTATGGTCTTTATCTGATATTTTAGATAGTGTTGAGAGAAGTCTTTTCTAGTCACACATTGAGAGTTGTGCAGCATAACATTAAATGAGAGATACAGGACAATTCTAGTCCGTGATCCCGTCCTTTACAAATGCCTTTTAGATGTTTAAACTCCAATTCTTAGCTGGTAAGTGGATCCACCTCTTTCTAGTAAGTTATTCAATACAGCCACAACCCTGATACTTGTACCCCTGCCTTTTATTAGGGATGATGACCTACAAGAAATGTAACACCCACGGAACACTGCACTGCTCTTATTGATGGATTGTAGACACACACACACATATATTTAATTACATCAGTATAACTATATATATAAAAGGTCTTTGCTTTTTTTGGTAAGACTCCTTTAGGGGTTCAAACACTCCATCTTTCTGCAGGGCTTTGAAGTGGGTGAGGTGAATGGTGGGCCATACCCTCAAATGCCTGTTCCACTGTGCAGGTGCCACAGCCTGGATGAGGAACTAGGCTACACCTTTCCTCCAAGGGTGGTGAGGTTACTGTTCTGGAGTGCACACCCCTAGCGGATGCAATCTGACTCATCCCAAACTGCTCCGCAGGGGCTTTGGGCATTAACATCCTTTCCACACCCCTTGCAAAATTTCTGTAGGCTTTACTAAGGGAATACTTCCCACACTAGCCAGTATGTGCATGTTTATGGCATTCTCAATTGGAAGTGAGAGTTGGCTAATTGATTAAAGGAGAAGAGCTGACAATTAAACAATAGTGTTCTTATTCTAATATCCATTTCTAATGCAGAAGGGAGATCAGTTTAAAGAGATAAAGAACACACGTATACAAACAGCTAGCATCATATTGGATAAAATTCACGTATTCCTCATTCATGAGCAAATTTACAATAGAGTTACAGTCATGAAAAATGTAAATGCAGCAAGATAAAAGAAGAGGAAAGGGAGGCAAAGCCAGAGTAAATGAAACATAAATAACATGTTTAGAACTTACAGGAAAACCCAGCAGCTAATGTTTGCTAAGACAAAATCAAAACACATAGGCTAAATAATCTATGATTGCACATCCTTAATACTAAAGCACATGCTTAACTACACTGGTAAATCAGCTGAGAATGTTTTGCATTTTACAGGCTTGAGCCCTTAATGCATAGTGATAAACACAAACAGACATCTATTTCAGCATCTTGTCAGTCATTCATTCTGACAGCTATGCCAGTGTTTTAATCTCCCATTTGTCCCACAGCCTCTCCATGTCTCTATTGGCATCCTGGTGCATCAGCTCACTTCAACTTCTGGCTTGCAAAATCTCTCATTTTTTCATTCAATTATCTCCTAGTACTCCCTTCTTAAAGTAACGTGCAAGATGACTCAACAATAAACACCCCACCGATCCGAAATTGAGTCATCGTGTCTCTAAATGCCAAAACCAAATCATTGCCTGAACATATTGCTGCAAGCCTTGTTCTCTTCACCTTCATCATCTCTGTACAGTTTATTAGCCTCATTCATCATGTCATATCTAAAATTAGAAGGTAAGCTCTTTGAGGTATGGGTAATATATTTCCCCCTGTTCCATAAAGGGCCTACAACAGTTTTGAGAAGTGTTAAAAATTTAATTAATACAACAAATGCCATAAAATAGTGAACAATAAACAACTGTGGTAATTATTTTCCTAATTAATTGTGTTAATTCTTCCCCCTAAATTCTGTGAATGTTTCAAAATCAAATCACTAAATTTCAAATCCCACTTCTCTGTGTATAAACTAAGATTTAAGTTTAGTCAGTTCATGTTATTGTTACCATCCCCTCTGAGTTAGTTTCTTCCAGTTTTTTCTCTTACATACGTAGATTGCTTCATTTGGTATTAAAAAAAAAAAAAAATCTATCAGGATAAGAAACTGTTAGTACTAAAACACACTGAATATATGCAATTCTTACTGCAGCTGTTACAGTCCAAAAATCTTCACTCTATCAAGCAAAACAGTACTGTCAGATTTTTGGTCCTATGATACTTTTGAAGAGTAGAATATGCACACAAATCAAACAAATACCAACTTTCGGACCACTTTTTGAGCCTGAGTAAGATTTCAGATACTCCAGCCTTCCTTATCACTGCTTTAAAATTAATACTTACATAAATAAAGACATAAATAAATGAAGATATAATTTATGGAGGCAACTTTAGCATGGAATAATTTAGCTAAAATCAAGGCAGTCACTTCATCCTGAAACATTCTGCTGTGTTAGGAACATATTTTCAAGCTACATCACCCATAGCATATTAATTACTGTAATCTAGTTAAGAGTAGGAGTTACTGGAATGCTAATAGTACATCAAAGGTAATGCAATACAGTCAGGTGAGCTGGAACTAATCAGCATAACTTACATTATAGGATATCACTAGAACAGATTTATTTTAAATACTTTAATATCTTTGCACAGATTTTCTCATGCAGTAGTGTTTTTGCATTTGAGCTCAAACATTTCGCATCGATCAGTTAAGGAATCTTTTCAGTTTCTGAAAGATTAGAGTGTTGTTTGTTGAATATGTGTTTCTTTTCATTGCTACAACTGGAATTTACCTATAGCCTATAAAAAAAAAAATTGTCCTTAGGATGTGACCACATAGTTTCTGAATAAGTGAGTAGAAACCCCAGAAAATAATGGTTTATATTGGAAATGCTGACTCAACCTTTAACTATAGAGGCGTGAACTGTTACCTCTGTAATTACCAGTCAACCTCAGTCTTTCCTAATTAAAGTTTTCCTCTGGTTGCATATACTTAAGGCTAACCCTTACTGTTTATTCTACAATATATGATTACAATGAACCCAGTGTAAGTTAAATGATGTAGTTATGTCTGGCTACATACAGCAATTTGATAGAACTTGATAAATAATCAAACCAACCTCTCCCCAAAACCTATGATATATAGCAACTTGATACTTCCTCATTGCAAACACAATATCATAACATAAAAATGCATTAAACATTCATCAAAGTATGAATCCATCAAACAAAGAAAATCTGTAGCTTACCTGAACAAGGGTCTCCTGCATCCCAGGCCAATTCCAAAGTATTTTCCTTTCTTCTATAAGAAATTTCAGAATTCTATTATATAAAAGAATTGTGTCAAAATCAGTTAATAACGTAAATAGTATGAAACAAAAAATAAACATTTCATATTTAATTATGAAATTCCTTACTTCTGAGAATTTTTTAAATAAAATTCTTCAAATTAGCATTGCAATAAAGCTTAAGATTTCCAGGTAGTTAGAGGTAGCAACATCTATTATGATTGCTTCCAAATTTCCATCATTAATCACTGTTTTTTCAGTTATTTATAACTATGCCAAATATTTATCCCTGGGCTGAAATTTCCCTGCCTCAGGACGAACTTTTCAACTAGATTGGTTCAGTCATTTCCAAGAACAAAGGCTTACATAATGTAATTTGCCCTTGGTTGTGCATATGCAGGAAGATATAATCATTACTTGTATGATCACATACGATTTACAACTAAGGACCCTTGACTCAATCAGGGTACAAGGATGGCTAGTACTTTTTAGGGGAGCAGTTATTTCTTTTTACCCTCTTCATTATTCAGTGTACATCTCCAGACATTCTTTACTGAACACTGGAACTGGAAGAGAACATTTGAGTCTAAGAGAACTCCACTTAGAGATTTTATACAGTGCCTTGATATAACAGCTGAGTGCTTCTCCAGCATTCATCTTCTGAACTTCTGCAGTGAATGAAGGCACTGTTATTCTCATTTTACTGATGCCCAGGGATTAAGACTAAAAATATATATATATAATCCAGTAATTGTATGCCCAAATTAAGATGTCTGCAGAACATTTCTTCAAAGCATTAGCACTATGTATTACTGCATGTTCAAAATTCAGTTCCCATTGGATTTTCTTGCAGCTCACTTTTCATTATCAGTTGCATCCACACATCTTGCTGGCACTGTGATGCAGAGTGAAAAACATGCAGAAGCCAGATTTGTAGTGCATAGCTGAAAATTAGCACAAACCAGCTAACCAGTGGTAACTCTCTGAATCCAAGCTTGTATCCTGAAGCTCACAGAAGAACCTGCTACAGAACAGTCACCACCATGAAGTATGTGCAAGGTATATATATTTTCATTGCACTAGAGCCATGCAAATTAATATCAGTTGTAGAAGTGTGTATTACACATAAATGTATTAATTGTAATATCTTTAGGTAAAGGTTTAGTGATTCCAATTAAAAAAAGTTTTACTGCCCATTCAGCTGCTTAATAAGGTCAGCAATTACTTTAAATACTACTATTGGGGTGCATCAAGCACAGGATAGCTAGCTGGTCAAGGGAGTTGGTTGTCCCACTCTACATTGCACTGGTGCGGCCCCACCTCAATACTGGTTGCAGTTTTGGGCACCTCAATATAAGAAGGACATCAAACTATTAGAGAGTGTCCACAGGAGAGTGACCAAGATGGTGATGGGTCTCAAGGGCAAGACTTATGAGGAGCGGCTGAGGTCACTTGGTTTGTTCAGCTTGGAGAAGAGAAGGCTAAAGGGTGACCTCATCATAGTCTACAACTTCCTCAACGCAGGCAGCGGAAGGGGAGGTGCTGATCTCCTCTCTCTGGTGACGAGCGATAGGACACGAGGAAATGGAATGAAGCTGCATCAGGGGAAGTTCAGATTGGACAACAGGAAAAGGTTCTTCACTGAGAGGGTGATCAGTCACTGGAACAGGCCTCCCAAGGAAGTGGTCATGGCACCAAGCCTGTCAGAGCTCAAGAAGCATCTGGATGATGGTTTTAGTCGTATGGTTTAGTTTTAGGTAGTCCTGCGAGGAGCAAGGAGTTGGACTTGATGATCCTTATGGGTCCCTTCCAACTTGAGATAGTCAATGATTGTATGATTGGTTACAGAATCTACCATGGACAAAATTCTACATAAGGAGAGGAGGTGGTGTAATTTGCACATTATATGTTCTCTTCTTTTTCTTGCTGTGTGGCACAGAATTGTTTTTATTGCTTTGCTTGAGGGAATAACACAGATCTACCTCCCTCCCTCCCCCCCAGGAAAAAGAACATTATTTAAAAAAAAAAAAAATTCATATGTAAAATTGCATGTCACTAGAAAACCCTTATCAGATAAAAAAGATCATGCCTAATAAAAAACTGAAAGGCAAGTTGCTGAGAGAAATTCCTTCTAAGATGAGAGGAAAGTTGTTGGCAGTTTGCTTTGAGGGATTAAAATGAGGTAATACAGTTTTAAAACTCTCATATATCTAAGCTTTGTTCCAACAAGTTACTTGAGCCTCAAGATGGGACTAGGAAAAAAAAAATTGAAAAAAACCAGACAGAGCATAAGTGGGAATTCTAAATTTTTAATTTTGTTAAACTTCCCCTCCCCCCCTTCGATAGTTTCTATTCTTTTTCTGCCTGATAAAATATGTCCAGCTCTTTACTGGAGTGGAACAATACTGTCACCTGGTGGTTAAATTTACTAGTAGTGGTCAATCAAACCAGGTAGAAAAAGACCTCTATTAAACACTTTGCAGAATTTATGATCTAAACAGATGAATAACTTGTTGAGATTCATGAACAATTTAATGCTAAGAACCCAATCGTGATGTCATTAATTATAGTGAGTGGCACTAGCATCATGGCAGTGGGTCAGGAAACCAGTAACTAAGTACTTTGTTATGGAAAGAATAAAACATTGGCCCTACATGATTCTAATAGCAATTGATTCTGCCGCTTTTTCTTTGAACTAATCTTCCCATTGAACTAGATAAGGTATTCTGGGGTTAAGAAAATATAGACAAACACAGATATACACAGCATTTTTTAGTGTAAATGTGCCAGATTTTGGCTTCTGATGGCTAAGCAAACCAAGGATAAGAAAAAAATAGAAATGAAACATTATCGGTGTTTTAACTGATACTAAACCAGATTATACATACACATTGCTATTTCAGTTATAGAAAGTGAGCCCAAAGAACAATACCTTCATTTTGGAACATACTTAGATATGATAGTCCTTAATCCTGTAGAAGTACCTTTCATAACATTTTATTGATCCCCAGTTTCTGCATTTTATACTGATGAGTTTTATCAATGCAGCAGAATTACAATATGTTTACCATAGCTTTCAACTGCTTCATTTTTAGAAAATCCAGTTCCTAGACATTTAAAAAAGTGGAATCCTGAATTTAAATTTATAACCTCTAGGAGAGCTGATACATTTATGGTTATTTCTATGACAAGGAAAGGACACTCTTCAGTCCTTTAGCCATTATTATGCTTTCTCTGCTGCTTCTTATCCTTCCTTTGGGCATAATATGAAGTAGTTGATGATTATCCTGTTTATGACCCCAGCCTGTTCACTTTTCTGGAGAAAAGTCATGTGCATCCAAAGGAGTTTTCTACTAATGGAAAATCCTGAGGTACTGATGGCATAAAATTGTCTGTTTATTACAAACAAGAACTAAAAATGCTGTGAATAATTAATTCCAAGACATTGCCTCCCTTGAAATGGTATCTCTACTACTGTCAGAAAAATATCACTTGATTCTGCCATACAGGAACTTCACATCAGTCAGAAACACGAGAGCACTTTCAAGGTGAGCTATGGCCTGAGCTGACTAACGATCAGCATGGGCCTCTTGTTACAGAAACCATCCCAGATCTTTAAAATTCTTTCCTTTACTAAACAATTGCAGTTTTCTCTTGCTAGAAGCCATTTTTAGGCAGTGGTTTTGTGAACTCAGAGTGGACTCCGATGTCTTACTGCAGGTAGGTGAGAAAATGCATCAGTAGGAAAACTGTTGCTTGGGGGTCTCCATGCTCAAAAAGTAGACCACATGCAGTGGACACATAGGTTCCTGTTATCTCTTGAATTTCTCACTCCAAGATAGATTCAGTCATTTTTATGTTTCCTCAGAGTCCTGTCAATCCTCTAAAATGAGGAAACTTTTCACATGCTGCAGAGAGGCAACCTTGAGCTCTTTGAGTTCAAAGCTCTTTGAGGCAACATTTTACCATTTCAGTGTTGTTCTTCTGTCCTGTAACACAGCTTCAGAACAGACTAGGAGGAGTTTGTTACACTTTATCTTGGATCTGCAGCCAGATAAGAACTTAAATATTTGGAGTGAAGTCCAATGAATGGTGCAGAAGATAAACACCTACATGTTACTTAGCCATAAACTGTAGCCAACGAGGAAATTTAAATTACGTTATCCATTTGCTTGTGTTCTCTACAATGTGTGCTACCAACTGAGAACAAGTTCTCTTAATGGAAATACCTCCTCTGCAGGCTGTGATTTTTTTCCCAAATGGAAGGCTGACCAAACAGCTTTATTCTATTAGAGCTCCTTAGAGTATCACAATATAGGTAGTAAAGCTTTATTAATGAAAAAAACCAACCAACAGTAATTTCCTACAGCCTCATCACTTTGATTCTTTTTCCTCACCACCTGTGGGACTACAACGTGGGTTCAGCCGCTGGCTCCCCATTACTGTCCCTTTGTTCTTTTTGTGCCTTCTTTTCTCTTTAATCTTACCCATGCTGGAATGCATGGAAAGAGGAGAAAATAGGAGAAAAGAACATTCAACTTCTCAGTTGTTTTCAGCCACTGAAATCAGATGGGCTTTGGAGACACAAGGGTCAGCAAACCACACAGATGCTTTTTCAGAACAGAAATTTAAACACCATTTTGAAGGTAGATTATGAAAGATATTTATACCACTTTTTTTTTTTTTTTTTTTTTTTTAGCTTTCTGAAACAACAAGCAAAAGCAGGGCAAGGAAATACATTTTAAAGATAGTGTGAAAATGAAAGGACACATAAGGCCTTTTTTACTTTATTTAGTTGTTCAGTTACCCTGACTGGGAACACTCTCAGCTTAGAGGGATTCACCTGTGGAACAGAAGAGCAGACCACAAAAAATCCCCTCTACTTGTTTTGGCTTAGCAGAAGTCAGGACTTCAGGACACACAAGCCAGCACGGCTCATTGAGTTCTCTTCTTCCTATTGTGTGGAAGCATCAGGGCTTCATCTAGTGTTCACAAAGAAAATTACAGTTAAGAAGAATAAAACCTAAGGCAAACCGTGATACATAGCAATAATACTAGTCCAGACAATTTCTTTTTAACTGTTATCAGGAACAATGACCCATAATTTGTGTGAAGTTCAGACTGGTGGTTACAGATACGATTCACAATATTACCCATCCTACAAAATATTCTGACAAAGTGCCTTAGTCTATAGATCATATTCATCTAGTCCAAACTGTCCTGCGTATTGTTAAAGTTTCCTTGATTTTTTAATTGGTTTTAAATCAGTGTTATATCTATAATGTATAAATCTATTCAAATCTATAGGACAGTTTCATTTGTTTTTAATTCTCCAGTTCAATACAGCTATGGCTAACAATTCAAGTGACTTGAGCTGTCACTTGGCCAATGATCTCAGGATACATCACATCACCTACGTAAAGAGTAGTAGGAAAATTGTTTGCCATCTAATTGTTTCAAAAGAGCTGAGCCAGCTTAAGAACAAGGTACTAATCTGCTCCTGATTATGATAACATCCAGTTCAAGGTCAATGAAGAAAATAAGGAGAACCTTTTCATGAACTGGGTTAGACTACTCCTAAGATGGCACAAAATGTACTCAGTGTTGTTTAGAAATGCAAAATCTAAACTGTGGCAAAGAAACTTGTTTGGGAATGGCTAACAATGTACAGCAAACAGTATAAGATTCTTATATATTCCTACAAGTTGCTGATCATAAAAAGCTCTGAAGATGCTTAGTGCCTTTTCAAAGCAGGCCCAGAAGATTATTTTCTAAGTAGAAGCAGGTCAAGATTTAAAGAAAGAAAGGTGACTAAACTCTTATTGATATCATGATACGAATCAGAGGCCTCAGAATGTCTAAAATGAGTACTGCATGGAAATATGAAGCCATGTTTAATGATAGGGATGTTAAAGAAGTTACATTTTCAAGTATCCCCAGTTCTAGAATAATTTACTCCTTACAAATGTGAAATGATGCTAGAGTTACCAGTATACCCAGAAACAACTTTTCAACATGGTCTTATTATAATTGTATGCTTCTATTCCACTAGTACTCAGAATTTTTTATTTTATTTTCTACCCTTGTTGAACTTTTAGTACTAGCAAGGACTCTGTATCACTTCAGCAGCATCCATAGAAAGGAAAATTTATTTTTAATTACAATTGAGTATGGCTTACATTAGCTTGGTAATTTTTTTTTAGGAGCAAGCCTATTGCTGATATAGATGATTGGTTTATATTGTTGCGCTGTCCCTGGAAAATGTGGAAGGGACATTGTGCTCAGAGATGTCCTAGTCCCCAGAATAAGAATAAACTGTAAAACAATCTGTAACTGCCACGCTGTTTTCTCTCAGAAAAACCGTGCTGCAGTTAAAGAATCACCCATCTTCACTCTTTGTATCCCTACCACCCAAATGCAGACATGATCATGGACACTGACTTCACACATTGGAAGCAGTCATATTCCCTTGAGCAAGTGCACTGTAAGCCAGCGTGTTCCAGTTTTTCAGTATTTTGCATTGAGGGCCAGTATGCATCTGCACAAGCAAAGGCTAGATTAAGTTTTAAATACCAAGAGAGGTTATTTTACTGTTATTTTCAACAGAGATCTTTCATACAGTTGTGTATAAAGTATTTCTAACCTCCTCAATGTCATCTTCCCCCTGCCTTCCCTTTCTATAACCTCTGAAATCAAAACCCAGCCACAGGACAGTTTGGAATCAAGTGCTGCTTTCCTTGGTGCTAAGAGGGTTTATATAAGACATAATGAACCACACTTGGCATCATGAAGGTCATTAGCATAGTTCTTTGGTGTATTAAGTGATACACAGCCCACCAAGTCACAGTGTGAAGGGGTAAGGTTTTGTTGTTCTCCCTCTGTCATGCTCAGTGTCTGCACAGAAAAAGAGCACTGAGGTTGGTTAATTCACCACAGAGATTAGGCTGGATGGTTGCCTTCAGTAAATCACACAATATATTGACAGTTCATTTACTGAGGCTTGCTGCTGACTCATGTTTAGACAGACAACTGGGAAAAAGATGCTTTCTGGTTACTTCAGGCCAACCTCTCCTAAAAATATTACTTTATAGTGTACGAAACTTTAACAGCAAAGCAAAATTAATGTAAATAATTCCAGTAAAATTCCCCAAACCCCGCATTTCAGACATAAACCTGGTAAGGAATCCTGGCTGATTATCAGAATTATAGTTCAATGAAACTTATGTCAATAGATTGTTCAGTAGTACAGCAACAATAGCCATTGAGGCTACTTGTAAAGCACTGAACTGCATACCCTTTTTCTCTCTGGCAAGCAGTCAGTTCCATGAGTTATCCCACCAGCTCTTTTGGAGCATCTATTCATTAGCAGCAGAAACAAGAACACAGTTTGACTCATTAGTAGTTTTGCCTGCAATGTTCAAAAAGCAGAGCCTAGAGTTGGTTCTAAAGATCTTCTCTAGACCTTCTGGGGTTTAATGGGAAAATAAACAAGCACAGGCAAGCTGCGAAATCATTTAGAATCCAGTATGAGTTCTTGAACATGTTTGCTTGCTATTTACTCTGCCGTATTTCTGAAGCAGTAACAGGGTTAATGAAAACATAAAACATATGCAAATGAAAAAGGAACGGTGGAAATGCAAGGAAGTGTCTCATTGTAATTAAACTTATTTAATATTTACACAGCATTTCACAGTTGGATATCACAAAAAATTATAGTATAATCAATTTGAGCTTGATGGTTCTTTCACCTATGCTTCAGAACAAAGCAACAAACCCCAAAATCATCTGTCATGTGGCAGGAAACAACTTTTTCTTTCTTTTCACTTGCAAAAAGGCAATGAAGATTATGGTTCCAGTTTAGAACAAGACGCTTGCCACCCTGCTTAGTGTGTGCATGTACCAGTGTGTCATGGTCTAAGTTACAACCAAGGGTGTCATCTTTTGCTATAACTCAGAAGTACAATTCAGACTAGATTGACATACCAGGGCAAGCCTTCCAGCAGCACCGGCATCTATTCAAGGGCCACAATTCTGCCTTGTAGCTAAGTAGGAAGGCTGTGTCATATTATGTATTCAGTTCAGCTAACTAGTTCCAGACTTGCTCACATCTACCTGTTCACCTGGCAGTCATTTACTTGCACTACAGTATATATGCATTAAAAACACCCAAAATTGAAATCTTAATTTTTACACATTTTAGCACCACTTTGTGTTAAGCTTATAATGGAGTATCATGTTTGTTTATGTTACATCCTTCTCCATGTTATCCTCAGACTTTTCCCCTCAAGCATGAACATGCTGTATGTTCTGTGTATCTGAGCTGTTTACTTGCTACCCCTACTACTCCACACATCATTATTTCTAAACTCCAGAAATCCATCAGAGTATCGTAAGAAATTCCTCACTAAACTTTTAGCATTATTTTCCTTTCTTCTTATCAACACAGAAACTTCTCTCTCTGGACCTTGCTTTGATAGTTCCCTTCGTTCAACTGTGCATTTGGGTCTAGTTTAGTGGGGTATGCAACCTCTCTGGGAATTTTTTTTTAAACTTTATTTTATGCATTTGAAGTATTAAAGATTTTATTTTCCCTTTCTAATTGTCTTCTTGTTTGCATTTGTTTTATATAGATTACTAATTTTTTTTCCTTATATTCCTTGGGGAATTTGCTTTATTTTCATAACAAAAAAACCCTGTATCATCAAACAAATGATTTGGATCGGGATTTTTAAACCTGATTAGTGGCATGTATTTTCTTAACATCTGTCGTGGTTTAACCCCAGCCGGCAATTAAGCACCACACAGCCACTCGCTCACTCCCCCCCAGTGGGATGGGGGAGAGAATCGGAAGGGGAAAAGTGAGAAAACTCGTGGGTTGAGATAAAGACAGTTTAATAGGTAAAGCAAAAGCCACACACGCAAGCAAAGCAAAACAAGGAATTCATTCACTACTTCCCATCGGCAGGCAGGTGTTCAGCCATCTCCAGGAAAGCAGGGCTCCATCATGTGTAAACGGTTACTTGGGAAGACAAACGCCATCACTCCAAACGTCCCCCCCTTCCTTCTTCTTCCCCCAGCTTTATATACTGAGCATGACGTCACATGGTGTGGAATATCCCTTTGGCCAGTTTGGGTCAGCTGTCCTGGCTGTGCCCCCTCCCAGCTTCTTGTGCGTCTCCAGCCTTCTCAGTCAGTAGAGCATGGGAAGCTGAAAAGTTCTTGACTAGTGTAAGCATTACCTAGCAACAACTAAAACATTGGTGTGTTATCAACATGGTTCTCACCCTAAATCCAAAACACAGCACTGTACCAGCTACTAGGAAGGAAATTAACTCTATCCCTGCCGAAACTGGGACAACATCCTGGTGCTCAACTTGGAACATTTACAAGAGAACTTTCATTAGTAGAAGGTCAATTACCTCCTTCTAAACAAATCAGCCTATTTAAGAAAACTGAAGTTAGTTATCCAAATCGGAGATATTCATAGTCCCCTTTTTTATTCTGACTCATGGTGATAAATTAAAACAGACAGCTTACTTCTTTGGAAATGACATAGTAAACTATTCAAGGTATAAATTCTGCAAACAATGGTGCTAAATTTTATGTTACAAATGCCAATACTATAGGAGTATCCAAAAAGAATCCTAGAAGAGATACACACAAACTGTTTTCCATAGTTTACATTAGACTGTCAAAGTTGAGCATACCTTCACAAGACTGCTGTGCTAAATACAAAAAATAAATGCATACATAGATATGTTAGTCCACTAAATATAGTTTCTCTTGTGATAAGATGACTGGATGAAAAGTCTGAACACTGGAAAAGTAATCCAGAGACTGAAAGAATTGCTGAAGAACTGTCTGATACTTTGTTTAAAAGGTTACTTATTTCTCAGTAATACATCATAGGTGGTTCTAATTTAAGCAGTGGAGTTTCTCATTCTGTTTGTGTTTCAGCTGTCACATTTCACAAATAAAAGATGGAAATATTTTTTCTATTTTTTTCTAAAACATACTAGGATCTAAAGCAACTGATATCACAAAATTGATGTACAATATTCATTACCACAATGATTATACTTTGTTACCATTTATGCCATGAAAGTGTAGGACTAAAGCCAGATATTTAAAATTACTTATGTTGGTCAGCAGTATTAAAATACAACAAAGAGAAAAATAAAAATGACATTTTATGTACAGAAGGTTGCAACATCTAGAGATAAATACCTTGAACATTCACTGTTAGATGTACCTGTTAGTTAATTGTTTTTATTGCAAAATTCATAAAGGGCTCTGGACCGTAGTTATAAAATTATTTAAAGTATCCCAGTTCCTGAAATTAATATTTTAAACTGTTGAATCTTGAATATCAAAAAAAGTTAGAACTGTGTGGTCTTTAATTTTCTTCCCCCCCCACCCCCTCCTTAGGAATGTAACATAGCAATGGGTAATTTTTTAGTTTAAAATACATCTTCAGCATTCTTACATTAACAATGCCCTCTCCTTGACTTGCTGGTCTACACACCTGTAGATTGAAGTACAATAAATTTGAAAAAAAAAATTCATGAACCACATAAAAGAACCTGACTTCTGTAATCCAAAGCACCAATAAGATAACCACTCTGAAAGTTATGGAAATAGCATCAAAACCATTAAAAGCAATATTTTTTAAAATAACATACATGCTTAAATATACACACCTCTCAAGCAGTCTTAAAACAAGGATCTTTTTTCTTTTTCCTACAGAATTTGTGGTAGACAAACCTTAAAAAGATTGGAGTAGTAGTTCAAATTCATAATCAGAAATTGTCCCAACCCAATTTCTACAAAACCTACAACAAAGTAGTATAAAAATAAACTCTTGGATAATGTATAAACAAAACACACATATTTTTGCTTTCTTGCCATATTTTCTCTACCAGCTCCATATGTCAACAAGGCGCAATGGCATTGAAAAAATTACAAATGTGAAAGTTTTTGGCTCTCAGAAAAGAACTTTGTTTAATTTTCATGGAAATTTTGGCCTGTGTCTCCTGTTATTTGAAACAAGACATATATCTTTGGTCACATTTCTACAACATTCTGTGCATGTCATAATAGCAGTTGGATATCTCTGCCATCTAGATACATATTTCAAAGAGAACTACATACTACTTTTCTTCTAAGGCCAATAGGATACTTCTGAAATAAGTATTTATTTGTTCTGATAATTCCATTGATACAAAAAGTACAGCCATATCTTGAGGGTAAATTTGTAAAATTATCTATTTATTCTCCAAGTAACTTCAAAAGAGAGTTTATTTAATGTAAACAATTCTCTTTAGCTATGCAAATATTAAGCTATCAGCTTTTCTTTGAAGTCTTAACAGCTTCATAGTCAATAAAGTCAAAGGCTGCAGAGTGGTTATGGATGGACGTAACAGTATTAATCTCACAATTAGAACTCTCTCAGCAGCTTGCTATCCATCAGCACAATGGCTGCTGCCTCTCACACTACAAACAAGTCTGAAACCAAGTGAAAAGGCATGTAGGAAGTAAAATGCTTTTCAAGTTGGCTTCTTGATAACCTTACATAGAAAGCAAGATTAGAAATTGTTTTTCAACAGGTTCTAAGTTTCTTTAAGGCACAACTTGTAATATGTTGTGGGTGGTTTGTCTTATTGATGGTAAACAATCCTCCATAAGTTAAACATTTCAACCTTCGTTAACAACACTTCCAAGTATTTTGCTTTTTAACCAAAGGTATTTGGGCAGTTTAGCATATCTGCTAGCTCAGATTTCCTCCAGTCCTTTCACAACCTGTACTTGCAGAGCTCACCAAAGCTCAGGCTCAAATTCTACACTTTTTTTTTCCTTTTACAAAGCTGGAGAGAATGTCTAATATTTTCTCACACAAATAGTCTGAAAGATATTTACAGTAGTCACATATGGCGCAACTTAGGCTTGATTAAAATTAAGTGCATAATGGATATGAGTAACAAAATAAGATTATTTCTTAGTACAAATCCCCTTCAGTTTATACACAAGCTTTTATATGGGAAAAACAGATACTGCTGCAAGATTATTTTTTCAAAACGTAAAGAACAGAAAATCCTGAAATACACATTGGTATTTCAGAATGTCTGGAATCAGAATTAAAAATTATTTCTGTAATTAAAACAAATTATCGATTAATTAAAAAAGCAAAGTATTGTCATAACTATTTCTATTTCCCCATAAATAAGAATCTCCTAGTACAAAATGATGAGGCAAGAGGAAATCTGCTCATCAGTTCTGTTGCCAAAATTAGCTGCACTTGGGGAGATATCTTAAGAAATGTTTTTTTAGGAGTAGAGTTTGGTAGGTTTTGAAAAGTAACAAAATAATGAAAATAGAAAATATTTAACACAATGGAGATAGTACTTAAGATCATGGTGAATATAATACGGAAACTGTATTCTGTAAAGTGAGTGGCTTAATTTGGCTATTTATTAATTATTTGGGGTCTACAGAAAGTAGAAAGACATTCTCAGATGGTGTAAATATGCAGCATTTCACTCAATTCAACAGTTCAATGCTAATTTACATCAGTTAGGGATCTGACTCCCATAGTGACTAAATATATATAATTCTTTGGAGATGCTAACTGCAAGCTTTTCATTTAAAAATCACTGTTAAATCATTCCCATATATTCCTTTCCAATGGTAATGGAAAAGAACTAAATAATCTTTAAACATATCTCTACTTCAAACACTGCAGCTGAAATCTCTATCCAGATAGAGAAAAAAAAATCACAATAATAATAGTATATTGGAAAGTTCGTAATAAAGCACATAAAATTTTAAATGCTTATTTTTGGTCAACAAAATGGTCAGCAAACACATTTTTGTGGGCTTGCCCAGGAACTGCTCAAGACAGCTAATAATTTAACATAAAAGCTAAAATAGATATCCACAAACCAGGGTAATTTGTATGGCTATAGGATGTTTTTCCTTTCCCCATTAATAATTGCTTTGAGTTGGTGAGACCACCCACAGTGAGATCATGCTGGGAAGTCAAATATGGGGAGGGAAAGGCAGACAAATGAAAACTAGAAACATATCTGGGAATATCTGGTTTTAAGGCTGGGATAAATGGAAGACACCCATTATTATAGATGACAGCTTTCCCTAATAGCCCAAAATATACTTAATTGTGGAGTAAAATTCACATTTATCCCAGCTGGACTTATTTTGGGTTTGCTTCTTAGACATTTTGTGTGACCATTGTCCGATTTTTCTCTTCTAAACTTGATCTAGAACAATGATTTAATATTTCTTAGAAAAATGCACACCCAAGAATTCTTTCCCTAATCCTTTCCACCCATCTCTTCCATATCAATCAAGTTTAACACCACGCATTTCAAATTACCTTCGCAGCCTAGTCTCAAGTCACAGATCCTTTAACTATCATACTTGAACTATCAAGCAGACCCTTCTGACAAAACTTCCATTGTTGAATTACTAATGAAGTTTAAATGGAGCTAGTCCAAAGAAAAAGATTTGAAAAGTGATTGCCAGATGTCGTGGTTTAACTTCAGTCGGCAACTAAGCACCACGCAGCCGCTCGCTCACTCCCCCCCACCCGGTGGGATGGGGGAGAGAATTGGAAGAGCACAAGTTAGAAAAACTCGTGGGTTGAGATAAAAACAGTTTAATAATTGAAATAAAATGATAATAATAATAATATGATAATAATAATAATAATACACAAAGCAAGTGATGCACAGTACAATTGCTCACCACCCGCCGACCGATGCCCAGCCAGTCCCCGAGCAGCGGCCCCCCCGGCCAGCTTTCCCCAGTTTATGTACTGAGCATGACGTCACATGGTATGGAATGTCCCTTTGGCCAGTTTGGCTGTGCCCCCTCCCAGCTTCTTGTGCACCTTCAGCCTTCTCAGTCGGTAGAACATGGGAAGCTGAAAAGTCCTTGGCTAGTGTAAGCATTACCTAGCAACAACTAAAACATCGGTGCGTTATCAACTTTGTTCTCATCCTAAATCCAAAACACTGTACCAGCTACTAGAAAAGAAATTAACTCTATCCCTGCCGAAACCAGGACAATATCCACCCCTTATTCTATACCATCTGCGTCATGCTCAAGTCTCATATTTTCCAGTACATTTTCATTAATCACCACCCCTTTATATATATATATATATATACACACACACAGAGATATCATTCCCTTCGTCTGTGGGCCATCCCTCTAAAATGTTCGGTGAGTTCATTTAGTCCATGACTTCGGGCTCCATCTGTCATAATAATCTTTCAGGGCAGGAAAAATGGAGATGGTATGTGGTGTTGGATTGTTTCATGTTGAAGTCAGTTCTGGTACCATCATCACTGTGCTTTGCTTGGTTTCACTGAAGTTATTCTTCATTAGTCTGGGTGATTCTTATTGTAATAACATTAGTATGGCATATAATATTATTAGTATTATTAGTATATCTGTGTATTATTAGTATAACTATTATAACTATAATTAGTACTTAACATCACATAATTCAGATCATTGGCTATTCTCACCCAAAATCAAATCCCCTTGAGGTACACATCGGACTTCCCCATCCTCCCGCATTATCCACCAAGTGCACCCAGGTCCTTGAGCAAAAGCAATCCCATGGATGGGTTTGCCTCTGCCTGAGGCAGGAATAACCCAGACTGTCTTCCCCAGCATATTTTTTATGTGCACTACAGGAACTTTATTCCCATCTACAGTACGTAAAAGTTCTGACTGGGCAGGGCCTGCTCGATTGGCAGATCCCCTAGTGTTGACTAACCAGGTGGCCTTTGCTAAATGCGTATCCCAATGTTTGAACGTCCCGCCACCCATTGCTCTCAGTGTAGTCTTTAACAGTCCATTGTATCGTTCAATTTTCCCAGAGGCTGGTACATGATAGGGGATGTGATACACCCACTCAATGCCGTGCTCTTTGGCCCAGGTGTCTATGAGGTTGTTTCGGAAATGAGTCCCATTGTCTGACTCAATTCTTTCTGGGGTGCCATGTCGCCATAGGACTTGCTTTTCAAGGCCCAGGATAGTGTTCCGGGCGGTGGCATGGGGCACAGGATATGTTTCCAGCCATCCGGTGGTTGCCTCCACCATTGTAAGCACGTGGCGCTTGCCTTGGCGGGTTTGTGGGAGTGTGATATAATCGATCTGCCAGGCCTCCCCATATTTATATTTCAACCATCGTCCTCCATACCAAAAAGGCTTTAACCGCTTGGCTTGTTTGATTGCAGCACATGTTTCGCATTCATGGATAACCTGGGCTATAGTGTCCATGGTCAAGTCCACCCCTCGATCACGAGCCCATCTATATGTTGCATCTCTTCCTTGGTGGCCTGAGGTGTCATGGGCCCACCGAGCTAGAAATAATTCACCCTTATGTTGCCAGTCCAGATCCACCTGAGCCACTTCAATCTTAGCAGCCTGATCCACCTGCTGGTTATTTTGATGTTCTTCAGTGGCCCGACTCTTGGGTACGTGAGCATCTACGTGACGGACTTTTACAACCAGGTTCTCCACCCGGGCAGCAATATCTTGCCACAATGCGGCAGCCCAGATGGGTTTGCCTCTGCGCTGCCAGTTGCTCTGCTTCCATTGCTGCAACCACCCCCACAGGGCATTTGCCACCATCCATGAGTCAGTATAGAGATAGAGCACTGGCCACTTTTCTCGGTCAGCAATGTCTAAAGCCAGCTGGATGGCCTTTACTTCTGCAAATTGGCTCGATTCACCTTCTCCTTCAGCAGTTTCTACAACTTGTCGCATAGGACTCCATACAGCAGCTTTCCACCTCCGATGCTTTCCCACAAGACGACAGGACCCATCAGTGAACAGGGCATATTGCTTCTCATTTTCTGGTAGTTCATTATACATTGGGGCCTCTTCAGCACGCGTTACCTCCTCCTCTGGCAATATTCCAAAATCTTTGCCCTCTGGCCAATCCATGATCACTTCCAGGATTCCTGGGCGACTGGGGTTTCCTATTCGAGCCCGTTGTGTGATCAGTGCAACCCACTTACTCCATGTAGCATCAGTTGCATGATGTGTACAGGGGACCCTCCCTCTGAACATCCAGCCTAGCACCGGCAGTCGTGGTGCCAGGAGGAGCTGTGCTTCAGTGCCGATCACTTCTGAAGCAGCTCGAACCCCTTCATATGCTGCTAATATCTCTTTTTCAGTTGGAGTATAGCGGGCCTCGGATCCTCTGTATCCCCGACTCCAAAACCCTAGGGGTCGACCTCAAGTCTCCCCTGGTGCTTTCTGCCAGAGGCTCCAGGTAGGGCCGTTCTCCCCGGCTGCGGTATAGAGCACATTTTTTACCTCTTGCCCTGCCCGGACTGGCCCCAGGGCTACTGCATGAACTATCTCCCGTTTAATTTGTTCAAAAGCTTGTCGTTGCTCAGGGCCCCATTTGAAATCGTTCTTCTTCCGGGTCACTTGATAGAGAGGGTTTACAATCAGACTGTAATTTGGAATGTGCATTCTCCAAAAACCCACGACGCCTAAGAAAGCTTGTGTTTCCTTTTTGCTAGTTGGTGGAGACATGGCTGTTATTTTGTTGATCACATCCATTGGGATCTGACGACGTCCATCTTGCCATTTTATTCCTAAAAATTGGATCTCCTGTGCAGGTCCCTTGACCTTACTTTGTTTTATGGCAAAACCGGCCTTCAGCAGGATTTGGACTATTTCCTTCCCTTTTTCAAAAACTTCTCCTGCTGTGTTGCCCCACACGATGATATCATCAATGTATTGCAGGTGTTCTGGAGCTCCACCCTGTTCTAGTGCAGTCTGGATTAGTCCATGGCAAATGGTAGGGCTGTGTTTCCACCCCTGGGGCAGTCGGTTCCAGGTGTACTGAACGCCCCTCCAAGTGAAAGCAAACTGTGGCCTGCACTCCGCTGCCAAAGGGATTGAGAAAAACGCATTAGCAATATCAATTGTGGCATACCACTTGGCTGCCTTTGACTCCAGTTCGTATTGAAGTTCTAGCATGTCTGGCACAGCGGCACTCAGCGGTGGCGTGACTTCATTTAGGCCACGATAGTCTACTGTTAGTCTCCACTCTCCATTAGACTTCCGCACTGGCCATATGGGACTGTTAAAGGGTGAGCGGGTCTTGCTGATCACTCCTTGGCTCTCCAGTCGACGAATCAGCTTATGGATGGGAATCAGGGAGTCTCGGTTGGTGCGATATTGCCGCCGGTGCACTGTGGTGGTAGCAATTGGCACTTGTTGGTCTTCGACCTTCAGCAACCCCACAACAGAGGGGTCCTCCGAAAGACCAGGCAAGGTGGACAGCTGTTTAATTTCCTCCATCTCCAAGGCAGCTATAGCAAAAGCCCACCGGCACCCTTTTGGGTCCTTGAAATACCCTCTCCTGAGGTAGTCTATGCCAAGGATGCACGGAGCATCTGGGCCAGTCACAATGGGGTGCTTCTGCCACCCGTTCCCAGTTAAACTCACTTCGGCTTCCAATACAGTTAGCTGTTGGGATCCCCCCGTCACCCCAGAAATACAGATGGGTTCTGTCCCTATATAGCTTGATGGCATTAGGGTACACTGTGCACCGGTGTCTACCAGAGCCTTATACTTCTGTGGGTCTGACGTGCCAGGCCACCGAATCCACACAGTCCAGTAAACCCGGTTGTCCCTTTCCTCCCCCTGGCTGGAGGCAGGGCCCCTCTAATCCTCATCACAGTACTCATTTCTCATTTCTTGTACGTACGGGTCAGAAGTTTCTTCATTAAGATCAAGAGTAAGATCAGCCCTTCTACTCTCTCTGGGGAACTGCCCGCTGGAAACTGGAGCAGCAATTTTCCTGGAAGAACCTCTTTCTGTGATTGTTTTCCCTTGCAATTCGCGTACCCGTGCCCCTAGGGCTGCGGTAGGTTTCCCATCCCACTTCCTCATGTCCTCTCCGTGGTCACGCAGATAAAACCATAGGGTGCCCCGTGGTGTGTACCCTTTATATTCTCTCTCTTGAGCAAAAGAACGCTTACTTCTAATAGCCGAGATACTGGTCCGTACAGGTGAGGAGTAGGACCTATCCTCTCTGAGTTGCTGGATCTCCCGGGACAGTTTTTCGGACAGTTTCTCCACAGCCGAGACGATGGAGGAAGAAAGACTTTCCTCGTATTGCCGGAGTTGACTAGCCAATTCATCCACTGTTTGTTCCTCTCCATCTTTCCAGGTCATCACTGCCAATGAATTGGTGTATGACGATGGTGAGCTCCTTATAAACTTCCGCCACATGGGTCGTGTGCACTTGACTTCGTCTGGATCTTTGGATAGTTGTTTATTGTTCAGGTCACCATAAATCACCTCCAGCACAGCTAATTCTCTCAGAAACTGGATACCCTTCTCCATGGTGGCCCACTTGCTTGGGCGACATATGACATCTTCCTTAAAGGGATACCTTTCCTTCACGCTTGACAAGAGTCGCCTCCAAAGGCTGAGGATACGTGTCCCTTTTCCAATTGCTTTATCAATGCCCCCTTCCCTAGAAAGGGATCCCAGCTGCTTGGCTTCCCTACCCTCTAATTCCAGGCTACTGGCCCCATTATGCCAGCATCGGAGCAGCCAGGTGACAATATGCTCACCTGGACGACGGCTGAAATCTTTTCGTATATCTCGCAGCTCACTCAGGGATAGAGATCGGGTGGTCACTGCCTCGTTTATGAGTTCTTCCTCTTCCTCCTCCCCGATCAGCGGCCGGGTCTCCTCCTCCCGTTCTCGTGATGGCCCTTCTCCAGGGTACTCGTACAGTTCTTCCTCCGGTTCCCTTTTAGAAGAAGCTTCTTCCTCCCTTACTAAACGAGCCGACTTCCGCTTCCAAAATTTCTTCTTGTGTACAGGGGCGACTGATACCGGCACAGGCTGGTTCTTTGGTTCAGCCACAGGGCCTGTTGCCGGGGTTGGAGTGGTCGCAGTGCATGTCGCCGGGGTTGGAGTGGCCGCAGTGCAAGTGCATGTCACCGGAGTCCGAGTAGCCGCAGGGCCTGTTGCCGGGGTCTGAGTGACTGCAGTGCAAGTGCATGTCACCGGAGTCTGAGTGGCCACAGGGCCTGTCGCCGGGGTTGGAGTGGCCACAGTGCACGTGCATGTCACCGGAGTCTGAGTGGCCGCAGGGCCTGTCGCCGGGGTTGGAGTGGCCACAGGGCCTGTCGCCGGGGTTGGAGTGGCCACAGTGCAAGTGCATGTCACCGGAGTCTGAGTGGCTGCAGGGCCTGTCGCCGGGGTTGGAGTGGCCACAGGGCCTGTCGCCGGGGTTGGAGTGGCCACAGTGCAAGTGCATGTCACCGGAGTCTGAGTGGCCGCAGGGCCTGTTGCCGGGGTTGGAGTGGCCACAGTGCAAGTGCATGTCACCGGAGTCTGAGTGGCCGCAGGGCCTGTTGCCGGGGTCTGAGTGACCGCAGTGCATGTCGCCGGGGTCTGAGTGGCCTCAGTGCATGTCGCCGGGATTGGAGTGGCTGCAGTGCATGTCGCCAAGGTCTGAGTGGCCGCAGTGCATGTTGCCGGGGTCTGAGTGGCTGCAGTGCATGTCGCCGGGATTGGAGTGGCCGCAGTGCATGTCGCTGGGGTCTGAGTGGCCGCAGTGCATGTCACCGGGGTCTGAGTGGCTGCAGTGCATGTCGCCGGGATTGGAGTGGCCGCAGTGCATGTCGCCAGGGTCTGAGTGGCCGCAGTGCATGTCGCCGGGGTCTGAGTGGCCACAGTGCATGTCGCCGGGGTCTGAGTGGCTGCAGTGCATGTCGCCGGGGTCTGAGTGGCTGCAGTGCATGTTGCTGGGGTTGGAGTGGCCGTAGTGCGTGTTGCCCGGGTTTGAGTGGCCGCAGGGCCTGTTGCCGGGGTCTGAGTGGCTGCACGGCCTGTCGCTGGGGTCGGAGTGGCCGCAGGGTGCGTTGCCCGGGTCTGAGTGGCCGCAGTGCGTGTCGTTTTACTGTCAGAGCCAGAGACCTTCCCTTCCCTTTGAGGGCACTGAATGGTGTTGAACAGGGCTCGGTAGGCATGGGCCAGGCCCCAGCACGTTGCAATGAGCTGCATCTCTCTGGAGTTGCCAGGGTGACAGCATACTTTTTCCAAATATTCCACTAACTTTTCAGGATTCTGCACTTGCTCAGGGGTGAAGTTCCAAAACACTGGGGGTGCCCATTGGCCTAGGTACTTGCCCATCTTGTCCCACACACCCTGCCACTCATAATTATTCAGCCTTGGGGCAGATCTCTGGATGATATTCTTAAATTGCTTACCAACTTTAGACAAAACCGAAACAGTATTCCCAAGAAGTATTAATAGAAGTATCTTAACTGCCCAAGGATGTTCAAAATACTGAAAAATTACTGTAATGAAGGAGGAAACATTATAGAAGAAGGTAGTGACCCTGCCATTCTGTATTTCCTCCGTAAAAAAACTCTCAGAAAAGCTACTGCAATTGCTAGTTGTCTCCACGAAATGATCTCCGTGGTACAGTAACGGCTTCATTGCGAAGTTTACATACCACACTAATGTCAAGGTCAATGTTCTAAAAACAAACCTCACAAGCGAGACATTACTATTCACTGCAGACCACAGCAAACTGCAAAACCCAACACCAATCTTTAACATGTACAGCAGGAAAAAGAGCGCGATGCAGATTATACAAATCAATATTGAGAACAGAGAAACCAACATTGTGACCCACAACTACTAACAGATATAAGTTCTTTAATACGCTCCGGTTAACCTGTTATTATCTCAAACCCTTCGAGCCCCACGTTGGGCGCCAAAAAGGACTGTCGTGGTTTAACTTCAGTCGGCAACTAAGCACCACGCAGCCGCTCGCTCACTCCCCCCCACCCGGTGGGATGGGGGAGAGAATTGGAAGAGCACAAGTTAGAAAAACTCGTGGGTTGAGATAAAAACAGTTTAATAATTGAAATAAAATGATAATAATAATAATATGATAATAATAATAGTAATACACAAAGCAAGTGATGCACAGTACAATTGCTCACCACCCGCCGACCGATGCCCAGCCAGTCCCCGAGCAGCGGCCCCCCCGGCCAGCTTTCCCCAGTTTATGTACTGAGCATGACGTCACATGGTATGGAATGTCCCTTTGGCCAGTTTGGCTGTGCCCCCTCCCAGCTTCTTGTGCACCTTCAGCCTTCTCAGTCGGTAGAACATGGGAAGCTGAAAAGTCCTTGGCTAGTGTAAGCATTACCTAGCAACAACTAAAACATCGGTGCGTTATCAACTTTGTTCTCATCCTAAATCCAAAACACTGTACCAGCTACTAGAAAAGAAATTAACTCTATCCCTGCCGAAACCAGGACACCAGAGTATGCACACTTTGTGTTGATACCAGAGTATCAACTTTGGGCAGCAGGTTAGTGAAATTCATAGATATCACTAGAACATCTAGGAACATCTTTCCTGACCCACAAAGTTTTAAGATTTAAAAAATGCCCCCTTGCATTCTGAAGTGAGAAAACAGTGAAAAGAGATCCTTGCTTTCCAGAAAAACTATTCTTGTGTTTCAGAAAGCAGTCACCATAATTTTATGCATTGCAAGTATAAAGTATGTTTCAAGATTTCACCTGCAGGAATCCAAATCTCATAAGTCAGAGAGACTTTTAAGTATTGTGGTCATTTCTGAAACTGAGACTTCGACTCATAAGTTACAGGAGGACTTTGGAATCATAGAATCATAGAATCATTAAGGTTGGAAAAGACCTCTAAGATCATCGAGTCCAACCATCAACCCAACACCACCATGCCCACTAAACCATGTCCCTAAGTGCCGCATCTACACGTCTTTTAAATACCTCCAGGGATGGGGACTCAACCACTTCCCTGGGCAGCCTGTTCCAATGTTTCACCACTCTTTCAGTAAAGAAATTTTTCCTCACGTCCAATCTAAACCTCCCCTGGCGCAACTTGAGGCCATTTCCTCTCGTCCTATCGCTAGTTACTTGGGAGAAGAGACTGACACCCACCTCGCTACAACCTCCTTTCAGGTAGTTGTAGAGCGTGATAACGTCTCCCCTCAGCCTCCTTTTCTCCAGGCTAAACAAACCCAGGTCCCTCAGCCACTCCTCATAAGACTTCTTCTCCAGACTCCTCACCAGCCTCATTGCCCTTCTCTGGACACGCTCCAGCACCTCAACGTCCTTCTTGTAGTGAGGGGCCCAAAACTGAACACAGTATTCAAGGTGCGGCCTCAGCAGGGCCGAGTACAGGGGGACAATCACTTCCCTACTCCTGCTGGCCACCCTGTTTCTGATACAGGCCAGGAGGCCATTGGCCTTCTTGGCTGCCTGGGCACACTGCCGGCTCATGTTCAGCCGGCTGTCAACCAGCACCCCCAGGTCCTTTTCCGACAGGCAGCTTTCCAGCCACTCTTCCCCAAGCCTGTAGCGCTGCATGGGGTTGTTGTGGCCGAAGTGCAGGACCCAGCACTTGGCCTTGTGGAATCTCATACAGTTGGCCTCGGCCCATCGATCCAGCCTGTCCAGCTCCCTCTGCAGAGCCTTCCTACCCTCAAGCAGATCAACACTCCCGCCCAACTTGGTGTCGTCTGCAAACTTACTGAGGGTGCACTCAATCCCCTCATCCAGATCATTGATAAAGATATTGAACAAGACCGGCCCCAAAACTGAGCCCTGGGGAACACCGCTCATGACCGGCCACCAACTGGATTGAACTCCATTCACCACAACTCTCTGGGTCCGGCCGTCCAGCCAGTTTTTGACCCAGCGCAGAGTACACCTGTCTAAGCCATGAGCCACCAGCTTCTCTAGGAGAATGCTGTGGGAGACAGTGTCAAAGGCTTTACTGAAGTCCAGGTAGACCACATCCACAGCCTTTCCCTCATCCACTAGGCGGGTCACCTGGTCATAGAAGGAGATCAGGTTGGTCAAGCAGGACCTGCCTTCCATGAACCCGTGCTGGCTGGGCCTGATCCCCTGGTTGTCCCGCTCAAGCCTTGTGAGTGCCCTCAAGATGAACTGCTCCATAATCTTCCCCAGCACTGAGGTCAGGCTGACAGGCCTGTAGTTCCCCGGATCCTCTTTTCGGCCCTTCTTGTAGATGGGCGTCACATTGGTCCCGGCAAGTCGTCCAGGACCTCCCCTGTTAACCAGGATTGCTGATAAATGATGGAGAATGGCTTGGCGAGCTCCTCCGCCAGCTCCCTCAGCACTCTTGGATGGATCCCATCCACCCCCATAGACTTGTGAGCATCCAGGTGGCGTAGCAGGTCGTTGGCTGCTTCCTCATGGATTATGGGGGGTTCATCCTGCTCACCATCCCTGTCTTCCAGCTCAGGGGGCTGAGTACCCTGAGGATAACTGGTCTGCCTGTTAAAGACTGAGGCAAAGGCGGCATTGAGTACCTCAGCCTTTTCCTCATCCTCGGTGACAATGTTCCCCCCCGCATCCAATAAAGGATGGAGATTCTCCTTGGCTCTCTTCTTGTCATCAATATATTTGTAAAAACATTTTTTGTTGTCTTTAACGACAGCGGCCAGATTGCGTTCTAGCTGGGCTTTTGCCTTTCTCATTTCCTCTCTACATGACCTAACGACACCCCTGTACTCTTCTTGGGTTGCCTGCCCCTTCTTCCACAAGCGGTAAACTCTCCTTTTTTTCCTGAGTCCCAGCAAGAGCTCCCCGTTCAGCCAGGCCGGTCGTCTTCCCCGCCCGTTCTTCTTACGGCATATGGGTACAGCCTGCTCCCGCACCTTTAAGACTTCCTTCTTGAAGATTGTCCAGCCTTCCTGGACCCCTTTGCCCTTCAGGACCATCTCCCAAGGGACTCTCTCAACCAGCATCCTGAACAGACCAAAGTCCACCCTCCGGAAGTCCATGGTTGCGGTTTTGCTGGCCCCCCTCCTTACTTCACCAAGAATGGAGAATTCTACCATTTCATGGTCGCTAAGCCAATGGAAAATATTTCTAATGGCTAACATGTATTTGCACTTCTAAGAAGTAACTATATAAACTTGTTTGTGCAACTCATGCTTTTGTCTCCCAAGGGTATGTGCATATCATTCAGCTTGTGAGTTTTTCAACCACAGATAAGTCCGGGTTTGTGGACTCTGAGCAGTATGTAGCAAAATTGCTAATACTACTAAATAATAATTTTTTAAAAATGAAATCCATAGGGCCAAGTATTTCACCAATTATTAAATACAGAGGTGTAAATGACAAAATGGTAAACTTTACATATTGAATATTTTCCCATGAAGGAACTTATAAATTAGAGGAAGAGTGAGTATTTTCCTACCCACAGATTCTTGGCATGTTTCCTTTTTATTTCATAATTACATTCCTGATGCAGTAACTACTATATGACATCTTTCTTTATCTCTGCCCAGAGGCAGCTTATATGTCTTACAGGTTTAACTAATATTTTGGGCTGTTTCACATATCCTGTCATGCATTGTTGCAAGGATGATTTTTTTTTATTTTTTAGCATTAAAGTTTTACTGTTTTCTTACTAACGTTTCTAAGATGATATAGAGACAAGACTTTCTGCTTTCTTGTGTGGGAGGAACACAGCAATGGAGTCTCTAACTGTATGGCACTGTATAGAAGATGCAATGTGACCAAAGAACTAAGCCTTACAATAAAACTTGCAGCATAAAGTATATGAGGGACTATATCATGATTTTGAAATAAAATATTTTGGTTTCAGCCAAAATATTTAGCTTAAAGCATTAATACTTTCTGCAGGAAACCTACATCCATTTTTTCCCCACTTCATATAGCTTTGCAAACTATTGCAGGAAAAGTGGGAATTTGCAAACAAACCTCAAACAAAATCCAATCAGCAATTTCACTTTGGTTTTCCATCAGAAAAGCAATGTGTGAGAGATATGTACAACTTTATTAACTCAAGTTTCCACATCTGAGAAAAATATTAATGAGAGTTTATGTGAATTTAGCTTTTGAAGAAGCTTTGTTCAGGGACACCAAAAGATAAGACAATCATTTTTACTTCTGCTCTAGCCATTATTTGATCAGTCTTCACTCATCTTGCAGAAAGGTGCCTTTGTTTGGGTTTTTGACATTACTCATGGCACTGAAAGTACTACAAAGTACTTCTTTAAAACTATTGGTGCTGATGAATAGAGAATCTCTCCAGGAGTTACACTTTATACATAAATACTAACTACTACATCTTCTAAAGAGCATTCAAGACCACCTGCACATTAAGATTAATTCAAAACTGACTGAAATCAACAAGAATATCTCCATTAAATTTCTCCCAGGGTGATGGAATTTAAGACCAAGAAGAAGCACAGTTATGATGATCTGCTCTGATGTCCTGTTTACAAAGCATTTTAATTAGTAATTCTCGCATCAACCATGTAGAATCATAGAATCATAGAATCATTAAGGTTGGAAAAGACCTCTAAGATTATCGAGTCCAACCGTCGACCCAACACCACTGTGCCCACTAAACCATGTCCCTAAGTGCCGCATCTACACGTCTTTTAAATACCTCCAGGGATGGGGACTCAACCACTTCCCTGGGCAGCCTGTTCCAATGTTTCACCACTCTTTCAGTAAAGAAATTTTTCCTCACGTCCAATCTAAACCTCCCCTGGCGCAACTTGAGGCCATTTCCTCTCGTCCTATCGCTAGTTACTTGGGAGAAGAGACTGACACCCACCTCGCTACAACCTCCTTTCAGGTAGTTGTAGAGCGCGATAGGGTCTCCCCTCAGCCTCCTTTTCTCCAGGCTAAACAGCCCCATGTCCCTCAGCTGCTCCTCATAAGACTTGTTCTCCAGACCCCTCACCAGCCTCGTTGCCCTTCTCTGGACACGCTCCAACACCTCAACGTCCTCCTTGTAGTGAGGGGCCCAAAACTGAACACAGTATTCGAGGTGCGGCCTCACCAGTGCCGAGTACAGGGGGACAATCACTTCCCTACTCCTGCTGGCCACACTATTTCTGATACAGGCCAGGATGCCATTGGCCTTCTTGGCCGCCTGGGCACACTGCCGGCTCATGTTTTCCAACAGGCGAAGTAGTTTCTTACAGACCCACAGGTAATAAATAGAGGAAAATAATATTGAGGATTTACCAACGACACATTGTTCCTGTCAAAGCTGATTACTTTCTGTAATGAAATTATTTTGTCCATGGGCGAGGAGAGAGCAGAAAATGTCATTTACTGGGAACTCGGCCTTGGATTTTAACACAATCTCCCTACAAGTATTCTTCTACCCAAACTGAGATACAGACTAGACTCGTGGACTGTAAGGCAGGTGAAAAACTGACTAGATTGTTCATCTGAAAAGGTAGTAGTTAATGTTCAAAGTGGAACTGGCAGCCATCAAAAGTGCCATTCCTCAGGGGCTGATATTTGGGCTGATAATGTTTAACATCTTCAACAACCTGGAAAATGAGACAGAATGCATCCTCAGAAAGTTTGTTGATGATACCAAATCTGAAGAGGTGCTTGATATCCTGGAGTGCAAGGATGCCATCCAGAAGACAGGCTTTTAGTACTGAGCCAGAAGGAAATTAATGAAGTTCAACAAGGATGTATGCAAAGACTTGAACCTACAACAGAAACACCCCATGCAATAGTATCAGCAGAGGACTGACTGGCTAGAAAGGAACTTTGCAGAAAACGACTTCATTGTCCTGATGGACACTCCTGATGGACATAAAACAACATTGTTGCAATGAAGGCTATGCACATCAACAAGAATGTAACCATCAGATGAAGGGAACTGATTAATCCCCTTTATTCAGCACCAAGTCTCATCCGAATGCAAATGTACATTTTAGGGTTCTGAAGCACAAGAAAGTCCCTGAAAGACTGGAGCAAGTTCAACAAGATGGTCAGGACCATACAGTGGTCATGTCAGTACATGACATATGAGGAGAGACTGAAAAAATCGCATTTGCTCAGTCTTAAGAAGAGAGGGCAAAAGAGGTATCTGCTGTTTTCAATAACCTAAGCTCAAGCTGAAAGAAGACAGCTAGACTGTACTCAGAGGTGCTCAGAAAAAGTAACAGGCAACAGATGTAAGTTACAGCAAGGAATTCTGACCTGGTATAAGGAAAAATATTTTCACTGGGACAGTGATTAAGCTCAGAGATGTTGTGGAACCTCCATCCTTGCGTATTTTCAAAACTCAACCAGACAAGACCCTGAGCAAGCTGAAACAGCTTTACATGGGCCTTTCTTTGAGCAGGAGGTTGGACTAGATGACCTCCACCTGTCTTTTCCAACCTAAGTTATGCCCATATACAGAAAATTATCTAATCCCTTCCTGACCTTCATTAGGAAAAGCAAACTATGAAGAGCTTGGTAAGTCTCAACCTGTATGCAGCCATATTTCATCTGGATCAGAGCCTTCATGACTAATTTACTGTCTGCTAAATTGTCACCAACTTTGCTTTCCCCATTTTAGCATGCATTTAATATTGATGAAGCAAGCTTATGCCTCAAACAGATCAGATCATGAACTGCTTTAACCTTAATACTTGCAATGTCTCATGTTGTGACTTGCAGGGCTAAGCAATCTTTTTCTTTTTTTTAAAACTTATTTCAACATATTTGCATCCATAAATCTACAGAGGAAGAATGTATTATGAATCATTACTAGATGAATCATTTTTCTTGACAATTTGTCTATTTTTATTCTTACAGTAAATACTATTTGTGATCGAGTTGCTACTTCAGTCAAAATATGAGTCATACCTTTACTGGTGTTCTTACTGGAAAAGAAGAAAATCTCTAACTGATAAGCAGTATCATTTAATGTCTCCCCATATGCCCCAGTCTTGCAAAGGGCACTGCACAAAGGCTTCAAATATATTTAAGCATGCTGAGTCCTGTTACAGAACTGGGGCATTAATCTGTCAGACCTTGATTTTATTCCTCTTAACTTCAAATGGAGCAGAACTGCTTTGCAGCAACCAAAATCCTGGCAAAGAGCTTACTTCATATAGCTTCATGCCTTCGGCAAAGACATTAAATTGTTAAGTAGTACATTCTATAATCATCATGTACAGCTTTCTTACCCTAATTTATAAGTTACTGAATTCTGATTCCCTGAATTTATTTTGTCACACTTGCAAACGTGTAAAACTGTAAACAGTAAAGTTTTAGTTTGGATCAGGAGTGCTTTTCTGAGGCTAATCTCCTGATCAGTCCCCTCTTGCTGCACTTTGTTTCCATCATGGAGCAGTCTCAGCATGCAAACTGAATTCCTTTGAATGAAACTAAACCAGCAGGAATAATCCAAGAGCCCAACCACATGCTTCAGCTACTCAGTGAAGTTAAATCCCTGGGACCAAACTAGAGCTGGTCTGAAGCTAGTCACAATTCTCAAAACTTGTATAAACAATCCATACTTCATCCTCAGCACCAACAGTTTCACACTACGTATTTGCTCCTCTTTCCCCTTACTATTTGATAATAAAGGCTAAACCTTAATTGTTCTGATCAGTAGGTAATTCCAGCTGCATCTCATTTGAGTTTGGATGTTTTAAACTTAAGTGTCCTTGTAAGAGATTCATCTACATTTCTTTGAGACAACAGAGGGAGGGAGGAGGGGAGAGAGAGAGTGGGGAGGGAGGTGGAAGAGAGCAAGTAGGGTTGGAGAGAGTGAAGGGAAAAGGGGAGGGGGAGAATAGGGGGAGAGGGATGGGGACTAGGAGAGGGAAAAGAGGCAAAGGGAAGAGGAGGAAGAGGTGAGGGGAAGACAGGAGAGGAAGTAGGAGAGGAGAGAGAAGGGGGAGAGGAAGGGAGAGAGGATGACAGTGAGGGAGAGAAAGAGGGAGGAAGGGAAGGGAAGGGAAGGGAAGGGAAGGGAAGGGAAGGGAAGGGAAGGGAAGGGAAGGGAAGGGAAGGGAAGGGAAGGGAAGGGAAGGGAAGGGAAGGGAAGGGAAGGGAGGTGGGGGAGAGAGAGAGACTGGGAGGGAGAGTGAGAGGAAGGGAGGGAGAAAGAAAGATATCTTCTGAGAGAATTAATTAACATCTGCAGGTAAAATGCTCTCTAGAGTTAGCTTTTTCCACTATATCCTGAAAAAGTGTAGATAACAAACTTGGGCAAGATGCTTAACTTTGAGGTGAGACAAATCCCATACTTAGTTAATAGCCCCAGTGGGGTTTAGAATAGAACAGTTTAGTTGGAAATGACCTACAACAATCATCTAGATCATCAACGATCATCTAAATAAGATATAAACCTATTTACATTGGAATGGCAGAATCTAATAATCTATAAACTTTATAATTATTACAATTGCAACTTCTGTGTGACACCTAGTACTGTTTTCTCTTAAAGCTTTAATTTGCATTAATAACCCTATGAATTGTTTTATTTTTTTGTTTTTAATATTTTTTCAAATTTATATTCGCACCTACACTAACACTAAACAAAAATGCTAGAAGAAACCATTACTTTTAATAGAAAAATAGTTCAGGCCTTATAACTTTATATGTGTGTCAGTATCCCAGACCACTCTTCCCTTATTTCATACCCTCATCAGGTCAATGGACAGAGCTGTTGCCTCACCTCAGCAAGAAGATACATTTCTTGTCTTCCTCAGAACTCTCAGCACAGGAATGAACAGGGCAAGAGAATATTTTGATCACACCATCACATCTCGACTTTTTAATTTAGAAAAAAACCAAAACCCCTGCAATTTAAAACCATAAATTTCTACCACAGCATTGCATTTTTTCACACAGTAAAATTAGTAGTCTGCATGCCAGGTGACCCCCTTTCCTCTCTCTATGTGCTACAGCCACAGACTGGAACACATTGTCTCCCATGAAGCACCAAAATTTCTCCTTTTGTTGTTGGGAAAGTTGATGCATTGTGGGTTGCTTTTCTCTTTTTGTACACAAAAGAACATGGGGCAGCCAGATTTGCATAGTTATCAACCCATAGCGGAAATGATCAAATAGTCCTAACAAAAGACCTAAGGCAGAAGCTGCAGAGAGACAGACAGCTCCTGAAAGAGACTCTAAAGGAAGACAATTCTGGATAGAGAAAACATATTTTCCTAATGGAAAACCATCTGGAATGATTTTTTTCCATCAGTCCTAAAGTCAACTAAATATATATTCAAAATTACATGTCAGCATTTAAATAGTGCATGTTCTGTACCATTAGATATTAAAAAATATTCAAGTAAATGTCCATGTATTCAGAACAAACTGATAAAATGACAGAAGCAAAAGAACAACTGGAAAAATTGCTTAAGGTCTGAAATTGCATTAAATCAATGTCTTTAGCTTGCTTTATTTAGAATAAGCATGTGTGACAAAGTACACAACCTCACAGTACTCCACAGAAGATAGCAGTAACAATCTTCTAGAAGCCTCAGGGCATAAGCCTTATTTGCAAAAATAATTGCTTCTCCCTGTCAAAGTCTGGCTCACATTGACTGCACGCTCCTACAATGAGATCAAGATTAACCATCATGAGCCAACACTTTCAGTGCTGTGAGTCACAGATCACATTACAGACAAGGACAACTGTAACCACATTACTGAAATCAGTATATCAAATCTGGTCCACAGGTCACATCTAGGCCAACACTCCTAAAGAAATATATACTAATTATTACTGTATGTAGACAAAGCTTCAAGGTATGAAGTAGAATAGGAGATAATTATTTAAAAAAAAAAAAAAGAATTACTAGTGTGAGTTCTCATTGGTGAAAATAGATTAAATGAAAACTCAGTAACCATAGCACTCCAAGCAACAACCAGGAGATACAGCTAGACAGAACTGTGTTGTAAATATAAGGCTATCAGAGCAAACTTAAGAAAGCAGCTTATCTGACTTAGTATGAAGTTGTGCTATGTTACCGTCTTTCTCAAATGAAAGCCATTAACAAGCACAGCACACCTAGGCTAGTCTTTTCCAGTACATTAATAGATCTGTTTAAAACTAGTGGAAGCATCTACACTCTGCAATGTTAATCTATGCCACGTGTAAGAGAGTGCTCTTAAACAGTAGTGTGCCTGTGATGAAAATCAGACTGACCATGCTTCGTGGTATAGAACTTCGTAACAAGATTTACTGTTGGAGCACATATTGGCAAACAGTGCATTTTAATGAGACAAGAAACATGGCAGAAAAATGAACAAAACATCTTATTGCATTGCTGCTCTCTCTTAAAAAAATGCCTCGATATTTTTGCTTAGATTCTGGGTGTTCCTCAGTTACTTCTTTTACAGACACTTGTTTTGGCAACTAAATTCTCTGCCTTGTCTTAAACATTTAATCTTGGTGTTGAAGCCTTATGATGAATTTTATTACATTTTTATTTTGTTACACTTCTGCAGTGTCCCAGCACTTACATAGTGAAGTCATACTGATGCAGTTAGATTCACATTATGTTAGGAGATAACATGAAATGACAGTTATCAGGCTATATTAAGTAGGTAATACTGGGATGGTGGATTAGATTAAAACATGATTAAAACAGTAGGAAAGAAAAAACCCAACCCTTTTCATTGCTTTTACTAGTATTCCTTCTTAAGATTAATGTCAAAGATGCTTAGAAATCTGGATGGGCATGGCTTGAATCTAAATTTTAAAATCTTACTATTCCTGATGACATATTTAGAACAGCTTAATATCAGCTACCATTTATCCACAGTCTAGAAAGTAGCAGAGATTAAGAAAAGGTCAGAGATGGAGGATCATTCACAAGTATTCATCTCCAAAAGAGCATCTGTGATGGCTGAATGAGCAAACTACTTTATGATCTTTGGAACAAACCAGAAGAATTTTCTATTCTCTGCGGTACCCTGTTTATGACAGGAGCTTCAAAAACATTGAGAAACCATTTGTTGATCTTTAATCCCTGTATGGATTTACCACTTGATCTAGCAGGTGGTGTCTGAGAAAAACCTTTACTAAGTTGCAATGACCTCCAGAGCCACCAAGCAGCCTACAGACAAGACAAAAATAGTATCTGCTGTGGTCTTTGAAAACTGATAATCAAATATTACACTACAGTAGGCAGATATGAAACAGGTCATTATCATAACTAGGGGAAAAGAGAAAAGTGATCAGTTAAATATACATTTTGATCAATGAATAAACACTTTTGAGTCTACAACTTCCTGCAAAAACCTGTGTTACTTCTATTTAAAAACTGACAAAATGCATGTATTTTGAGCTACATGCCAGAGGATTAATAAAGCTTCTATCATGCTAAATGTCTGTTTCCAAAGTGTTCTAAGAAAAAAAAATCCTTGTCCCCAAGTCCAATAAACTGTGTGCAGATAGAATTTGTGTACGTGCATTTCCAACAGAGCTCAGCATACTCTGCCATACATTAACCATAGTGGTATTCAAACCATTTTAAATTAAGCCTTGTGTTAAATTCACATGCTATCAATATGGCTTTCTCAGAATGAACATACATAAGTCCACTATTTTTATCTTGTTTACTGCATTTGTAATACATTTACATGTCCCTGTGTGTGCAATGTTTACAAGGACAACTTATGAGACTGAAAATTGTCACTTCACAGAAAAATAGATGCAATAAATAAAATTATATCATCAGTATCTATGATCATCTGCTTCCATTTAACTTTTCTGTAAGCACCCAAAGCTTGGGTGGTCGTTATCTAAGTGCTAAAGTTATGTTCTTACAGTAATTCTACCATCTGCTTTCTTTACATTTTGTATTAATAAAGTCACTGATATTCTAGTACCTAAAAGAAGTTTACAATCTATTTTATAAAAATGGGCCTCACAGACATATAAAATGCACGTATCAATAAAATGGCTCTGTTGTAATCTTGCAAAGTTAGTATTAAGGAGTATTTTTAAATATTTCTACAGCTTTGGTTAGAGTATTCTCATGTTAATTTCTAGTGTAGTTCGGTATGAAAGCTCCTCAGGATTAGAAACTGCTAAATTGTAAATAAGTCTATTAATAAAGTTCAAGGTGATTACAATAACAACATGTAAATATGAGGAAGGTGATGTGCAAATATTAATGATTTACACTAAGTTGCACTTGTAATAGTTGAAAACATTGTTTTCAGTGATCTAGGAATAAATCAATAAAATAGGAATTATGTTTAGTATTATGATGCCTAACTTGTAACTAATCTGTTATACTGGAAAATAAAACCCAAAGTCATGTGTCTAGATTCTCTACAAAATGTGTAAGAAGAGCTAGGAGTCAGAGAATGGGATTCACAAAGCCCAGTACACCGAGTGCAAAGTCACCTGTACTAAACAGCAACCTCTGTCAACCCTCTGCCTTCATACATGCAGAATACACCATCTTAAACACCTATGTGAGATACGTGTTAAAGTTATATCTACCGTAGCTCAAGAAAACAAACAGCTTGAAGAGAGCAACTGTGGTGGTCTTTCTTCAGTCCCATTTTACACCCAGTGTCCCAGTGCTTAGCATACCCAAAGGAAATGTGATACATATGCTCTAAAATCCTTCTCCTGTCTTCTTGAATCTTCGTTGGTCACAAATATGTGAGAGCTACAGGGCTTTTATAAACTCTCTTGTTACTGAAACAATTCAATTTTATATAAAATAATCACATATTTCTTAATCTACAAAGGGAATTAAAATGAATGTATGACCTAGCTGCTAGGGTATTCCCCTGGGAGTCTCAAGGTCCAGACTTTCTTACAGTAAGAACAGTACAGGGATGTCAAATCAAGAATTTTGATGTGTTTTTATGTGGAGCAATTTGGTACTATCACTGACCAGTTTGATGGTTTTCAATTCGCTCAGAGCTGGAATTGGGGTACCTAGATGACTCGGCTGGTTACAAATTAGACATTTCCATTGTTAAATTGCAGCTGAGCTGAGCAGGTGAGGAATTATACTTAAAAGTGATATCAAGGAACCTAGTCCCTTTGAAGACAGAGACCCTTGGCTTTGTCTAATGTAAAGTACATCTTTCTTATTACATAAGTTTCTAAAGTCTTCTAATTAAAACATGATTTAAACATAATAAATCTCTACAAATGAAATCATCCAGACAGGCTGCTAATTATGTATTAATATCTTCTTGGTTATACTTACTGTGAGAACAATCTCTTGCATGATTTTGTGCCAGCTAGCATTCTCCCAAACAAATCCAAGCTATCATTTGGCAGATAGGAAGTATTCCCAATGGATAGTTTGCATATAGCCAGCCTGTTTTGGAAGCTAAGAGTTCTTATAAGATGGGCATGGGCCTTAATGTCAGAAAACAGTCCACACATCTTTAATTTGCTAGTATAAATGTAGCCAATGAATGCAAATGAATTACATGGATTAACTGCAGATTGAGTTACAGGATTAGTTTCATGGCGTTGTGGCCATGCCTTTAATATATGCAGACCACAATGCTGCAATGGACCTTTGTTGTATAGCAGCTGTTGTAAGTTCTGGCAGTCCTCCCAGATCTTTGGTCCACATTCCCTTCTCTTCTTTGTACCACGCCTTTTGCTCTTAATTCTTCTTGTAGAAGAATCTGCAAAGATTTATGCTACAAGGAGTGCCTAGCAGTTGAATTTTCCAGACCAGAATTAGGTTTACAAGGATTGTTATATCTCAGTGGTGCAGGTATATGGTGGAATTGGTAAAGGGTCAACATGAGTAAGGTGATTAACTAGTCTAAAGTACTGGGAGGAATCAATACCCATAAATTGGCACAAAAATACAATCTTCCCAAAATGAAGCAACTGGGAGCTGATGTGCACTCCCACTTCTAAAAATTACTCTCTTATATAACACCAATTCTTGGCCCCTTTGAAGTGCACAGTGGTCTTGTGACCTCAGTTTTATCATGGCTAGTTGAAAAAAATGTGATTAATTTTCTAGTTTTGCTGATGTTACCAAAATTTCCTGGTAGACCAATATGACACTGTACATAAAAACAGATTCTTATAATACAAAACCACCCTACCTTGGAAGATCCTTTATTATGTTTTTTTTTTCCTGCCAGTTTAAGTATTTGATTTATAATGTTGCACTGGAATGCAGTAATTTGTGTTACATCATAATCTCTAACATTTAGACATCTGTTTTCCATATGCATTGCAGTAGAACTGCAAAGACAGTTGTGTATCTGTTCTCTATAGAGAGAAATGGTCAAGGTCTGTGTCTATATTTATAAACAAATTTCTAGACAAAAGTATTGTTCCTGAATCTTTGCCAAAATCTACTGTAAGTGGTGCTCACAAATGTAAAGTTTAAGATGAGAAAATTATTTTTTCTAAGAATTGGTTATTTTTAGAATTAACTCCATGTCCATCTCTGTTGAAGCGTACATATATTAGTAAGCTTTTCTCTACAGTTTTGTAGATCACTTTTACAGAATATATTTTTTCAGCAGATTTTTAATTTTATAATATTCTAGAATTATATCAAGAGTGTTTAAATGACATTTTCTTCACAGGAGATAACATGGTGCTAAGAAAAATGAGCACTAAAATGATGTAATTAGTCAGTATTCATGTAAAGTAATTATGTGTTTAAATCAGCAGGTATAAATTACATTTCTACTTTTAACTTACCTAGTGATTTAATTAGGTGCCTAATATTAGGTATCTAACTGAACACAGTGGGAAAAGGAATGTTTTTTAAAAATTGGGAATTCTGTAAGGTGGGTGTCCTATTAATTATAATACCTGAATAAAACACAGAGGAGCAAATCGGCATTTTCATATTCTACCACCATGACGTAACTAAATTAACCTAGCATGTATGTTGTTGTGAATACAAGCAATCCACAGATCAATGCTGCGGCTCTGAGGAATTCTTTTGGATAAAACACGGGTGTTAGACTACAGTCGGGGCCAATCTGTTGGTTTTGCACACAGCATACAGAAGCTAACTCAGAAAAAACCTGGCAGATTTCAAAGAGTCAGAGTACTTCATCTTACACAGATTATGAGGGTTAATGACAAAGGCTTACATGTATCTTATGTATCTATTAAATTTATTGAGCCAGTTTTCTTCTATTAATAACCTTGCAGGATGTCAGAAAGATTGACCTCTAAGCTACATCATTTCATTGAGATGAGGTCAGGACATTTAAGACCTTTGTGAACCTGGAGCTGCTGTTCTGATTTAGCCAGAGATTGACGGTGAAAGCTAGAGGCAAGTGAAACTCAGAATTTCTCTTCTAATAATTTCTTTAGTCCAAAGTCAAAACCAAAAGTCAAAAGATTTCATAAATCAGAAACTATTATTTCAGGAATGTAAAAGTAAAATAACATTACTACAATACAGGATTTTAAATTCATACTAAATAAAATCCTGTCAAAAAACTTCAGTAACATTTGCTGTGAAAAATGTCAGATGGTCATTTTCTGATGAAAAACAGAAATTAAACACATATTTTAATTTAGCTATTTTTTCTTACCTCTTATCTTCTGCTTTTGATAGATCACCAGTGAATGGCTATGTTTCAATTTCAATTAACATTCATGGGAGCTTCGTAAATGTGTAGACTGTTTAATAGTACAAATAGAGAACAAAAGGGAAGGTCTGCAACAGTTGTATTTTTAAATGTCTTTATCATTATTAATTATTACAAGTTCATCTACTGTTTTTTGTTGTACCAGGTGCAGCTGCCCAGGCGTCGGCGGGGGTCTGCGGCCTCTGTGGTCTCGGTGAGCAGAGGCCGGGCCTGCCCCATGCCGGACTCAGCCGGCTCCAGCGGCCCCGCCGCAGGGCACAGCTGAGCCCCTTGGCCACGGGCGGGCGCCTCAGGGAAAGCGCAGCTAAGAAAGGGCAGAACGCTGCCCGGCAGTGAGGGGTGAGGGGAAAAGAGCGAGAAACAGCCCTGCGAGCCCCAAGGGGAGAGCAGGAGGAAGGCAGGAGGGGCTCCAGCCGCCCCCCAAGAGATTCCCCAGGAGACCCCCCACCAGAGCAGGTAGGTATCTCCTGAGGGAGCTGTGGCCTGCAGCGAGCCCACGCTGGAGCAAGGGAACACCGTGAGGAGGCAGGAGCATCAGAGAGGAGCTGGTATGGACTGACCGCAGCCCCCCATTCCCTGTCCCCCTGCGCCGCTCGGGAGGAGGTGGAGGGGAGGTGCAGGACTCAGGAGTGAAAGAGGGAAGTTGAGGCTGAGAAAAGGTGGCGAGTGGGTGGGAGGAAGGTGTTTTAGTTTTTGTCTTTGTTTCTCACCATCCAGATCTATTTTAATAGGAAATAAATTGAATTAATATTCCCCAAACTGTCTGTTTTGCCCATGATGGTAATTGGTAAGTGATATCCCTGTTTTTACCTTAACCCACAAGATTCTTCATCTTACTTTCTCCCCCTGTCCCATTGAGGAGGAGGAGTGAGAGAGCAGCTGGGCAGGTGTCTGGCATCTGTCCAAGGTCAATGACCACACTTGGAAATAAATCTTTGACAGAAATTTTGGGGCAAGAAAAAGAATACCTCAGAAACTGATCAGCAAATATTGCTTGAGTTCCTTCCTTTTTCAAACCTCTTTCCCTTAAAACTTTCTATCGTTATGTCTCTTTTCTGTTTTAATTTGCACCACAGACAGTGGTATTGTTTGTTGTTTTAATCCATCTATTTGTTTCATGGAGGTCGACATGAAACATATGTGTTCAATAATGTAATTGTGGATGCTTGTTTGGGTGGAACCACAGATCAGTTGGTGGTAATCATGTGACTCAATATGTAACATGGACTGCTGACTGCATGACAGCTCTCTGTGTTTACATGATTCTTGCTTTACATCTAGAGGAACGAACTCTACAATCTGACAAACTAGAAGTAGACCTTTTCTGCTCTAAGAACTGAACTTTTCAGATTCACATTATTGAATACCTCCACAGTCAAAATGCAGCACATTCTTCAATATGTCATGGCAAGATCAGTGTCATATAGAAATCCTATTGCAACTGCTCCTACTAGCAAACAATCTACAACAGAACTGGTTCAGATCTGAATTGCACTGATCCATTTACATGGCCTTTAGAACAAAACAGTAACAGTTTCAACTGACCCGGCTTCAACTGCTCCACCATATCTGCTGTTACACAGTCTAGAGAAGGCAAAGAGAAGATGATGACCTCAGAGCAATTAATTTCGATCACGTAGAAATGCTCTGAGGAGAGATGAAAAAAAAGTCTTGTTAAATTAATATACCTAAGGTTATGAGAAAAAGTATTTTTCAGTATTTCTGTGGGGTTTGCGTTATGTGAAATATATGCTATGCCTGCCCTTCATTAGTCCCTATATATTTCTAGAATTAAATTTTCTTGTTATCGTGTGAGACAAAAGAACAAATTACATAAAAAGCAAGTGGAAATCTGAGTAACTATTATAGGTAAAAGAGTATCGACAATCTACTGCCAAATATACACAAGAAACAAGCTGGGGGATAAGGGTGAAGTGTTTTTACTTAACATTGCAGCAACAGAAAGAAGAGAATTTCAGAGCAGAAAATTATTAAAAATCATTTAAAAATCAGTGAAGGATATTCTGTAAGAAAACTGTTCATCAAACTGTAATTTTATACACGCTTACATGTATGTAGTGTAGTGAGAACACAAGGGGAGAAGGATTGTTACAGAACCTAAAAAGCCTGAAAGGCAAGCAAACATTGTCCTGCTTGTATCACTGGGATAGTCATGTAATGTGAAAAACATGCCACCTGCCCCAGTTATTTTTGGAAGACTCCTGTAGTTCATACATTAAAGGTGCCTTGAAGGAGCAGGAAAATATGGCACTGACATAAGAATAGATTCTGCAAGTCTGATGGATCACAATACTATGGGCAAGATTCCTGCGTGCTTGTCAGTTCATGTCTGTCAGGGCTGTCAGTTTGGGCATTCCTAGACCATGTTAGGACATTTTCAACTAGTTGAGACAATTCAGTACACACCTTGATCTAGGCTTAACACTGATGAGTAAGCATATTTATGCTTTCTTTGATTAACTCGTATATAAAGTACACAAGGTGAGCTTTCAGTCCAGGCAAGGCATAAGGGAAGTTATCTTTACAATCTTATTTAGTTTAGTTATGGGACTGAACCAGCAAAAGACATTAGAAGAAAAGTATGAAGGCAGGGCTCATCAGCAAGCTGACATGGCAGCCAACTAGAAATGTACTGCATCAAATAAGAAAGACTGTTAACTTTCCAGAGGGGCCAGGACAAAATTGTTTTACTCTCTTTGTATTGGTAAAGCTATGCCACTGTGTAAACATTGGAGTACATACAGAAATGTTAACTAAATTTTTTATTTTGTCCAGTCTGTCTACTCACTTAATGTACAAAATATCATGTACGTAGAGTTATCAAGTATGGCAGTTATACTTTCCAGCTCCTGCACTCCACTGAAACTGCCAGCATAAGGAAAGGGGGAAGAAGATGCTCACAGTCATGAGCCATGATGCTCACTAATTTCTTTAGAAACTTCAAAAAATGGACAGAAGAAAAATGATGCAACTCTGATGCTGATGCATAGGCTTACGGAATTTACTGCTGTTCACTTTACAAAGTTCCACTTTACATTTTGGGAAAATGATCATCGAACTTTCTATTCCTAGATGACCCTTCTTCAAAAACAGAAAACATCTCTTTTTCTTCCTCACTGCTCCCAGCTGGAAAAAAAGAAGTGAAAAAACTACAATCCTGAAAGGTCACAAGCCAATCATCACCAGGTCAAAACAAAGGGAAAAAAGACACAGTACTGAAAAACATTGCCAAAATGGTGAAAGCCTGGTTATTATATGCAAGTCAACATAAGTTCTGCCAGACATTCACCCTTCAATTGGAAGCATGGTTCCACAAGGCAAATAGCAAAAAGAGTTTACTTATGAGTTAAAATGTTTGAGATTGAAGGACACTGGTTACAAAATCTGATCCAAGTTCACCTGTTAGAGTTTATATACAGACAGTAAAACCAGTAGTTGTGAGAGGTGCTATACTACTGAAGTAATAATCTATTCCCCTCTTCTGTTTTCTCTGATTAAATAATCTGTTTAAGAAAAATCACATTTTAAGAAGAAAATTACTGTGTTTATTCCAGGGATTTGATCTCAGGACTATATCAGTCAGAAATCATGGTGATTGACACTTCTATACTAGAGAATTCTACACTGCATATAAGATCTATGTGAGATTGAATCTATAATTTCGTATTTAGGAACCTAATCTGAAATTCAAGGTTTGGTCTGATTAGAAAAGTGATCTGGATTTTATAAGATGTTCCAGCCACAGCCTGGTTATTTGCTGTTCTCAGTTCTATCACTGTCTCTTCCACATCGAAAGAAACAAAGATATATCCTTCATCAAATATGACCCTTTCTTGAAAAACATTTCAACTGACAAATTAGAATTCTTGGTTGGGAAAGAAGTTTTGGTCAAAAAATAGCAGCTTTAAATGAAGGAGGCCTTCAGACAAGCTGAACTTATAATTTTTTAAATATGAAAAAAATTCAAATAATTATCTCCAAGATGCCAGAAATTCTTCACAATAAAAATATTTGGAATGGAGAAGCTTTATAATTTATATACAGACAATGGAAAGAGATATTACAGTGTGAAAAGCTTTGCCAGAAAGCAGTGGATTTCCTCATCATATTCCTACCTCTTTTAGAAACAAAATAAGCAAGAACATATGTAATATGTTCTGCTGTCCATCAGCTTATATAATCAGAATTCCAAATAGTTTTCTTTTGGGGTGAAATATAACAGGAACAATTGACTAGATTTGTTCTGCTAACAGGGTAATATCACTGGAAGGTTGAAGCAAGAGGGAATCCACTAAAATACTATAACTACTGGGTTTGTGTGACTTAATGTGAAAACAGAAACAGATCAACAGAAGTGATGAAAGGCTAAGTTCAGTTTGGCAAGTGGTAGTTTTTAAACACATAATTAGGTATTAGCTTTGCAGCCTAAGTGATCTGCTCTGCATTTTTGTCCTTATGTGCACTTTCCCATCAGTCCCTTTTGTCATCTCCTGTTCTGCCAGGATCAGTGTATCGATTACTTGGTTTTCAGAGAAAGAACACAAAATGTACATCTAGGAGCTTAGCTTTTTTGTTGTTGTTTAAGAAACAATTTTATATGTAGGTTTAATATAAACCCAATTATTCCGGGAGGTTTTTTCGTACATTGTAAGGAAGTATAATTCAGGAGAGGGATACATGAAGAACTGTTTCATTTTATTCTTGAAACAGCTTCCAGGGCATAATTTCTTTATAGTTTAACCATATGCTGCTGTAATCAGTGGCCCAAAGTAGCTGATTTCACACCTGTTTTGCCTGGTGTCAATACACTTCCCAGGGCAATCATCATTATATTGTATATCAGAAGTCAATATAATCTTTTAACACAGAGGTGCAAGTTCAATAAAAATAAATGTTAGACTCCAACATTATTACTTCATTAATACTAGCATGACGTTAGCAATTTTGAAAGGCAAAAAAAATCTCAAAACCCTATTTTTGCTTTATAGCTCTCGGAACAATGGGAAAAAATAAACCTTTTAAAAAGACATTTTCAGTTTATGCCAAGTAATGTATCAGTGTAGTGGAAAAGTTCCAATAATGACATTAGTGTATAGACAAAAAGTTTGTTCTCATAGTGTACATCATCCCACCCTGTATTTAGCAAGATGACGAAGAACAAAAAGATAAATGTATTTTCTTATGAAGAAATTCATGTTTGTGGTCAGCAGATGAGGAAACACCTTCAGTAACATTGCATGCTCATCTTTAGACCTTAGGTTACCTGTAGCAACTTTGACTGAGATTTAAAAGTATTAATGACAATTAAAGGATTTCTTTGTTCTTCAATGTCTGGCTGAGTTTATACTCAAAGCAGGTCACTGAATACCTCATTTCAGTTTTGTCACCTTTTGCACACAGTATCTCTCCTGAGTACTTTTTGCCTGTCAAACATGAACATATTTCAGCATCCCACCTGAGGAAGGCATATGTAAAAAGGCAATGTAACAAACAGCCAACTACCAGAATATAGGGTTGGGATTTGTTTCTATGATCACTACCTAGCTGTGAAAGTTCTCCGTTCCCTACGTGCTGTCTCTAAGCATTGGCTACTATCAGAAATAGGATCTTAAGCTAAATATAACTTTGGTCCAGTGTGGAACAGTTGTTATGATACATATGTATTTATAAACACACACACACATACATACATGTACAAGAAAGACATTTAAGAAAATATAGATAATATAACAGAATCTATGGGTTATCGTAGGCAGACATATTCTTTTTGGCTGTTAAATATAACAACCCCAAATGTGATTGTAAGCTCAAAAGCCACAAAAAGATGGAGGTGGCTTCTTGAGGAATAAGTGTTCAGATTTTGATTTTTCGCAGACCAAATTTAAAGTTCAAAAATGAACCCTTAAAAATCCCAACCAGAGAGACAGAAACAGAAGCAGCCAATCGCTTCAGATTTTCTGCTATTTCCTGCTTAACATATTATGGACTAGCACAGCCCATTGGAATTCTTTAACAAAGACGGAGTTTCCCTCATTCATCAAAATCATTCCTGGAAGTCATTCCACTTCGGCAAAACCCCCAGTAAACCCAGGCAGAGCTACATCAGAAACTTGTCTGCCGGGCATGACCTAGTATTTTCTTGACAACTGACCTACATATTGGGAAAGTTGAGCTAGGACCCCTTGAGTTTGAGAACCAGTGCTGCCAGGCTTTCCTGAAATACACATTCCTTTCACCAAAAATGTTTTGAACTCTTCAAATGCATTTTTCAGCTGGATTTGATCCAAGTCTGCTCCCTGTCCATTGTGCCCTGGGACATTCTGGTCTCATTTATTAAGTGCAACAACTGTCACTAACTTCCAAACTGAGTAGTGTCTACACAGGTCCCCTGGAACGTGCAACTCGCTCTGACCCCGTTCATTTGGGGCCTTGCTTCCTGACACTCCTTTGTCCCTACACAGGAGTTTCCCATCTGCCCTCCATGCTTGCTGTTTTACTCTCTCTCAGCATGCCCATCCTGCCCTCCCATTTTCCCAGCACAGTGTGCTCACTTTCCCCACTGCAAAGGTACAATTTCCCCAGTCTTCCCACAGTGCAGAGTGCCCCACCTGATCCAGAGTGTAGCAGTCAATATGATCATAACCTCTCTCTGTTTAAAGTTTTATTTTTAAGTGAATATTGGATTTTTTTTCTATTTATTAAGATTATTTTTGTTTTGAAAATAAATAGGGGTACAGCTTTGCTCTCTGCTATACAGCGCACATTTTTTAAAAATTATGCTACTGGTGAAAAATAAAGATTGCTAACAGGGGTACTATTTTCAAACATCCTTCATTATCTTTGCCTCTACTAACCCAAGAAAATTGACAGCCCATATAAGAAAGGACATATTCACACACTTCAGAAATGGATAAAATAATGGAAGCTATGTCAAAGTGAGTCAGATACAGTCTGGCAATACAATACCAGGATGACACTGCATTAAAAAGGAAGGCTAAATAGCCCTCTTGTGATGACTGCCCTGATGGAGCTATACTATGCTCAAGATTAAGTTAAGAGCTTTGCACAGCACTTGGACAATGGAGAGTTATCTACTCAAGACTAAACTGGCTTAAACATGTCTGGTCCATGGTGAAATATACACTACCTGTTTTCTCCTCTGCTCCCTTCCCACAAGGCCAAGTCAGTTATTTAAATTAACATCTGGTTATCATGCCACAATTACATACTTCCTCTGTCACACGGCAGCTAAATTTTGTAGGGCTTTTCTCTCTCCCCCCTTTGCCTTTTTCTGTATTATTTCCTGACCCTGACACTTCAGCAGGATTTCAGCCACTCCCCAAAATGGCAGACTTGCATCCAAATCTTGCACTGCCAACAGTCTATTTCTCAGTCAAATAAATGTTTGCAGCAGCCTTCCTTACTCTAAACAACCCAAGCCTTTTTTAGACTTTATTGGAAAGAGTTTTCATCTGGTCATTAGTCCCAGTGCTTCAGATGGAAAAGAGCCAAGGATTAGTTACATCTGAATCTGACTCCATCTCTATTAAAGAAGTCAGTCACCTGCCAACCCTTTTAACAAGCAGTGAAAGGACTAAACAGCTAAACAAGTTCATTGGATCAAGTTGTTTGTCAGCAGTGAATGGGGAGGAAGAAATGAGGGAAACCAGTCCCTATGCTTATTTTTCAAAGTTAAAAGAATTTTGAAGAGTTACAGGCTGAAGACAGGATAAGTTCACGGAGTTGCATTGAGCAGAAAAATGTTTAAGCTGGTCATCAACCATATTCTTGTGGACTAGAAGGGACTAATTATTCTAGGAAGCAAAAGTATGTAAATGATCCCTTACTGTTAAAAGTGATGTGCTTGTTTACACTACCCTATTGAGCTGTAGTAAAATGAGATGTCTTAAATTACCAAACACTTCTGCAATCTTATCACATAAATAAACACACACTCTCACTCCCTGTTTATGTGTAAATATATGTATGCTTGATAGTATTAAATTCCCTAGGACATCTATGCTTTTATTTATATAAATAAATTTTTATATGTAGCTTGAGGACTTTCGTTTTTTTCCAGAATGGGTTTTGCAAAAATACAAGGAAGATGAAGATGTGTCTAGTCTTTTTATTAATTTTGTGCTCAAAAGTGACAGAGACACTTTAGAAAATTCCCTAATCAAATATTATTATTATTATTTTCTCTGTAGTACTCTGATAAAGATGACTTTCTTTTATTTTACTATCAGTTACCCTGTTGAACATAATTCTGGTCCTCGTGAATACCACAGGCAAGCCACCTTTCCTCCTTATGCTTTCTAACTGTACAGTAGAAAAAACAATAGGGTTTTTTTGTAAAGTATTTTAAAATCCAAATTATTATTAGTAAGGTACTACTACAAAATTTAGTGTCTTGCATGCTTTAAATCTGTAGCTGGGATAATTCATGAACTCCAATTAAAGCTTTAATATGTAATGGAGATCTATATAATTGTACATGCACACACAGAAACATCAAAGTTTCTGAGAACAATCACCTAGTTACAACTGTCAACTGAATCCTTACTTATTGGAAGAAAATGTGCTGAATCCATTTACTCATCTTTCTAAATCTGTATGCAATGCCAATGAAATGTGTACATTCCTTAATGTATTAAGACTATGCTTTCCAATAAATTAGGCATGTTGAATGCATTTTTTAAAATACTTTTTTTTATAAAATGTATATTGCATCATGTAGCCCACTTTAAGTACCCTGACAAGAACTGTGTGTACCTTAGAGTGTACCTTTACAAAAACAGTCACTGGATTTCTAAAGGTATCAATTTCACATTATGAATAAAGATCTGAAAAATATACTGCTATTTTGTTATTTAAATGAATGATGAAGGATGATTAATAAGTAGGTGAAATTTTAAAAGAAACTAAACTTTCGTCTTTCCATAAGATATTTTACAAATAGATCTGCAGAAGAGATTAAAAAATAAGCAGTATTGCATAGTCAAAAAATTCAGGTAATATTATCCCCAGTAACTGTAATTCTGATACACTTTAAAGAAAATAATACTTTTTATGTAATTTAATACTATTTGCAACTTAAAGAAATTCTTCAGAATTAAGAAGATCTTGCCATTCATCTAACAGTCTTCAAAAAGAGTACATCACATTTGTGAGACAAATGCTCAGTGAGTTGTTTAGCATAGCCAGGATAAGCATATGAACATTTAGTTTATAGACATTTTAAATTTTTTTTCTTAAATTTTCTTGTAAGAATCCCAGTTCTATAACAGACTATTGTCTTCAACAATGGAATCAATCATAGGATAAAGAATTTAGACGTCAAGAGTGTAAGTAAAGGAGTCCAGGGATTTTTATCTGTTAGCCTTTAAAATGTAATGTCAGAAAGACAGATAATGGCTCTCTTCCTACTTGTGGCCAAATCCCAAAGGCTTTTTGTCATTCCAGGAGTCTGCAGCAGGCAGAAGTGAAGCTTTGTTGGATCTTTGCCAGATTTCTTTGCACCTTAATGTGGATGTAATTGCAGCATCTGCACCAAATATGATGTTCAGTTTAAAACTAAACCATACAAAGTTTAAAAATCTATCACCATTCAAAGACACTTAATTTTAAAAAGATCCATGTCATTGACCTTCAAATGTTGATGTGAATGTGTCTGTGTGTATGTATGAAAATATATGGATTGATTTAAGCCTCCTATTACCTTGTTTATGCAACAAAACTTCCACTGCCATAGCCACACTGGTATAGCTGTGTCAATGAAGACCTCCAGTGTACACACAGAACATGCCATGAGAAGTAAAATGCCAGTGTAGTTACATTGCTTTCTGAACAGCAAACAAACACCAGCTTCTGTCCACAAAGATGCAGGCACAGGTTTTGCTGGTAGAGATGTTACATCCATATGACACAGCCAAGTATTATAATGTGCTTCTTCACAGAGGTTTCTCCTTGCTTTTATTGAAACTTAGTAGTGAAGACTGCTATCTCTTATAATTTTCATTAAAAATCAAATCCTGGCCCAGGGTTCTCCAGTGGTAATAACATTGTTTCACCTCAAAAAACTGCCCTTTTCAGTCACTAAAAATTTTTAGTCGTTCAAATGCCTTGGATTTAAGCAATTTCAGCACCAGGCAAACGAGTGGAAAATAATTTTTTTCTTCCTTTGGAAGAAAATGTTGACAAACAAACTGTCTAAATAAATTGCAATTTCTTTGCTCAGTTCTAATGTAAATTTGATGAAGACTGCTAATTGTCAGAAGCTTTTATAATATCCTGACTCAAGTTTTCCTGACAAACTTTGCTTGCCACTGTCATTTCAAGCACTTGTTCTAATAAATACTTAAAGGTCACTCAAAGTTTGTGCTGTACTGCATTGTAGAACACAAAATGTCACAATAGCACCAGCTTTTTGGAGTTGCATGATGGTATATTGGCACAGATACACAAAAGTCAGTGGAACTATTCTAATTTATACCAGTTGAAGATCTAGCTTGCAGGGCTTAAATTGAAATCAGATTTCACTTATGACTCTAATTAAACAAAAAGAGTCATAAAAACCTGACAATTACAGTGATTTATTTTTCAGGCAAAAAATGCCACTGCCAGTTTGGCACATAGGTAATCTATTTCAATGGCTAAACCCATAGGCCAGTGGTTCTTTTAAGAATACTTCAGTTTTCAGACCCCAGTAGAACAGAATGAAAAAATTAGAACCATCTACACTTATTTTTTCCATGTAGTTTCACACTTCTTTTTGCTTTGGATTCCCACTGCTCACCAGAGTCAGCACAGATGCAATTTTGAGGGAAAGATTTGAACAAATCAACATATGCCGTAAAATATGCCATAAACCAATAACATATGAAACTGGAAGTACAGTGTAAAGATTTGTTTGCATCCTGAGCTCTCATTGCTCAAATTCCCCAAGTTCATATCAATGTTTTGGTTGCTTTTTTTCTCCAGGAGATCCTCTGAACAAAGAATTTCTTAGGGTTAGTCAAAAATCTCCCTAACTTAATTTTTGAAATGTTTCATATAACATTGTGTTTTGTTACACAAAGCATTTCAAAAATCAAGTTAGGGAAAACTTGGTTGGTTTACCCATGCAGGTGAGCATCCACTGAGAATCAATGGATCTTATGCACATTGTCAAGTAAATGATGCCTAAGGTAAGATAAAAAATAAAGTAGGAAAGGTTTGGCTACCTTGCCTGGAGAAAATATTATGCACTTTCACCTTTTGTATTGCTTCAGATGCTCAGGGATTTTTCTCATTTTCTCACAAAATGCATTGTTTCAGCTGGGATAATTTATCCAAACTTTGGCAAGGAAAGGTAGGATCAGAAGTAATTTTTACATGCAAATTTGAGAGGTTTGCCAAGTATTCTTGATAGTGACTAATAATTCTATTTCACCATTATCTGGTAAAGTGTTTTCATAATCAGTACATTTCACATTAACTGTGCTTTACCTCTGAATATGTGTTTGAGCATTTATTATACGCTTTACAAATACATAAACACTGTCATTATCTTGAAGCACACAGTTATTTGTGTGACGGATAGGTTTTTGAATTGCAGGACAAACTGTGTTTGGCCTTGCTGAGGATTCAGTAGCTTGTTACCACACCGATAAGATTCTGTTTATATATACTTTGCAACAGTTATGTCTAAGATGAGAACATTGCCATAAAAAAATGAAGATTAACACTTAAATAAAGTTGAATGTAAAAAGGAGTTCTATAGAAAGTGTTTAATTTACATGTTTTTCAAGATATTTTTAGTTGCCTCTAATTCTTCAGACTAATACAAACAGCTACCATCCAAACAGAAAAACAAAACAGTTTCAAAACTCTCATTTGGATTACAAGGAGCCAGGAACAAATAAATGAATAAATAAATAGGTAAACACACTGGGGTTTAGATTTTTTTTTAAAGATTTTTTCCTTTTTCAAAGAGTTTAATTATTAAAAATAGTAAACTGTGTCAGCCTGATTCTCCATGCAGTTCTGTGATTCACATTCTTAAGAACTACTCATTGTTCATTTTACTAAGAATACTGCATACTACTATGAACAACCTCATCTGTTAAGAGTCGTTTGATGTTAGAGGATGCAATAGGTAAATTCAGCAAAGAAACACAATGTGGGAAACTGAAGGGTCAATAAACTTAAATATGGGTGTGCTAATTTATTCAAATTAATGAAATGTCCAAGTCTTCTCCCTTACATATAATTCTGTTTTCATTCTAGTTCAAACATTTGTAGTCCTTTTTTTATTGGGACTGTATATTTGATTCCCTGTCTTCCTTGTTACGAAGGAGTGACTGAAGGATGAAAGCTAATTGACAGAATAATATTGGAGTGAGAAAACTTTTCTTAATTCTATATATGAGGATATGGGAAAAAAGACAGCCTTCAGAGTTCATCTATGTCTTTGGAGGGTTCCTTTCTTCCCACCTTAGGAACTACATATTCTGTTGTTCAGTATATAGACTTTTTAATATAATTTTTTCTGGTAAATGGCCTTCTCTTTAGTTTGTCTCCTGAATATTGTAAGACAGGACTGGCTAGTTTGCAGATTGGATACAGCAGGTTCAAATATTTTACATAATCCTGGAGAAGTAATAATTGTTTACTCCCAGCTAAGCCTGTTTTCCTTTCCTAAATTTCAATTTAGTTTAAAGTAATGTAAACAGATACAGAATATTTGCACACTTCTCTTTCGGCTCTTGAGAAAAATACTAAGGTGTCTGCAAATATCTCCTGTCATTTCTTGGAGCAAGATTCTGCCAATTCTCTTTGTGATACTCAATAGTACTCATGTAGCAAGATAACAGGCCATATGGCTTGCCCAAGAATACAAGGTTAGCTTTTTTTTCTTTTAAAGACTACTAAAATTAAGGTATTTATTTAAATAATTCAATAAATACTTAGGATCCAACTTAGCACAAATGAGGCTGGTAACTGTATAAATATTTCATTATTAGAGATAGAGGATTCAGATCAAGACTAAGTGCTTTCATATTGGCTGTATTGCAATGGATAAAATTTTACAGTAATAAATCTAGTTCCAGCAATGATATCAGCAGGCCATGTATCATAGGCTTTGGTCTTGTTTATTTTTGCATTTACTGCTACATTCTTGTATCAAAATAATTTAAAGTGATTAAATTCTAGTTTATCCTGCCATAACTTGTGTGCCCATACTCTGTTTTCATATTCTTTGTGAGAATGTACTATTTTCATTTAAAATTCAATTTTCCATTAATTAATTCAAATGTAAAAAAAAAAATCTTGAACAATGGATAAACTGTTATGTTCCTATAGAAAAAGCTGTCTTTGCATGAGAGTGTTATACATTTGTGTGAATCTTGAAGCTGAAGAAAGTGTAATGCTAACTTGCAGTGAGTTTTACAGGGTATCATATCAGTGTTAAAACTGAAGAAGCTTGCAAAGTTTTTTGTCTGCATGTTCTAAACTTTTCTGTGAAATAGCTGGAGCTTATTTGGCTCACTATTTTTAACATGCTTAGAGCCCTGTAGTTTGCAAAACCTGTCAATAGTGTTCTAATTGACACAATTCTGCCAGACATCGGTTCACTTACTTTCCTATTTAGTTCCTAAAAATAGAATCATATGTGTCTGTAACATTTACTTTCATAAATTTTGTTGTGCTTCAAAAATGTACATGCAGCAAATGTTTTAAAGAAGTACCAATTTAGGATTAGAAGGGAACAGAAGTTGGGCCACAGATCTAACACATTCATAAAACTATGTGAAAGTATTGCCAAAAATATGAAAATGGTAAGAACAAAAAATCTCTACTTCCTCACTCAGTGAAATTTTTCAGTACTCTAAACTATCTTTGGCATGTTTTCCACCACTGGAAGCATTCAGTTTGGGATTCAAGGTGGAATTACAACCACCATTCCACTTTTGCATTCAGAAATGAAAGAAAACTCTCTTCACTGGCTTTCCTTATCACATAAGATATAAGTGCTGAATTGGGTACACTGAATTGAAAAACAGAAAGTATGTACAAAGGCTGATACACATGCACCCATCCATTTGTACTATGAATCACAGAACACTATCTCAAACAGCGAGATGAAAGTCTTTAATCAGTCTGTGTGGTATCAACAAAGCAAAATCTTTATCCAACTAATAAACTTAGTAGCTAAAACAAGAATGTTGCCTTGAGATTTGCAAAAAAGTAGCATGATGGCAAATAAATAAAAAATGAAGTGATCTTTTTTCAGGCAATCCAAGGAACATTTTGTTTTGATTCAACTTGCTTTTGTCCATTTTCTCTTGTCAGGAAGACAATCATGTGGACATGTGTTTTTAGACGTTCTCAGACTTCATTTGCTAGTAGGAGTGGCATGTGGTTTATAGAAAAAGGAAGATCAGATACTTTTCAGATGTTGCTCTTACAATGTTAAAAGTAAAGGTCATTTATTTTGTCCTTGGTCCCCATGTCCTCTCTTTGTAAAACATCAGTATATACACTGAAGCCAGCTATTTTTTCCTCAGGTTTAGCCAAAGACAAAGCAGAAGGCCATGCATCATATGAGTTATGTGGAACAGGCAATAACTCCTGTAGAATGAACTTGAGCTAAAATAAAAGGTTTTATCTTGTTTTTTCCATATATATCAAATAAAAACTAATCCTCTAAGTATCTCCAGAAATTATTACAGAAAAGGTCTCAGAACTAATGTACTTAACTTCTCTTTTATCTGTGCATAAAAAGGTAACAGAAGCCTATCTCAAAATATTTCTGGCATTTTTGCCAGGTCAGTGAGTATAATATGCAGAAGAGCAAAAGGATAACACCACAGCTAATTCACTGAATTCTGTCTGTGCTTATAGCCACACAAGCAACATTTACATTTAAGCTACAAAAATAATAGGTAACGTTCATATCATCTACAGATAACTAAACTGCTCTGTGACCAAACAAACAAACAAAAAAACCCCAAACCCACTAAAAATTAATAGTCTACAGACTCATTCCCTACTAGATGCTCTCTAAAGCACTCCCTTAAACCAGATGGTCTCAATAAAAGGAAAAAAAAAAAAGAAAAAAAGGAAAAAAAGATAAAAAGAGAGAGAAAAGAGAAACAAGAGGAAAAAACAAAACAAAACAAAAATAAAAAAAGAAATAAACCACAAAAAAAAACCAAAGAAAAAACTCAAGGAAAAAAAAAAACAAGAAAAGAAAAAAGAAGAAAGGAAGAAATGAAAAAAGAAGAAAGGAAGAAAAGAAAAAAGAAGAAAAGAAAAACAACAACAAAAAATAAAAAAGAGAAAAAAGGAAAAAAGGTAAAAAAGAAGGAAAAAGGAAAAAAGGAAGAAAAAGTCATGTACAGTTCAACAAATATGATTTGTGGGAGTGGTGGGAATACAAGGAAAGGAAAATTCTTAAATGCAAATTCTGAGGTTCACAAAGATCAGGTCTTTGGTACAAGATTGAAAGCAGACTTTATTATAACAACTACATACTTGAAGCATTCTAGTAGCTTTACCTTCTTAAATATTTACATGTTAAATTTTCTTTTCCTTGTAGTTAATTCAGAATGTCATTAATTCTAGGTAGAACAATATCAGCCAATATGACAAAAAAATGTTTCTTTTCCTCTCTGAAGTGTTATACTCTTTTATATATCATCTGACAACAACAACGAATGTACAATAGTATTTTAAAAATTACTGAGACTTGTCACTACATTTTTTTGTAAACAGCTCCTCATTAACTAGCTATACAAGGTTACAAACCAGTGTTCACTTTGTTTTCAATGTCTTGCAAGGGACATTTGTATTCTATCAGCACAGTGTCTGGAAAAGATAAAACCTAAAATGTAATAAATACTTTCTCATGTTTATATATTTCTCAGCTATAATTACAATAATGACTCCTGACTGATTAAAGTATCAACAAAGAGACAACCAGATGAAACTCAGCTGTAGTGTCAGCTGGGAAGTTTGTCTGGCTTATACTGAAGTCTGTGGAAGCTTTAGTACAATCTACATGACAGTAACACATTAAAATTAAAAATAATTTTAAGTCTAGAACTAAATTCTGTAACAGAACTACGAAACCATAGTCTGATAAAGCATAAAAGTGAATTAAGCTTGTTCTATCCTTTATCTGTCCTTATCCTTTATCTATCTTTACTTACAAGAAAATGTCAGATGATGTTTCAGAGCAAGAAAATTGACATGATGCTTAAAAGGACCATCTGGTCCCTAAAGTTCATGACACTAATGTTCTTTCTGCTGGCTATCTGAAGTCCTATGATTACATCAGCTTTCATATAAGGGAAAAGACAAAGTGTTTCTGCTTTACAGTTAGAAAAGAAAAAAAAAAATAGCTTAAAGCAATATCGAACAACATATCAAAGGAACCCAAAATGTTTAAAAAGAAGTTTGGAATTACTAAGACAGAGAATGCTGTGAATATGATGGGAAAATTTAAACTAAATTCTTAGTCAGATCTTACAGAAAACTAATAAAGAATTATACCTTAGGCTGAACAATTCTGACATATATAAAAAATCTCATTGTTCATTTAATTTTATCATCACTCATTTAATCTCAATCCTACTACTATGCATTCCAAGAAATTCATGCCCTAGGGACTTTGAGCCTTTTGCCCAGCTATGACAACTGTATCTGCCTCATCAGGAAACAAATATTAAGTAATATTACTTACTATAATTAACACAACGCCATTTTAAATATTCAAAACTCCTTTAAGCTTTTCACCATTAAGTCCATGCAGTAATAAGATGCTTATAAATTCAAGTATATTTAATGATACAATTTTCACCACAATTTTTTTGAGGGCTTTCTGGAAAACCAAACAAAACTCAACAAACAAACCTCTTGGAGAAAAAGCTACAAAAATCAGATCAAAAGTCTTTGTGGAGTGAGTCCGATGAACCCAAATAATAGCATTGGTAGTTTGCAATAGCTTCCACAATAATCGCTTCTAAAACTAATGGCCATACTTACAGAAATAACAACCTAAGGAAGAACATTACAGCTGTGTGCTTACACAACAAATGAAAAATTCTAGACAGATAGTGATGAAATTAAGCTAGGCAGTTTTAGAATGAAAATATATTTGTCTCTACTAAGATGGCCCCTGGTTTTTGTGATTACAGATACGTTTAAAAGATTCTATATTACATGTGTAGTGCCGTCAATGTAAATGAGTTGCCTATATTCATTATGTAATTAGGAATGGTACCTAAAACCAGTAAGTAACATGTAACTTTCAGTGCATATGCATAAGACCACTTCCAAACGCCACCGAATCAAGTATTTCTAAACAGCCTAAAAGAGCTATGTATCTAGATCCTTTTCTCAGGGCGAATTCTTCCAACAACCTCTATGTAAATTTTTCTCACTGAAGCAACATCTTTAGCCTGCATCTTTTACTTACGAGCATAGTGCCTTCATGCAAAATAGCTTAGATCTTACCTACTGGGACTCATTCTGCCCTTGAAATGCAACACATATGCCTTTCAACTTTTCTGCTCCACTTTCTGCTACTAAAAGGAAGGCCAGAACCTCCAAGGGTCTTGATAATTTCTGTTCCTCCCAGGAAAAGTCTTTCTTGGCCCCTAAGAGTACTGACAACTAGGTAACACTCACATCATCAATTCCTTCCAGAGTTAGATAGTCAGTTTGACTGCTTTGTACACTGACTGGTTAATATAAAGCTATGTTCAAGCAAGGATATTCAAGGTAATGTCAGAGGTTCTTCCAAATGAATCAAACTGCATGACCCACTTAGGTAAACATCCCTTTTACATTAAGTGGAGATAAAATTTTCTTTGCTGTCAGCAAGTAAAGAGCAACAATAACATGAATTCAGCACTTGGAACAAGTAGTCAGTATTTGAAATAACTTAACAAGGCTGTAATTTTCAATTAAACATTAATATTTATAGCTGAACATAAACCAAATCTTTCTAAAATGTCTCATTAACCTACAGTTACTTCTGTTGGGCAGAATTAGCTCAAACCTCTTATAAATATTGTAGATCTACAGCAGATTTAGAAGGTAGGTGACCACTAGTCACCTTTTTAGCAAAGGTAAACAGAAACACAGGAAGTTTTGATCTGACTTTTCAAAAAATACTAACTACCTAAAGTTTAAATTAACTACCTAAAGTTTAAATTAATGAAAAAAGGTCCTTTTTTGTATTAAGCAAAACAAGACCGTATTTAAGATGGTATAAAAGCTTAACAGAAATACCATGTTTTTTAACTCTTATTTGGCTTCCTACTAGTACTTCCCTTCCCTTCTCTGTGTCCACTAATGCTCTACTATCCCCTTTGCCTCCCAGTCATTTCTATCTCCTTTTAGCTAACTATCTAGCCCTCATTATATGACATGTCTCTTTGGATCTGGTTTGTCTCTTGTGCTGGTTTCTCTAACCTAATGACCTCTTTTTCTTTCACTGGTTTCTCTCTAATTACCTCTGTTGTGCCCCAGTTCATTATTCCCTCACTCTGTTTAGAAGGACTATTACAATTTCCAGTCATATGGTCATTTTATTGGATCTTTCCCTTATTCTCTTACACAGATGTGTATCACCTACCCATCATGTATAAACTCACTCCTTTATCCTCTAATAATGTCTTACAACTCATGCTCTTCCCAGTCTTCTCCTTTTTGTCCTTTTCTCTCTCTCCACATTATGAGTCCAATGTCCGGAATGGATTCTCTCTTTTCATTTTCTTAAATACCTGACTTACCTCCACATTCAGAGGACAAGTTTCTCACTGTAAGTCCACTTAAAACCTTTTCTTATCTATGCCTGCCAAACCGCAGCTCATAATCAAAAAATGAGATATGGTATGCTGTAAAGAAATGGTTAAGTATATCTTACTTTAGTATGTTTGCCTACACTATGCTGCGTAGTACCAATTATTAAAATAAACTGTACACTCCTTTAGCCCATCTGTTTCTTAGCTCAGCTTTTTTTTTTTCCCCTGCCAACAGCCAAATCATAATCTAATGGTCATGCTAAGAAAAACCCACAGGCACTGCTGGTTGTCTCTGATCTGTGTTTGTTTATAATTAAAGCTACATGAAATAAGCTGAACCTTGCACTTGCAAAAGCTAAGCAAATGCACTTTTTAATATGCAGATGTTTATTATTTATTTTCTGTCTTTGACAGTCAACTTTTAAAAAATAAGTTATTTTTTATAGTTCACATTTTTATTTTTTATAGTTCACAAGAAGTCACAGACAGTACTGTTTTATATAAATAAGGTCTTTGGAACACTTAACGAGGAATTTGGTGCCAAACTCATAAATCACTTTGAAGTGAAAACTTTTTTAAAATTTAAATTCATTACTTCTTTTAATCTTTTAAACATACAAATCAAACAAAGTCATTTATGAGAACCACTGGATGACTCTCCAGATAAAAGAGATTTGCATGAGCTTAGCGCAAAGATTTCTTATGTTTACCAGAATTAACAGAATTTTTTAGCTTTTCAGAATCAGGACAGAAGTGCCAGGAGGCGAGGAAGCCTTGTCAGATTCTTGGTACTTCCTGTTTCCAATCAGGCTGTAAATAAGTACAAGAACAGCATTTTAATTGTTGGATTTTGGCAAATTCTGCTCTACTTATGGAAAAAAAAATCTAGAAAATGTAAAGCTTTTCTAGTTCTAAAGAAAAAGGAGAAAGGTAATACAGGTTTCTCTAAGAAAGATATGCACATTAGGTCATTAACCTCAATATTCTCCTTCCAGAAGGAGACAAAAAGTCCTATAGACTTATGGTTAAGGAAAAACACTCCTATCTGTGACCTTCTTCACAGAAAGAAGTTCTGCTTCCATATTCAAATACAAACATTGAAGATGAAGGTGATTAGATGAAGAAGTACTTCACTGGTGTTTGAAACAGGTGGTAGGAAACAATCTGACTGGAGGGAGCAGGCAGCACATTGGACTTTCTGGTTTAGGTTTATGACTGTTCGTTTAACTCCTGATTAGATTTTGGCTAAGCCAGCTCATGCTAAGGCCTGATGAATGCTGGTAGCAGCACCACTAGGTCAAAGCCAGAGCACCACATAGACGGGACAGGTGGCCAGACAAAGCTAAAAAGCCATTATGCAGCCATTGTCTCCTGCAAAATTGCTGTCTCCTGCAGCCATCATCTTTGCCTATTGGCTGTCTGGCAGTTTCATCAGAATCCACTAACTTGTGGAAATGGTATAAACCAAACCTGCAAACTGGAAGGTATAAAACTTCAGCTTACCCACAGCTTTTGAAGTGGCTCCAACAGCAGCTAGGTTGCTGAAGCTTTTGTGCTTCCTAGTGTGATACAGGGGATGCCTGCACTGTGACAAAGAAGGAAGGATAAGCACTCTCACCTTCAGCTGGGTAACTATTTTGCTCATAGGTGCATGACTTATAAGTTGCAAGTTGTAAGTTATCTGTTGCGAGTTATAAATTAGAGAACTTGCGAGTGAGAAACCTCATGACTTAAGTCATGAATTAGTGAATTCACATGACAGGCTAGTCATGGAAAGGGGATTGAGCCCTTGTATGTTGTGTTTGTTTCCTTTCTTAATGAGCTCATAAAGTAAAGTTTAATTTGCAGCGTGTGTTGTCCTGTAAATTTGAGAGATCCAAATGGACTGTGGCAAGCTTATAACTAGTTTGCACCTGTGTGATTGAGAAAAGCAAACAAGTCTGAAATGTATAACTTGTAAAAAAAAAAAATTATCAGCAAGTGATCTGGGTTGTATTAGCGTTTCTCAAAGAAATATAGAGATTCCAGTCTGAAGTCAATTCAGATAAAAATATTTTAGTCAGATTAGTTAAAGTGAAGGAAGGTCTTGCTTCTGTTTGTTCACATGATGACGAACCTTGTTTCCTAAGAGTTTCAAAGCGTTGAAGCAGTTGTCTAGACTACCACTTCTTACCATGAAATTTATCATGAATTCTCTACATCATCTTTATTTTTTCCTTAATCCACTTTTTATAATATTGTATGGCTAATGTTTCCACTTTTCAGCAATACCCATGAATCCTAGATCAATACAAGCAACACGACAGCATCAGCACGAAACTTCTGAGGCAAAGTTTCTCTGAGAGTTCATGGTACAGAGACAAGTAAGTATTTTCTGAATTCTATTTTGTGTGCCACAATACATAACTTTAATGCTTTACCATAGATTTTTCATATATTTTTCTTGCTTAATATTTTTTAAGGGGGGCGAGGAGAGAGAGCAAGAGTAACACACACTTTTAAAAGATAAAAGATAACAGCTGAGAAGAATGTTACATACCTGAAAAAATAGCCAACCAAAGTAGGTGCAACATTTGTGGAAAAGTATGTCTACATTTACAATTGGTGGAAATAGGGTGGCATTTCCATTATAATCATATCACAATGGGCATGGGCTAATTAGGACCCAATAAGGAGCTTAGGCCAGAAAACAGCACAGCATTTAAGCCAACATTTAAGTCATACTGATTACAGTAAGAACTCACTGGTTTTGAAGTCCTTAGTTGACTTAAGAAAGATGGGTTGCTGGTGCTTAGTAGAATTGGGATGAGTTTTAGAACGTGTCTAAGCTTTATGTGAAAGACCAGGCAGTACCTTTTGAATTCAAATTGTCTAAGAGTTAAAGATAACAAGATTTATAATTGGATTTATAGCTGGAATAGCCCACAATTTTTGTTATATAATAATACAATTAACTATCAATGAAAGGGACTAAGCTCTAGAAAGTTTTCTTTTATATTTTCCTCATTCCTTTATGTATATGAGGTTTTCTTTTTTTGTTATAAATCCAAAACAAGTGCAGAAGCTAGTCTTCTGTAAATTAATTTTCCTCACAACTCTCTTTGCTCCTTTCTGTAGCTACTAGTATTTCTTTTTGTATTGCTGAAGATATAAATTTAAGTCAGCTGAAGTAATTCATCACCCTCAGCTGAATGTAACTTTTTGTTTTAAGAAAACCATTTACTTTCAGCATCTTAATATGATATTGTTTTTACATTTCAAAATTGTGTTTCTTTCAGATTGTATCTACATTTATTTTTGAATACCTAAATAAAAAAATCCCCAAATACAAACAACTAGAAAGAAGCTGTTTCTTAATAGGACACCCAGCAGCAGAAGTACTATGTTCAAAGACAAAACTTGTACTGGTTCACTTCAGCTGATCACCATCAAGTTAAAATACAGAAAGTAAAACAAACTCTCAGATGGCAGATCCACATATTATCGCTTGACAGCGATGCTGAGCACTCATTCCCACCTCCTGTGTTTGCAAGATTACACTGTGAACTGACTATGGGAATTAATTTGAAATGTTTGCTAGGATTTTCAAGGGATTCTTTCTGAAGTTTTCTAAAGCAATTTTGATTCCCAGTTTGATTGTCTGCATCACCCTTCAAAAAATTGGATATACACAACTGTGGGACAATTTTATAAATGTGAATTGGAGTAAGAAAGAACAGATTATAAGGTAGAAGTAAAACTCTTCTGTCGGTATTGCTGCTTAAGATAGCATATCACCAATATATAGCCTTAGAATCATAGAATCATAGAATAGTTTGGGTTGGAAGGGACCTCTAAAGGTCATCTAGTCCAACCCCCCTGCCGTGGGCAGGGACATCTGCAACTAGATCAGGTTGCTCAGAGCCCCGTCCAACCTGACCTGGAATGTTTCCAGGGATGGGGCATCCACCACCTCTCTGGGCAAACTGTGCCAGTGTTTCACCACCCTCAGCATAAAAAACTTATTCCTTAGATCTAGTCTATATCTACCCCCCCTTTAGTTTAAAGCTATTCCTCCTTGTCCTGTGGCAACAGGCCCTGCTCAAAAGTTTGCCACCATCTTTTTTATAAGCCCCCTTGAAGGACTGAAAGGCCGCAATAAGGTCTCCCTGGAGCCTTCTCTTCTCTAGGCTGAACAACCCCAACTCTCTCAGCCTTTCTTTGTAGGAGAGGTGTTCCATCCCCCTGATCATTTTTGTGACCCTCCTCTGGACCCGCTCCAACAGGTCTGTGTCTTTCTTATGCTGAGGGCTCCAGAGCTGGACGCAGTACTCCAGGTGGGGTCTCCCCAGAGCAGAGTAGAGGGGCAGAATCACCTCCCTCCGCCTGCTTGCCATGCTTCTTTTGATGCAGCCCAGGATACAATTGGTCTTCTGGGTGAAAAAGTCATTGAGTACCTCCGCCTTCTCCGTATCCTGGGTAACCAGGTCTCCCATTTCGTTCTGGAGAGGGCCCACATTTTCCCTCGTCTTCCTTTTATCCTTTTATCCCCGACTTACCTATAGAATCTTTTCTTGTTGCCCTTGACGTCCCTGGCCAGATTTAATTCTATCAGGGCTTTAGCTTTCCTAACCTGATCCTTGGCTGCTAGGACAATTTCTCTGTATTCCTCCGAGGCTACCTGTCCTTGCTTCCACCCTCTGTAGGCTTCCTTTTTGTGTTTGAGTTTGTCCAGGAGCTCCTTGTTCTTCCATGCAGGCCTCCTGGCGTTTTTGCCTGACTTCCTCTTTGTTGGGATGCATCGCTCCTGAGCTTGAAGGAGGTGATCCTTGAACATTACCCAGCTTTCTTGGGCCCCTCTTCCCTCCAGGGCTTTGTCCCATGGCACTCTACCAAGCCGATCCCTGGAGAGGCCAAAGTCTGCTCTCCTGAAGTCCAGGGTAGTGAGCTTGCTGTGCGCCCTCCTCGGTGCCCTAAGGATCTTGGACTCCACCATTTCATGGTCCCTGCAGCCCAGGCTGCCCTTGAGCTTCACATTCCCCACCAGCCCCTCCTTGCTGGTGAGAACAAGGCCCAGCATAACACCTCTCCTCACTGGCTCCTCTACAACTTGGAGAAGGACGTTATCATCGATGCATTCCAGGAACCTCCCGGATTGCTTATGCCCTGCCGTGTTGTCCCTCCAACAGATGTCGGAGTGGTTGAAGTCCCCCATGAGGACCAGGGCTTGTGAGCGTGAGGCTGCTCCTATCTGTCTATAGAGGGCCTCATCCACGCAGTCTTCCTGGTCAGGTGGCCTGTAGCAGACCCCCACCGTAATGTCACCTGTCCCTGCCCTCCCTTTAGTTCTGACTCATAAGCTCTCGGTCGGCTCCTCATCCATCCCCAGGCAGAGCTCCAGGCGCTCCAGCTGGTCATTGACATAGAGGGCGACACCCCGTCCTCATCTCCCCTGCCTGTCCTTCCTAAAGAGCCTGTATCCGTCCATCCCAACACTCCAATCATAGGAGCCATCCCACCACGTCTCTGTGATGCCAATAAGGTCGTAGCCCTGCAGGCATGTGTATGTCTCTAACTCCTCTTGTTTGTTCCCCATGCTACATGTGTTTGCATAGAGGCATTTAAGTTGGGCCCCGGATGAAGCTGTCTTACAGCTGTATTGCTGCTTAAGATAGCATATCACCAATATATAGCCTTAACTGTGTTCTGTTCTCATAAGGAATACCTATTGATCTCAAAGAATGATTTACCCTGTATCCAACATAAGACTGGAAGCCCAACTGTGCTGTGCATGGAACGTTATGAATTATTCTTTGTCTTGAAAAAAATACAAATAAAAATAAATCCTGAAGTCACTGCAGCTATTCAAGATATTTTGGAAATAGCCTAGGAAACATGGGATATATAGCTAGATAATGAGCATCCTAGGCTCTATTTTATTTCAGTTTTACAGATGAAATCACCTGACTTCTATACCTAAAAACATTGGAGAAGGTACCTTGAATAGAGAAGATCTCTCTAAATTTTTTCTTACATTTTTTCCTGAAGGAGTTTGCTTAAAAGAGTTCTGTCTCCACTGTGTTTCATTTTACTTTGAATCAGAGAATGATAGGATCATTTAGGTTAGAAAAGGCCTTTAAGATCATTCAGTCCAACCGCAAACCCAACGCTACCAAGTCCACCACTAAACCATGTCCCTAAGTGCCACATCTACATGTGTTTTAAATATCTCCAGGGATGGTGACTCAGCACTTCCCTGGGCAGCCTGTTCCAATGCTGGATAACCCGTTCGGTGAAGAAATTTTTCCTAATATCCAATCTAAACCTCCCCTGGTGCAACTTGAGGCTGTTTCCTCTCATCCTATTACTTGTTACTTGGAAAAAGAGACCAACACCCACCTTGCTACAACCTCCTTTCAGGTAGTTGTAGAGAGCGATAAGGTCTCCCCTCAGCCTCCTTTTCTCCAGGCTAAACAGCCCCGGTTCCCTCAGCCACTCCTCATAGGACTTGTTCTCTAGACCCTACACCACCTTCATTGCCCTTCTTTGGACACACTCAAGCATGTTGTCCTGGTTTCAACTGGGGTAGAGTTAATTTTCTTCCTAGTAGCTAGTATGGTGCTGTGTTTTGGATTTAGCGAGCAGTGAGCGAGCAGCTGTGTGGTGCTTAGTTGCTGACTGGGGTTAAACCACAACATACCTCGATGTCTTTCTTGTAGTGAGGGGCCCAAAACTGAACACAGTATTTGAAGTGCAGCCTCACCAGTGCTGAGTACAAGGGGATGATCACTTCCCTAGTCCTGCTGGCCACACTATTTCTGATACAAGCCTGGATGCTGTTGGCCTTCTTGGGCTAGAGAGTTAAAAAATGTAAGGACAGTGTAAATAGAAAAGAGAAAAAAAAGAGAGAGAGAAAACACAAATACTTTAATTAAAATAGCCATCCTTTTTGTGTTTAAAACATTTTTGACACAATGTTCTCTGTGAAGACAAGCATATGGGTTTTATTGGGCTCGTCCTCTGTGTTCTTCCATTAAAGCAGCAAATACATTCACATTTTGTCTGGAAGAGTTTGGATTGTCCTCATAGCATTAATAAAGACATTCCATTCCCTGAAACAAATTTAACAATTACCCTTTTAAAATGTCAGATATAGAAATGCACAGTTATGAAATTTGGGTACGAGTTTGACTATTTCACATACACCATCAAAATAACTACAATACAGGTGAATGTTCTTAATTTATGCTTCATATAGTGAGATAATATTGTTTAGTTTCCATTTGAGAACTTACCCATGAGGCCTTTCAACATTTTCTGTTCTTTCTGTAAAAACAGCACTCCAAACTTCAAGATGTGCATTACAGAAGAAAATATATGATTTTTTTTTTTTTAATTCAAGAGGTTGCTTGAATTAACATTAAAGAAAATGTTGTCACTGACTTCTACTATAGTTGTTTCAGAATCAGATGTTTTCTTCAATTTTCAACTATGGCAAGAATAGTGCAGAGTAAGATGCGAGTATCTTCATAAATGAAACATTCTGATCTGCTACAATAATGTTTGTGAAAAAATATTTAAACAGGTCTTTGTTGAGATACTGAACAGTTTTAAAATTTCAGACAGAAAAAGTATTTTGAAAATCAACAAAATTCCTGGGAAAAGGCAATTTCAAAAGTAGTTTTCAGACAACTTTCACTTTTCTTCCTAAAGTTCTTTGTTATCTATCAAAATTATCTTTGAAAACCAATTGATGAATAATCTACTAAAATTAGCATATCAGTTAAGGTATAAGGTAGAAAAGAAGCTGACACTTCATAGAAAAATAGTTCACTTTGAAATTCTTTAATCAGAATGAAAATGCAAAATTTCTTTGAACTATTTACATTTAAATTTGATTTGGAAATATTAAAACAATATTGTCAAAACATAGTGTTTCAGCTTTAGTTGAGTAATTTAAAATAATATATTCATATTTCATTGTGTATCTCAATATCCCCACATAGCTCTTGGTTACTTGGGGGTGATGTCTAACACACTGTCAATGTGTCTACAGAGCTTCTGAAAACAAGAGGGAGAATTTTCTACATTTCCTTATCATATAAGGAAGGATAAGGAGCACATATAGAAATACAAATAATAAGACAGTTGTCAAAATATGTAGTGAAAAAGACATGTTCTTGATAACTGTCTAGGATCCCCTGCCTCATCCCTACATATGTGGTGGATCACTTCATCTTCTTTCAGTCTGCACCTACTCCAATGACAGTTCTGTACCTCTTTGCAAAGGTAATACAGAAACTCTTGAGAGTGCAAAGTTTGGTTATGTTGTTGCTGTCTTCTTCCGCTGCACTTGGAGAATCCACAGAACCAGGGACATAATCTTGCTTCCTACATTTCCTAATCTCCCATTTATTTTTAATTCAATGAGGATTGTGAGTGCTACAGGCATCCCTTATGGGCCAAATCTTCAATCTGTAGAATTGTAAATGAAGCAGCAGATATGGTAGCCTGTTTACAGGATAATAGCAAGACACAGCTCACATAGCCAGTTAAACACCTTCACCAATCGACTCATACGCATCGGTGTAAGGACAATATATTACCTCACCTCTTGTAGAACAAACTTTGTAAGTATGGACAAATCATTTTCTCTAGCCAATGGATTTGTAAGATACAACAAATATAATTTTTCAAAAATTACTCTCCAGATTCTTGGGAATTTAGATTTTAGAAAACATGCATTTGAGAAAACCTAGGTTAACATTAGCAGTTATGAAAATCAAGCATGGTGGCTATCTGCCTGGAAGAAGGATTGTTGATAATTTAGAGTTATTAATGTTACTTACATATGTGAAGAGCCTGAATATGATTTTCCCAACTATCTTTTCATATTGTGGTGTATGTTTCATATAAACACATACTCAAATGAGTAAATATATACCCAGGTTTGTAATAACAGAAAATATTCAGGCCAAAGTAAAATATTTTTGTGGATGGATTTTGGGAATAATATTTTAAATAAGTACCTTACTGAGAATGATACTGTATTCTGCAAAGTTATTTCCACAGAATAATTAAAGGAAGGTGGATTAATATAGACCTGAAGAAAAAGGCCTAAATATTTGAATATTCATTACATAAAGATGTTCACATTGACCTAATAAATTATGCATTCAATGCTAAATGTATTGGACAAAATATGAAGTGTCCTTCAGTTTTCAAAAAATAGAATAAAAAATTTGCAATAATTAAAAGCAAATCTGTATTTTCGCATTAGTTGTCTTTCTCAAGGGCATACAGAACATCTTAATTTCTGAAATAATTTCAGAAATAATTTCAGTCTATATGCTAACAAAAACAGTAGGCAATTGTCTATTATGACAACACTGAGTTTTTCCAACATCATCTTCAGATTTTTTCTGAAAGGTAAACAGTTGGTTATTTATGAGCTGGTAAGTAACATAGTAATAAATTTCCTTTAAGGCTGCATATATAGTTTATAGAGTACAGCTTTAAGAGTTTGCCTGACCACGACCAATAAAAACATCTAGATCTAGTTTCTAGATAACATGCATTAATGAGGTTGAGAAAAGCAGGCTAATTCAATAAGTCTGGAGAAGTAATCTACTATGATAATTAATATGTTTCCTTTCCCGGAAAGAAAGCAAGAAACCAATCTGTTGCTACCTGAAGCCAAAGACAACTATGGAGCTTTGAGCAATAATGGTTTCATATTTTGTTGTTTCACCATTCACATAGCTGTTATAGGCTTTGTTGTGCCAAGCAAATCAACATACAAATTGTGCTTGTGACCTTCAAGCAGATGTATTGTGGTTCTAATGGTCAGTTCTGGAGAGCTGTTTCCTTCCAAAAGCATGCCAGCATCCATTTGAAGATCATTCTGACCCTTCCAGCTCAACTAATTAAGGGTAAGAGTTTAAGTCCTTTGACCCTATCCTTTCTGGCAGAATTGATCAACTTTCTGGAAAATGTCAACCTTTAATTGCTTATCTGTAGTTTACTGAAATCAAGAAGATCCTGGAACTAGCACCAGAACAAGTTCAACGTAGACAACGCTCATGGCAACCTTTTCTCTTCTACAAGTTGCTGCTTTAACAGCACTGCAGGTAGAATGATGCCTTATATAGGTACTTACGTGTCCTGTTACTGCTAGAATAAGAAAAGAAAAAACTTTACCACCAGAATTATCTCTCACAGTCATCTTAGAATTATTAAGTATTTATTCACTGTATCCCCACTCCTGGTATAACTTTTATTAGCATGGCAATTGGATGACCTGCAGAAATACTGATGTCTCTTGTGTCAACAGCTGTGACAGCTAAAAAGAGTATGTTGATACCTCATTTAATATATCATCTTTTGCTTTTTGGAAACTCTGAGTTAGTAATTAGAGATTATGATATTTCTTCTTGATTTTCATATCACATAATAAATACGACCTTTCTGCCTTCTTATGAAAAAAACATTGGAAGTTACTTTGGATTCACTTGACCCAGGAAACAGGAGCGTGCAAGGGATACCAACAGAAAGATTGCCATAGAAAATACACAGCAATTTCCCGGTACTGTTTGTTCTTCTTCTGTTAAACTAAAAGTCATCAGATACCTAGAACTGGTGAGATCAGCTGCCTCATTGGCTAAATCATGTCTCTAACAGAAACATTTGCAAGACAGAACATACATGATATTCACCCTGCTGTTCTGTCTTGGCCAGTGACTGTAAAAGATGTTATTTAGGGAGAGAATGTAAGCCTGGCCGCTAACTTTAGTCTATTGCGCTCATACTTCCCTCCAATATGTGGTAATGGATCTGTGGCCCACTAGTGCATCCAATCACTTCCTGAACATCCTGATACTATCTGACTTCCCAACATCCTATGGCAACTGATGCTCCCAAACTCTTCAGCAGTAAATCTGCAGGGGGCCCGTTCACCCCCATGTCACAGTGCCACCACCTGGCAATGCAGCAGTCACAATGCCCCAGGGCAGGATAAAGGGGGCATCCTCCTGTGTCCCACTGCCAGAGCTGTCCCGGGGGCAGCCCAAAGACATCTGAGAGGAAGTCCTTGAGGAGCTGGTGGAATTACTTGGTGGGGGCTGAGGGAGGAAGCGCTGGGGTCAGGAAGGAATTTTCCCCCGGGGCAGATTGGCACTGGTCCCCGGGGGTTTTTTGCCTTCCTCTGCAGCATTGAGCATGACCACTTGTCAGGCCTCCTCTGATCCATTTTGGCTAGGTTGCTGCCTGCTGCTCATGTTCCATGAAGGTAGCCCTCATGCCCCGCATCCAGGGGCAAGGAAACATTATTTTCCCGCAGGGTGGGCTGGCAACAGTCCCCCGGGGATTTCTCTTCCTCTGTAACACTGAGCACAGCCCCTTGTCAGGGCTCCTCTGGGACCTTTCGGTTAGGTTCTTGCCTGCTGCTCTTGCACCTCCAAGGCGCCACTCGTGCCCTGGCACTCTCTGGCACTCTTGCCCATTGCAAGTTTGGAGCAGGAGCGAGCTCTGTTCTTCCTTTGGCTCTGTTTCCCGAGGGGTTCTTGCTTGTGCAAAACAGCCTGTGCTTGGAAGGGCTCCAGGCTTGCTGCACCATCTGGAGCCGCCATTTTCCAGCTCTCCCTGCATGCATTGCAAGTGCAGGGCAGGCACGAGAGCGCTTTTTATGCATCACTGACCAAGAAGTAGAGCAGAGCAACTTTTTGAAGGCAAAAAGTGTGCGTGTCATCGATTGTCATACTTTTGAAAATACCCCACAGTGCCACACACCTCTTCTTCTTCTACTTTTGTGTGTGATCGGTACTGATCCTTATTCTTCAAATTTTCACTCTTCAGGCAACAGGGACTGCTTGGCCTGTTTTCCTTCTGCTGCTTTCTGTGGACCTGTGGCTTTCCTTTGCCAGACTGCAAGGGATGCTTTTTCAAGCTAAACTGAAGGATGCATCAGCTTGTTCCTGGCTACATGTGTGTGTTGTGTTATTGTTTGTGAGCATCGGCTCTGAAACGTTCAGAAAAATAAAATAAAACAAAATAAGATAATAAAAAACAAACAAAACAAAAACACACCAAACCCCTGTTATGACTTGTAACCTTTCTGATTTGTGTTCTTGAAAGTGTTTTTTGGAGCTGAAAAATCCCTAGCATTTCAGGCAAATAATGGTCTCATCCTTATTCGACTCACAGTGAGAGAAGAGAGGAGAGGAGAGGAGAGGAGAGGAGAGGAGAGGAGAGGAGAGGAGAGGAGAGGAGAGGAGAGGAGAGGAGAGGAGAGGAGAGGAGAGGAGAGGAGAGGAGAGGAGAGGAGAGGAGAGGAGAGGAGAGGAGAGGAGAGGAGAGGAGAGGAGAGGAGAGGAGAGGAGGGGAGGGGAGGGGAGGGGAGGGGAGAGGAGTTATGCTATATTATGCATATAGTTCTGCATGACAAGCTATGACCTAGGTCTGAGGGGTCCATCCAGGAGAGCAGCCCTCTGCAGTGCAGGTCCCAGGCCCATCCAGGAGACAGCGGCAGAGATGGGCACACCTACAACATCACTCAGGCAGGGACTGAAGGCCCCAGGTTGAGCTGAGACACGTCCCCTGGGCCCTTGGCAGGAGATGGTGTGGGTGTGGGTCCCGGAGGAGGCCAGTCCCAGCCATTGAGGCCTATGAGCACCCCCAGGACCCTGGCAGAAGTAGACTTGCACTGCTCATCTGCTCCCCTTCAGACATTTCTGGTTGGCTACTTTGGAGACAGAGTATTGGGCCAGATGGACCTTTGCTCTGAGGGAGTACTGTTGTTCTCAGGCTCTTGTGTTTTAATATGTTTTTCCAAGGGAAACAGCTCAGGCGTTTCTAAAAATGAGTACAAGGGAAAAAAGTCCACAGGGAATTGAACAGGTATTGCTCACATCAATAAGATTTGTTGCCCTTCTCAAGACACATTCAAGTACCGTAACATCCTTTTTAAACGGTGGGGCCCAGAACTGCACACAATACTCAAGGTGAGGCCGCACCAACACTGAATACAGCAGGATAATCACCTCTTTTGACCAGCTGGTTATGCTGTGTCTAATGCACCCCAGGATGCGGTTTGCCCTCTTGGCTGCCAGGGCACCCTGCTGACTCATGTTGAGCCTTCTGTCAACCAGCACCCCCAGACCCCTTTCTGCAGGGCTGCTCTCCAGCCACTCCTCTCCCAGTTTAGACTTGTGCCCGGCATTACTCCATCCCAGGTGCAGAATCTGGCATTTGTTCATGTTCAATTTCATGCCATTAATGATTGCCCAGTGCTCCAATCTATCCGAATGCCCCTGCAACCATGTTTAAGGATTCAAAAGACATTCATGCAGTGGTCATTCATGTGTGTAATGGTAGTGACTGCCAGCTTGTAGGACTTAAGCAAATAAGAGCTGGTGACATAAAAGATTAGCCAGACTCCATCTATTTTTACATGAGGAAAAATAAGATGTAGGAAAAGGTTCTCACTGGCAGCTCAAATAGTATTCAGACAAAGAATGCAAAACTCTTACCACAACGATTTTCCCCAGATGCTGTTAAAATGGTAGAGATGATAACAAAAATAAGAAGAGAAAAGCAGAGCAGAAATAGCCCCAGGATGTTCAGACAGTCTTACTAGGCAATTCCATTTATCCAGCTTCTTCAAATTTTGCCATGAACTTCAAAATACCTACCTTAAAGTATCACATCTTCCCCAGATTTCCTCCTCCTTCTCCAATTCCTGAAAATTCTTTGTCCTCATTACAGTACTTTCTTTTTTGGGTTTTTTTTTTTTTTTTATTTTATTTTTTTGGCCTAAGGGCCATCTTTAGCACAGGTGTTCCCTATAAAGCCAACTGCCTCCTACAATTCTTGAGGAATCTTTAGTCAATTCCCCAGCAATAGCTTCATAAGTTTTGTTTAACAGAAGGTGCTATCTTATCACTTTTATAGCTGGGAAAATTGACTTTAAGATGAAGCTGAAAATCACAACTGAGAAGCTACTGCTTCTTGAAAGTAATATGCGAATATAAGGTGGCTTTAGTTTTCCGACTCTTTAGCATGATCGCTAAGTTACTGGGAAACTAGCTTAACTCGTTATTTGTCTAGTTCTGGCTTATGACTACTCAGTGACTCATGGATTTGCCTGAGATTTGGCAGCAATAGGCACTTCCTGAGTTCACTTAACTGCTTCACAAAAGCAGATTAATCCAATAAACACTTGTTTCTAAAATCACTGTTTGATTCCAGTACCCTACATTCTCCTCCCTCTTGACAAAAATAAGACTTACAATAAATGATTCGATGATCATGTGTGAACCTTGTAAAACTGTCAGACAAAATTTGCAAATCCTTTAATTAGATCCAAAAAAGGAACACATAGGTGGATCTGGTTTCTCAATAAGTGTCTTCTGTTCAATAGGATTATAATGTTAACTTTCTTCGTAGAAGGCAGGAAGTTCTCTCACTTTCTTCTATTTGATCACTCAATACCAGGACTTGTGTTCATAGCCCTGAAAAGTACCTTAAAAGATCATTCAATCCAGTGGTTTAAAACTGCAGGCTCCTAAGAATTTTCCAGTATTGGTATGGACCTTGATATAGTGAACTTAAACCTGCTGGCATTAAGGTTACTGCTGGCATGCTCAGTTCTTCCTGTGGAGGAAGGCCCACAAATGAAAACCATAATCTAGTGAAGCTCCTGCCCCTTTCTAGGTCAAAAGGTACAATTATGATATTTGGTGCAAACAATGTTAACGTTTATTTTATATATCACATGGAAACTTCACACTTCCCACTACCTCAAACATGATATGCGATAGTAACTTCTTTTTTAAAATAGTGTAACACAACATCAGAAATTCTGTGGCAAATCTGAGGATTTCTGCTTTATACAGAGTTTCTCTTCAAACAAAATCTGCTTTTCACCTGTGACCACAAGTCAGCAATTAAGATATCATGCAAGGAACACATAACCTTGGAAAGAAAATTACCAGTGCCTTACTAGCAGTTGCAGTTTTTCCAGTGAACTAAAACTGTCTTTGTTAAGCACATTCGCACTTTTAACATGAAACAATACACAAAACTTTTGCTGTAAAATTTATGATTGAAGCATGTAGCACTATAAAATGTGCAAATGTTATGTACAAACTCCAATGCACTCTGCTAACATGACTTTTCTTTTAAACACAAATGTCATGGTTTAACCTCAGTCGGCAACTGAGCACCACACAGCCACTTGCTCACTCCCCTCCCCCCCCCGGTGGGATGGGGGAGAGAACTGGAAGAGCACAAGTGAGAAAAAGTCGTGGGTTGAGATAAAAACAGTTTAATAATTGAAATAAAATGATAATAATATGATAATAATAATAATACACAAAGCAAGTGATGCACAATGCAATTGCTCACCAACCGCCGACCGATGCCCAGCCAGTCCCCGAGCAGCGGCCCCCCCGGCCAGCTTTCCCCAGTTTAGGTACTGAGCATGACGTCACATGGTATGGAATGTCCCTTTGGCCAGTTTGGCTGTGCCCCCTCCCAGCTTCTTGTGCACCTCCAGCCTTCTCAGTCAGTAGAGCATGGAAAACTAAAAAGTCCTTGGCTAGTGTGAGCATTACCTAGCAACGACTAAAACATCGGTGCCTTATCAACTTTGTTCTCATCCTAAATCCAAAACACAGCACTGTACCAGCTACTAGGAAGGAAATTAACTCTATCCCTGCCGAAACCAGGACAATATCCACCCCTTATTCTATACCATCTGCGTCATGCTCAAGTCTCATATTTTCCAGTACATTTTCATTAATCACCACCTCCTTTTTTTTTTTTATATATATATATACACACACACACACACAGAGATGTCATTCCCTTCGTCTGTGGGCCATCCCTCTAAAATGTTCGGTGAGTTCATTTAGTCCATGACTTCGGGCTCCATCTGTCATAATAATCTTCCAGGGCAGGAAAAATGGAGATGGTATGTGGTGTTGGATTGTTTCATGTTGAAGTCAGTTCTGGTACCATCATCACTGTGCTTTGCTTGGGGTCACTGAAGTTATTCTTCATTAGTCTGGGTGATTCTTATTGTAATAACATTAGTATGGCATATAATATTATTGGTATGATTAGTATATCTGTGTATTATTAGTATAACTATTATAACTATAATTAATACTTAACATCACATAATTCAGATCATTGGCTATTCTCACCCAAAATCAAATCCCCTTGAGGTACGCATCGGACTTCCCCATCCTCCCGCATTATCCACCAAGCGCACCCAGGTCCTTGAGCAAAAGCAATCCCACAGATGGGTTTGCCTTTGCCCGAGGCAGGAATAACCCAAACTGTTTTCCCCAACATATTTTTTTTATGTGCACTACAGGGACTTTATTCCCATCTACAGTACATAAAAGTTCTGACTGGGCAGGGCCTGCTCGATTGGCAGATCCCCCAGTGTTGACCAACCAGGTGGCCTTTGCTAAACGTGTATCCCAAAGTTTGAATGTCCCGCCACCCATTGCTCTCAGCATAGTCTTTAACAGTCCATTGTATCGTTCAATTTTCCCAGAGGCTGGTGCATGATGGGGGATGTGATACACCCACTCAATGCCGTGCTCTTTGGCCCAGGTGTCTATGAGGTTGTTTCGGAAATGAGTCCCGTTGTCTGACTCAATTCTTTCTGGGGTGCCATGTCACCATAGGACTTGCTTTTCAAGGCCCAGGATAGTGTTCCGGGTGGTGGCATGGGGCACGGGATATGTTTCCAGCCATCCGGTGGTTGCTTCCACCATTGTAAGCACGTGGCGCTTGCCTTGGCAGGGTTTGTGGTAGTGTGATAAAATCAATCTGCCAGGCCTCCCCATATTTATATTTCAGCCATCATTCTCCATACCAGAGAGGTTTTAACCACTTGGCTTGCTTGATTATAGCGCATGTTTCACATTCATGGATAACCTGTGCCATAGTATCCATCGTCAAGTCCACCCCTCGATCACGAGCCCATCTATATGTTGCATCTCTTCCTTGGTGGCCTGAGGTGTCATGGGCCCACCGAGCTAGAAATAATTCACCCTTATGTTGCCAGTCCAGATCCACCTGAGCCACTTCAATCTTAGCAGCCTGATCCACCTGCTGGTTGTTTTGATGTTCTTCAGTGGCCCGACTCTTGGGTATGTGAGCATCTATGTGACGGACTTTTACAACCGGGTTCTCCACCCGGGCAGCAATATCTTGCCACAATGCGGCAGCCCAGATGGGTTTGCCTCTGCGCTGCTAATTGCTCCGCTTCCATTGCTGTAACCACCCCCACAGGGCATTTACCACCATCCATCAATCAGTATAGAGGTAGAGCACTGGCCACTTTTCTCGGTCAGCAATGTCTAAAGCCAGCTGGATGGCCTTTACTTCTGCAAATTGGCTCGATTCACCTTCTCCTTCAGCCGTTTCTGCAACTTGTCGCATAGGACTCCATACAGCAGCTTTCCATCTCCGATGCTTTCCCACAAGACGACAGGACCCATCAGTGAACAGGGCATATTGCTTCTCATTTTCTGGTAGTTCATTAGACATTGGGGCCTCCTCAGCACGCGTCACCTCCTCCTCTGGCAATATTCCAAAATCTTTGCCCTCTGGCCAATCCATGATCACTTCCAGGATTCCTGGGCAACTGGGGTTTCCTATTCGAGCCCGTTGTGTGATTAGTGCGACCCACTTACTCCATGTAGCATCAGTTGCATGATGTGTACAGGGGACCCTCCCTCTGAACATCCAGCCCAGCACCGGCAGTTGGGGTGCCAGGAGGAGCTGTGCTTCAGTGCCGATCACTTCCGAAGCAGCTTGAACCCCTTCATATGCTGCCAATAGCTCTTTTTCAGTTGGAGTATAGCGGGCCTCGGATCCTCTGTATCCCCGACTCCAAAACCCTAGGGGTCGACCTCAAGTCTCCCCTGGTGCTTTCTGCCAGAGGCTCCAGGTAGGGCCATTCTCCCCGGCTGTGGTGTAGAGCACATTTTTTACATCTTGTCCTGCCCAGACTGACCCCAGGGCTACTGCATGAACTATCTCCTCTTTAATTTGTTCAAAAGCTTGTCGTTGCTCAGGGCCCCATTTGAAATCGTTCTTCTTTCGGGTCACTTGATAGAGAGGGTTTACAATCAGACTGTAATTTGGAATACGCATTCTCCAAAAACCCACAACGCCTAAGAAAGCTTGTGTTTCCTTTTTGCTAGTTGGTGGAGACATGGCTGTTATTTTATTGATCACATCCATTGGGATCTGACGACGTCCATCTTGCCATTTTATTCCTAAAAACTGGATCTCCTGTGCAGGTCCCTTGACCTTACTTTGTTTTATGGCAAAACCGGCCTTCAGCAGGATTTGGACTATTTCCTTCCCTTTTTCAAAAACTTCTCCTGCTGTGTTGCCCCACACGATGATGTCATCAATGTATTGCAGGTGTTCTGGAGCTCCACCCTGTTCCAGTGCAGTCTGGATCAGTCCATGGCAAATGGTGGGGCTGTGTTTCCACCCCTGGGGCAGTCGGTTCCAGGTGTACTGGACGCCCCTCCAAGTGAAAGCAAACTGTGGCCTGCACTCTGCTGCCAAAGGGATTGAGAAAAATACATTAGCAGTATCAATTGTGGCATACCACTTGGCTGCCTTTGACTCCAGTTCGTATTGAAGTTCTAGCATGTCCAGCACAGCAGCACTCAGCGGTGGCATGAGTTCGTTCAGGCTGCGATAGTCTACTGTCAGTCTCCACTCTCCATTAGACTTCCGCACTGGCCATATGGGACTGTTAAAGGGTGAGCGAGTCTTGCTCATTACTCCTTGGCTCTCCAGTCGATGAATCAGCTCATGAATGGGAATCAAGGAGTCTCAGTTGGTGTGATATTGCCGTCGGTGCACCGTGGTGGTAGCGATTGGCACCTGTTGGTCTTCGACCTTCAGCAACCCCACAACAGAAGGGTCCTCTGAGAGACCAGGCAAGGTGGACAGCTGTTTAATTTCCTCCATCTCCAAGGCAGCTATAGCAAAAGCCCACCGGTACCCTTTTGGGTCCTTGAAATACCCTCTCCTGAGGTAGTCTATGCCAAGGATGCACGGAGCATCTGGGCCAGTCACAATGGGGTGCTTCTGCCACCCATTCCCAGTTAGACTCACTTTGGCTTCCAATACAGTTAGCTGTTGGGATCCCCCCGTCACCCCAGAAATACAGATGGGTTCTGCCCCTCCATAGCTTGATGGCATTAGGGTACACTGTGCACCGGTGTCTACTAGAGCCTTATACTCCTGTGGGTCTGATGTGCCAGGCCACCGAATCCACGCAGTCCAGTAAACCCGGTTGTCCCTTTCCTCCCCCTGGCTGGAGGCAGGGCCCCTCTAATCCTCATCACAGTACTCACTTCTCACTTCTTGTACGTACGAGTCAGAAGTTTCTTCATTAAGACCAGGAGTAAGATCAGCCCTTCTACTCTGTCTGGGGAACTGCCCACTGGAAACTGGAGCAGCAATTTTCCTGGAAGAACCTCTTTCTGTGATTGTTTTCCCTTGCAATTCACGTACCCGTGCCCCTAGGGCTGCAGTAGGTTTCCCATCCCACTTCCTCATGTCCTCTCCGTGGTCACGCAGGTAAAACCATAGGGTGCCCCATGGTGTGTACCCTTTATGTTCTCTCTCTTGAGCAAAAGAACGCTTACTTCTAATAGCCGAGATACTGGTCCATACAGGTGAGGATTAGGACCTATCCTCTCTGAGTTGCTGATCTCCCGGGACAGTTTCTCCACAGCCGAGATGAGGGAGGAAGAAAGACTTTCCTCATATTGCTGGAGTTGACCAGCCAATTCATCCACTGTTTGTTCTTCTCCATCTTTTCAGGTCATCACTGCCAATGAATTGGTGTATGACGATGGTGAGCTCCTTATAAACTTCCACCACATGGGTCATGTGCACTTGACTTCATCTGGATCTTTGGATAGCTGTTCATTGTTCAGGTCACCATAAATCACCTCCAGCACAGCTAATTCTCTTAGAAACTGGATACCCTTCTCCATGGTGGCCCACTTGCTTGGGCGACATATGACATCTTCCTTGAAGGGATACCTTTCCTTCACGCTTGACAAGAGTCGCCTCCAAAGGCTGAGGACTCGTGTCCCTTTTCCAATTGCTTTGTCAATGCCCCCTTCCCTGGAAAGGGATCCCAGCTGCTTGGCTTCCCTACCCTCTAATTCCAGGCTACTGGCTCCATTATCCCAGTATTGGATCAGCCAGGTGACAATGTGCTCACCTGGACGATGGCTGAAATCTTTTCATATATCTCGCAGCTCACTCAGGGATAGAGATCTGGTGGTCACTGCCTCATTTATGAGTTCTTCCTCTTCTTCCTCCCCAATCAGCAGCCGGCTCTCCTCCTGCTGTTCTCGTGATGGCCCTTCTCCAGGGTCGTCTGTCTCGTACAGTTCTTCCTCCAGCCCTTTTTTAGAAGAAGCTTCTTCCTCCCTTACTAAATGAGCCGACTTCCACTTCCAAGATTTCTTCTTGTGTACAGGGGCGACTGATACCGGCACAGGCTGGTTCTTTGGTTCAGCCACAGGGCGTGTCACCGGAGTCTGAGTGGCCGCAGTGCATGTCACCAGAGTCTGAGTAGCCGCAGTGCCTGTCACCAGAGTCTGAGTAGCCACAGAGCATGTTGCTGGGGTCGGAGTGGCTACACGGCGTGTCGCTGGGGTCTGAGTGGCTGCATGGCGTGTTGCTGGGGTTGGAGTGGCCGCAGGGCGTGTCGTTTTACTGTCAGAGCCAGAGACCTTCTCTTCCCTTTGAGGGTACTGAATGGTGTTGAACAGGGCTCGGTAGGCATGGGCCAGGCCCCAGGACGTTGCAATGATCTGCATCTCTCTGGAGTTGCCAGGGTGGCAGCATACCTTGTCCAAATATTGTACTAACTTTTCAGGATTCTGCACTTGCTCAGGGGTGAAGTTCCAAAACACTGGGGGTGCCCATTGGCCTAGGTACTTGCCCATCTTGTCCCACACACCCTGCCATTCATAACTATCCAGCCTTGGGGCAGATCTCTGGATGATATTCTTAAATTGCTTACCAACTTTAGACAAAACCGAAACAATATTCCCAAGAAGTACCAATAGAAGTATCTTAACTACCCAAGGATGTTCAAAATACTGAAAAGTTACTGTAATGAAGGAGGAAACATCATAGAAGAAGGTAGTGACACTGCCATTCTGTATTTCCTCCGTAAAAAAAAAAACTCTCAGAAAAGTCACTGTAATTGCTAGTTGTCTCCACGAAATGGTCTCCGTGGTACAGTAACGGCTTCATTGCGAAGTTTACATACCACACTAACGTCAAGGTCAATGTTCTAAAAACAAACCTCACAAGCGAGACATCACCAATCACTGCAGACCACAGCAAACTGCAAAAACCAACACCAATCTTTAACATGTACAGCAAAAAAAGGAGCACGATGCAGATTATACAAATCAATATTGAGAACAGAGAAACCAACATTGTGACCCACAACTATTAACAGATACAAGTTCCTTAATACACTCTGGTTAATCTGTTATTATCTCAAACCCTTCTAGCCCCACCTTGGCCGCCAAAAAGGACTGTCGTGGTTTAACCTCAGTTGGCAACTGAGCACCACACAGCCACTTGCTCACTCCCCTACCCCCCCCGGTGGGACGGGGGAGAGAACTGGAAGAGCACAAGTGAGAAAAGCTCGTGGGTTGAGAGAAAAACAGTTTAATAATTGAAATAAAATGATAATAATATGATAATAATAATAATAATACACAAAGCAAGTGATGCACAGTACAATTGCTCACCACCTGCCGACCAATGCCCAGCCAGTCCCCGAGCAGCGGCCCACCCCGGCCAGCTTTCCCCAGTTTATGTACCGAGCATGACGTCACATGGTATGGAATGTCCCTTTGGCCAGTTTTCCCCAGTTTATGTACCGAGCATGACGTCACATGGTATGGAATGTCCCTTTGGCCAGTTTGGCTGTGCCCCCTCCCAGCTTCTTGTGCACCTCCAGCCTTCTCAGTCGGTAGAGCATGGAAAACTAAAAAGTCCTTGGCTAGTGTAAGCATTACCTAGCAACAACTAAAACATCGGTGTGTTATCAACTTTGTTCTCATCCTAAATCCAAAACACAGCACTGTACCAGCTACTAGGAAGGAAATTAACTCTATCCTTGCTGAAACCAGGACAACAAAGAATAAAGTTCAAAGTGGGAATAGCTTTCAAAATGTGACATGCCATGAACTCAGTTAAACCAATTACTTGTCCACTTTACAATGTGTGCAGTGTGTAAGACTGCAACTGAAAAGGATTACCCAGAAAAACACAGTCAAATAATAAAATGCATTAACCTAATTCTTATTGGAGAGACATAGTCTTTAAATATTAACTTGAGTCAATGGGAAAGCTGAGACTTGCAAAATTCTGGAAAGAGACAGACAACAGATAACAACAACTCCCACAGTTCACCTGCTTCTCTACTTTAGGCTTTGAAAAATAGATTGCATAAATCTGAAAGGATAATTAAAAATCCAGCTGCATCAGGTTTGGGCACAGCAAGACAACTAATTATCATGACTTCCCCATCTGCTGATCTAGCCCACAACTCTTCTCAACTTGGCATTGCCTCCAGTCAGTAAGAAGGAAAATCAGACTATCATGTGTAAGTTCATTTTTTGCTAAGTCGGGAGGTAAGGATAAAGCCCATTATGCATTTACCAAAATCTTATATATGCCACCATCCCACAGAAGGCAGACAATATTTCTTCTAAGTAGTCCAAATAGAAACTGTGGCAATCAAGTCAACACAGGAGCTTTTTTCTATCTTAGTGTGCCTGCAGTTACCCAAAAGCAGTAATTCTTCCAGCCAGCTTTCAATAATCCTGTTTCAGTTCAGCTTCTGCAGGAAAAAAATTGCCATCACTTACACACAGTTCCTTATCACCATTCTGGCAACTGGTATACGGTATTTCATGATAGAGCCACCATTTATGATCTGCAAGGTATGTTTAGAAATGATGAAGCTCTGGTTACACTTAAGTGATTCCATGTGTTTTGTGGGAAGCAGTAGCAGGATAACAAGGTGTCATTCAACTAATAAGCTCAGCTCTCTAAGCACTAGGAGTTTCACTTTCATTGACCAGCAAACCTACATAAAGCTTAGGGGACTGGTGTTAGAAATTGTTATATAAATGTATGTTTGAAAGTAGGTCTGAATTTTGTTCATCTTTTCAACATACATGCAAGAACAGAGCTAAGAGGAATACAAGAATAAGGGAAAAGGCCTTCCCTAATGTTTTTCAAAGAAAATGTTGTATATAAATTTTTATATACCAGGTCCTACTATACACATAAGCACATCTGTCCTCATGTATTTTACCGCTATATACCACAAGAAGTAGGGAAATGTATGTTCTTGTCAATATTATTTAGTCCCTTTCATTACAAACCACTCAGTAGGTCTTCACGGGCTTTAAAATGAGATGTTTCTCATTGAAAGAATGGATCTTGATGATGTACAGACTAAATATGAAGCTCCTAGCTTCAAGAAAATTATTTACTCTTACTCCAACACAAACTACTCAGTATCCAAAGAAATCATCTTAAGATCTTTTCTTAAAGAAAAGGCTCTTTCTTCTGTAGAGTCTGCACTGTATATTAGAGATTGGTTTAGTAAAGCAGTCTTTGACTCACAACTGAGGTAAATTTCACCTCTCATTCTAATCTAAGTTTAAAATTCTAACCTAGTTTTGGAGTTGGATTTGGTCAGGAAAAGTTGTCACTGGTATTTTACGTGAGAGTTTAGTCCGGGTTGGTGATCTGAAAAGTGTGGAAAAGACCTAATCCTAGCCTGATTATACCGAAACTAACCCACAAAATCTGTTCTTCTGTTTGAGAATTAAAGTCAAATCAAAATCATATGAAATTATACAAAAGGTACTGTATATCCACTAATTTTTTTCATCTCATAGTAAAGGAATGTGACTTTTTTATGTCTGACATTTTCAAAAAAAATCTGACATTTGCACTATAAACACTTCCACATTTCAAGAATGTCATTAAAACTGTATTCCTGAGGTCTGTTACACACACTGGAAACAAAAATAAATATCTGGCCAAAGTCACACCGGTAATTATTGTCTTATGCCTATGTAGACTTATTAGGACATAGTTTTCCAACTTGGAACAATGTCACCCAGTGTACTCTTCTTAAATATCATGTCATATCCTTATGCCTTATATGAAGCAACTCTGGCAAAAGAGTGAGCCTCAAGTTCATCAATCTAATTTTAGATATGTGCAATGCAGACATCTGCAGCTAAACTAGTCCCTGCGTGTTCTTTTCATAGGCACTGGAGAAGAAAGGTGTTTTTAAAGTTTGGTGACACCAGCAACTCTTAGACAACTAGTTTATGATGCAAAGTATTTCTTCCTAGATCCCACTGATTATATTGACTTTACCTCTGCTGAATATAACAGCAGGTAACAGGTTCAGATGTGAATGTCTACTCTGCAAAGATGAACTCCATTCTCAGTGTCTCACTGCATTCTTCAAAGGCATCTCTATCCTACTGTATGATCCAAAGCAGTTAGAAGTCATCAACCTGAGGTTACAGCAGTCAAAAAATATTATCTCATTAACTAATACTAATTAACCAGTTTACTAGTATTAGCTGTCCTGGTTTCGGCAGGGATAGAGTTAATTTCCTTCCTAGTAGCTGGTACAGTGTTTTGGATTTAGGATGAGAACAAAGTTGATAACACACCGATGTTTTAGTTGTTGCTAGGTAATGCTTACACTAGCCAAGGACTTTTCAGCTTCCCATGCTCTACCGACTGAGAAGGCTGGAGGTGCACAAGAAGCTGGGAGGGGGCACAGCCAAACTGGCCAAAGGGACATTCCATACCATGTGACGTCATGCTCGGTACATAAACTGGGGAAAGCTGGCCGGGGTGGGTCGCTGCTCGGGGACTGGCTGGGCATCGGTCGGTGGGTGGTGAGTAATTGCATTGTGCATCACTTGTGTATTATTATTATTATCATCATATTATTATTATCATTTTATTTCAATTATTAAACTGTTTTTATCTCAACCCACGACTTTTTCTCACTTGTGCTCTTCCAATTCTCTCCCCCATCCCACCGGGTGGGGGGAGTGAGCGAGCGGCTGCGTGGTGCTTAGCTGCCGACTGAGATTAAACCACGACATAGCTAAGTAATACTTTACTTGGAAGAAAAAGCAGAGTAGAGGACTAGTAAAGTGTCAGTTTCCAACTAAGTTTCTCATACCATTGTTCTCAGGCACAAAAGTGGATTGCAATGCTCCAGCCAGTAATTATAAGAATCTCTCTCATTTATATCTGATGCTAGTAACAAGTGGGTTCCTAGACACGGATACAAATCCTTTCTTGCATTCTTTTCATGCTTGAATGTAAGCTCATGTAGCACAGAAACTCATATGAAACATTATTAAAACTGTATTTTTAAAATGTAATACTTCTAATAGCAAAAGCTATTGCAATGCATTATTTTCAAGGCGCAACTTCAAAAAGGAAATTCTCAAAATATTTGTCCTGGTTTCAGCTGGGATGGAGTTAATTTTCTTCCTAGTAGCTGGTTATGTGCTGTGTTGTGGATTTAGTATGAGAATAATGTTGATAACACACTGACGTTTTAGCTGTTGCTGAGTAGCGCTTACACTAAGTCAAGGACTTTTCAGCTTCTCATGCTCTACCAACTGAGAAGGCTGGACATACACAAGAAGCTAGTAGAGGGCACAGCCAGGACAGCTGACCCAAACTGGTCAAAGGGATATTCCATACCATCATGCTCAGTATATAAATTAGGGAAAAGCTGGCCGGGGCGGCCACTGCTCAGGGACTGGCTGGGCATTGTTTGGCGGGTGGTGAGCGATTGCATTGTGCATCACTTGGTTTGTATATTCTTTTATTATTATTATTAATATTTTACTTTATTTTATTTCAATTATTAAACTGTTCTTATCTCAGCCCACAAGTTTTCTCACTTTTACTCTTCCGATTCTCTCCCCCATCCCACTGGAACGGGTGGAGTGAGTGAGCACCTGTGTGGTGCTCAGTTGCCGGCTGGAGTTAAACCATGACACTGTTGCAAATATTTACATGAGCACTAAAATAACAGATAGTAAACCAAAACCTAATGTTCTCATACCCTGGACATTCAGTGTCTTTCCAAGAAAGTGTGCATGCAGAGGAAAAGCAATCTGAACAGCATCAGAAAAATCCCATATATGCATTTAAAATATATTCCAAAAGTAACTTGTGTCCTCTTTATCAATCCAGACACTCTGATCACAGTCAGTATTCAGAATCCAAATCACTAGGCATGAAACTCCTCTCATTCATCTCACCATCCAAGCCTATGCTGCTAGATCCATCCTTAGGCATAAGAATGAATTTCATGAAGTTCTCTTAAAATTGCACATGCCATCTCAAGTTTATGGTTCTCAACAGAAGAGCATATGAAGAGGAAAAAGGGGTTATAGAAGATGGAACTAAATACTTTGCAAATGCACAGTACCTTGGATGCCAATTATTTCATATTAAATGAAATTCAGAAATAATTAAATTCTCCTAGAAAAGTTGGTGGCTCATGGCTTAGACAGGTGTACTCTGCGCTGGGTCAAAAACTGGCTGGACGGCCGGGCCCAGAGAGTTGTGGTGAATGGAGTTCAATCCAGTTGGTGGCCGGTCACGAGCAGTGTTCCCCAGGGCTCAGTTTTGGGGCCGGTCTTGTTCAATATCTTTATCAATGATCTGGATGAGGGGATCGAGTGCACCCTCAGTAAGTTTGCAGACGACACCAAGTTGGGCGGGAGTGTTGATCTGCTCGAGGGTAGGAAGGCTCTGCAGAGGGACCTGGACAGGCTGGATCGATGGGCCGAGGCCAACTGTCTGAGATTCCACAAGGCCAAGTGCCGGGTCCTGCACTTGGGCCACAACAACCCCATGCAGCGCTACAGGCTTGGGGAAGAGTGGCTGGAAAGCTGCCTGTTGGAAAAGGACCTGGGGGTGCTGGTTGACAGCCGGCTGAACATGAGCTGGCAGTGTGCCCAGGCGGCCAAGAAGGCCAATGGCATCCTGGCCTGTATCAGAAATAGTGTGGCCAGCAGGAGTAGGGAAGTGATTGTGCCCCTGTACTTGTCACTGGTGAGGCCGCACCTTGAATACTGTGTTCAGTTTTGGGCCCCTCACTACAAGGAGGACGTTGAGGTGCTGGAGCGTGTCCAGAGAAGGGCAATGAGGCTGGTGAGGCGTCTGGAGAACAAGTCTTATGAGGAGCGGCTGAGGGAACTGGGGTTGTTTAGTGTGGAAAAGAGGAGGCTGAGGGAAAACCTCTTCGGTCTCTACAACTACCTGAAAGGAGGTTGTAGCGAGGTGGGTGTCGGTGTCTTCTCCCAAGTAACTAGCGATAGGACGAGAGGAAATGGCCTCAAGTTGCACCAGGGGAGGTTTAGATTGGACGTGAGGAAAAATTTCTTTACTGACAGAGTGGTGAAACATTGGAACAGGCTGCCCAGGGAAGGGGTTGAGTCCCCATCCCTGGAAGTATTTAAAAGCTGTGTAGATGTGCTTAGGGACATGGTTTAGTGGGCATGGTGGTGTTGGGTTGATGGTTGGACTTGGTGATCTTAGAGGTCTTTTCCAACCTTAACGATTCTATGATTCTATGATTCTAAATCAGTAGCATTATAGAAAGGCTCATAGTGCAACTGTCACTAAGATAGAGATACAGCAATGCAGAGAACTGGATTCTAGATTAGAAATTGCTTCATGTGGCCCAAGAAGCCAGATTCAACTTTATGTATCTAACTGAAACTCCAGTTTAGAGGCAGGATTGTCCTCATCTCTTATATTGTAATAGATTACAATGGTGGGCAGAATTGCTCTTGCATATGCAGATATCGTCTGGTGACAATACACCTAGTGCGGTAAATACTGTTGGAATAAAGCCAGTCCTTGGTTATCTCCAATTTCTATAGAATATGTAAGTTACAGTCCTGTAGCACAAGTTGATAAGGAACAGCAACACGCCTCCCCCCCTGACTGTGACATGTTAATCACAAGCCCAAACTACTCAAACTACTGTGTTTGGCAGTCTAATTTCTTTTTTATTAGTAAGTATCTAATCAATTTAGAAAATTCAACTATAAGAATACATCTGTATGAAACTTCTATTTTACTATATTCTTTATGACTGAAGACATAATCAATTTGGGATCTTAGAAAATTAATAAATATTGTAATAATCCAATGCATTCTGCTGTCATTCCATTCATATCCCTTTCCTCACAGATGATCTAATCTTAACTTTGTCGGTAACAAAGTTACTTACACTTATTTCCAGGTCAGTCCGATTAGTAAATGCAGTTATAAACATTTGATTGAGGTGGTTATTTGAAGGGGGTTCTACATCAGAAGGCTGTAGGTTTGTTAGAATACTCTCTAAAACTACTGCAAAGGCCATCTAAAAGAGAAGAGAGAGAGAAAAAAAAAATAGAGAGGGAAGGAGGGAATGAAGGAAATGAAGGAGAGAATGTAGTAAAAGTCTTGGGAAAAAACTGCTGTGTCTCCAGAATCTACCAGTGTGCTTTCAGGCATGTGGCATTTTCATTCCTTTTGCTCAGAATGAGCCTTCTCTCTACCTGATAGATCTGGGATGATCAGACACATAGGTTTCTAGGGCACATCAATCTGCACTAATCAGAATAAAGTATGAAACTTGTCTCCCCAATCTTTGCCTAAAATCCTCTTTGTAAGACCATCTTATCTCCACCCATCACTCAGATCCCACAAATGGACCCAATGAATCTTCAAGAAAACAGTCTAGAAGAACTGTAACATCTCTGTGATTTGTTTAAGATTTAGCAAAACAGTACATTTTTTAAGACCTTTGGCAAATGTACTGCCAGAGGATTTATCTATACAGGTAAAAAACATTTGCATCTCTAAATATTTTTACTCAGCACTTCTGGTAATCAGGTCTTGGGTTTAAAAAGAACTTAGAAAAATCCATGGCACCTTTTTAAAATTTGTTTCGGGGGAGTTTTGTGGCTTACTCTCCTGGAAGTAGATATATTAGTTAAAAGATCTGTATTTTATAAAGATCTTTGTAAATATGGAGGAGAAAAAAAAGAAACACCAGACTTGCCTAGATGAATTCTTAAAGGTCATTGATAAATGGAAAATTCAACATGAAGTATTCTCATTTTATTTAATGACAATATTGAACATAAAACCTAATATGTCCCACTTCCTCAATCACCAAGCTGAAACAAATATTCAGTATACTGAAGCCAACAGAATCTGACGGTATGTGAAGATGTATATTGAAACTATTTGGTTTACAAAGGGATTTGTTACTCTTTGCATGCTATGAATTTCATGGTTAGGTGCTAGAAGATTGAACAAGATCAGAGACTTGGATCCAGCAGGGACTTGCCCCTCCTGCCCCCTTCACATAAATGTACTGGGATTGGAGACTGGGGTTCATGCCTCAGTAAATGAAGAAGGAGCTGCTTGCCAGTCTCTGTGTAGATGATGACTTTAGAGAGGAGCCTCAACAGTGAAACAAAAAGTGTACAGGCAGCACAACTATCAGGAAGAAAAGGACAGCAGCAGCAGTGAGCAGGCTGTCTGGAGACAGGCTGTGACAGGAGATTTGGAACAGGTTGCAAAATGCTTTCAGCACAAACTCAGCGTATACTAATAGTATACAGGTGGCAATATTGTATTCCATAGCTAAGTTATACTCACACTTAAAGTGGAAACGAATGAACTGCCAACATACAAAATTGGCTGGGATCTCATATCAGGTCAAACGAACTTCAGTCAGAACCTGAAGGACTGCATAAGCTGCACTACAAGTGCTGTTTGATAAATAATGACATCAATTGTTAATGTTAATGGTAATTAATTATTACTTGAAAACAACTATAATCACTGGTTAATTAACAACATCAAGACTATTCCTACTATGCAGTAGGAAAAGTTGCATCACCCAGCTCACTCAGTGAACCCATATTTAAAACAACTTTTTGTTTCTTAGAGCTGTAAGCATTTGACAATATTGACAAAAAAATTAAATACACTCAACACACACATATTATTAGAATGAAGTCCACTGCACCATATAGCTACTTGCTCAAACTCTGTGTGATTACTTAAAGATAGGCATCAGCAGTGGATTTCTCTTTCTGAACTGAAGCAGTTCAGAAGTAATGAATTCCTTTGCTGGCTTAAGAATTCCTCCACTGGCTTAAGAAATATCAGGTTTCCATTTTTATAAAGATGGAATATTAATTCTGCAGTACAATATATTAGAATTGTCTAAAGTTAGCAGCCAATACAACAAAATCATGGATTTTTAAAAGGATACCTCAAAATGGGAGATTAGTTCAGAGACAAAGAGTGCTGTGGAGCACCTATACCTTAAATTTGTTCTGATGTTTTACAGTAAAAATACTAACCCCATACATTGTGTTTTCTGCAGAGAATTTTATACTCTAAAAATATCAAGGGATCATTAATACCCCTTATTTAAAGGTTATATTTATGTTGTATTTGCATAACATAAAAGCATGGCATAGAACAACAAAACAAGAGTACAAACTGCCTTAACTTTAGGCAGGCTAACTATGCTTTCATCTAAATGAGGTTTCTGAAAGACTGCATTTGTCTGTAGTTGCACTTATGGTCCTGGAAAGTGTCTTAGAGGAAGAACAAAAACATCCCTGTTGATTGAAACACAGAAGACATGACAGTATTAACTGCATGCAATAGTGGAAAAATGAGTAGCATTACAGTAAAATAAATTATGATGCCCTAAGGGACACCATACTTACTATATCAATAAGTGAAAAGTAACTTTGACTTTATAAAGTTCTAGTCTAAATTTTCAGTAAAGTTCTTTTTATTAGGCACTGATATGAATTTACCAATTTTCACCTACTTAGCAAAAGTTGCTGCTATTTTTGATTTTCATTTAATGTCAGTATGCAAAATTAATCAAAATGGCTCCCATAAAAATTCTTGTTCTTTCTCCAACATAACTTCTAAAGCTTGGTGAATGTCATCAATAGTTCAAATCAAAATACCTATACCTATTACACCTAATATAATTTAGTACTTTTTCAGTCAGACATATTTGCAGGAAATACAAATCCCGAACCAATATGACAGCAGAACTTTCTATAAAACCCCAAACTCACAGTATGTCCTTAAGCTTAAAATTTAAAAAAAAACAAACAAAAAGACCAGAAAACTAATTTTTGTTTGAAGACAAGATTTGGCAGTGGGCAGTACTTGGCACAAGAAAGCAACAGCTGTATCCATCTTAGTGTATCTTTGTTCTTCTATCTCATGCCCTAAGAGCCTGATCATCTCTAGAATGTTTAAAAAAAAAGGAAATCTGCTTCTGCTGTGAAAAGTCAAAAGGCGGATGAACTGAATAAGAAAATAACTGATTTTGCAATGTTTTTCTCAAATAGGTAAGATAAACCCTGTTCTGTGGCATCTTTGCAAAAATTATTTAAAGTGTGCTGAGGAATCAGCCAGCCAACTTTCTTCTCCTTTACATAAAAGCTGTGCACTACAGTCATTCCTAGAGCTAAGTCATCACCTCAGTTGTAACCTCTTTTGATCTCTAACTATTGAGCAGACTGGCGCATTACAGAGCCCTGAGATTCACTGTCAGTCTAAAGGGGCATAATATTTTCCTGAAATCATGTCTTCCACTGAGGCTGGAGATTTGGAAGTATTATTACCACCTATGGAAAGCAGAATATCTCCCCATCACCTCCTTAGCTTCCTTTAAATCAGGCTTCTATTGTATTTGAGGGAGGGAAGAAGGGGCAGGAGAGAAAATGAGGCAATTCCCACCCTCTATCATAATTCTTTGTCAACTAGGAATAGCTATATGGAAAGGACAGGCGAGACTTTCTGGCTTTCTGAACATTCAAAAAACATTAATTTTTTTTATATTGGAAAGGATGCAACAGCACCCTGGAATACTGGATATTCAACCAGCAGATACAAAACTGCATCAGCCCGGTCTCTCAGGGTTGCAGTACCTGGCAGAGCTCAACTCATGAGCTTGCAGACTGTAGTTTCCATAGAACCTCCATCTGCACAGCTGGTTTATTCAGTTCATGTTCCGGTATATATTTTGTTTGAATGAAAGATTTCAGCTATGCCAATCAAGTTTACATGGATATATGGTTGCAATGACTCACTTAACCTCACAACTCTTGGTTTGCAGTGACACAAACAGAAATTGCTCACCTAAACTGGACTCATTCATGTCTTCTTATCTTTCATCTTCAGTGTTCCTATCTGATCAATTAACATTATTAATTAGTTGCATTTTCTCCAGCCACTAGATACCTCTGCATACTTTGAGTCCAGGCAGGTAAACAAAGATGACAAAGTTGCAACTCAAACTGTGTGGAGATATTAATCTGCTCTGTAATAATGGCAATTTCCCTAACAGTCACTTGTGGTACTGAAGGTTGTTGAACTGACAAGCTCCCTATATTAACTTGTTATGTTAGCTTATATTAATTATTACTAAATATTAAAAAACACTCTCAATGTTAGCTTATTTCATATGAAACAACACAGCTCTGCTCCCAATATGCCATATTTAAGATTATTTCTTCTTCAGATTGTGTGTATTTTGAGAGTAACTCAAATGGAAAACACTTCATGCATCCTGACAGATATGCACTTACTCTTAAAACATCAAGGAATATTTTGTTGAAGTCAGCAATTTTATTTTGCTGTAGTTTTCATTAGTCATCAAAGATTAACCTGAAGGATTTGGAGGTCCAGTTAGACAAAATACCCACCATTCTATTATTTACCCTTTTTTTTTCCAATCAACAAAACTGGACTGGAGATCTGAACAGCACAGTCAATCTCACAACAGTTTCAGTATTCCTATCCCACTCTACAAAATTTAGATATTATAGAAGTGGTAAAAATGAGAAACAGCTAATTGTTTTTGTGTTTTGAAGGTGCTGTCTAGAGTTGACTAGCTTTGCTTCAAAGATTGGTCAAAAACCAAATGTTTAGAAGTTGAGTTTAGACCAACTGAAACATGAAATAGCACACATCCTCCTAGCTGTAAGCAAGAAATACTCTAGAAAATACGTACTAAAGTAGGAAGTACACACTATCACTATGAGTCCTTAGAATAAAATTAGGTACTATTTTTAAGACTGATTGTATGGTTTATGAATGAGGGTGTCTTGGGAAAATGGATGTGACCTCTTATTTTGTCTTTGGAATCTGCAGTTTTGTCTACACTGAGAAGCCAAAGGGGTAGAGGGTACTCCACCCATCATCCTAATGGTCTGGCATTTTTGCTACATTCTGACTGCAGACAGTAAGAAAAGCCTTGCTTTCATACAAAAAGCAGGAATCTGGGCTGAGAGGGACTTGTGCTCTGCTCTAGAAGGCTGCTCTATTTGGTCTATCAGACCAATGCATGTTGGTCATGGACTATATAAGCCTCAAAGACCACCACAGCATTGGGGACCATACTGTTTATTCCTTCTGTGGGTCTTAGCTTGTTAAGTTGTTTATAGTCCTTCTGAGTATTCTCAATGCTTTGAATGTGATCATAACACTTAACAGCTCTGCCCTAGGACGCTGACTCTAATTAAATCCATTTCCCAAATGCCCAACTGGCTAAAATTTGGTCTCTGTTTAACATACCACCTCACTTGCTGCATTCTAGATAAGTGCTTTGGTTGGGTATTTGTGTAAAAACTTAATGATTTACTGTGTCCAAAAGATGAGGCTAGAAGAGATAATGCTATCATCTGACTTAAAACTCTACAAAAACATGAACCATTTAAGTTACTTCTTACCTGAAAGGAACACCTTCCTTCCTTCCCTTCCCCATATGGAAAAGCAATTGAATTAGAGCAGCTTAAAGAAAGAAACAAGAAATGTTAAAAAAATTCTCCAGAGCCATTCAAGGAGAAAATATCTATCATGTAATTCCTAGAAAGATTTCTTGGGGGTAAGGGGGAAGTTTAATATTTTTTTCTAAGGTGGTTAAAGTACAATCCCAATAGCATTACAGTTTATATTTATTTGTCCTGTAAGGTCACTGCTTTCTATTTTGTACATCTTTTCATATAATGCTTCCTCCAAAATATCTGCAAGTTAATTCATCCATGTTCTACTTAAATGTTTAACTACCTTGTTACCCACACTGGAAAAGAAAAAGTCTTAATAATGACCTAAACAAACTATTAAAAAAAACCAACGTGTTTAGGGAAAAAAAAAATTATTAGAGACAAAATATTCCTTTTTTTAAAGTTTGTTATTAATAATGAATTTAATTAATTCCTTATTAATGTTTACATTTAAACTGCCTTAACTACTCTCACAAAATAACTGTGAACCTGTCTTTTCATTATCTTGAAGAGTGTGGTCAGAATGCTGCTGATGTCATTCATCTTCTAAACTCTAATACTATTTTTATGTACCTCAAATGCACCTTCATTTATGAGATGTCATTAATTCAGCTAACTGCAGCTGTACATTGATGTCAGACTTTATAACTACTTGTCTCAGAAACAGCAAAATGCAACTGAGTTATAAACAGCTTATGTTAACGAGAAGTGTTTTTCTAGCATCTTAAATTTTCTGAATGTTTTTTTCTGTATGTCCCACCTCTGCATGCCAGCAGACGGGAATTCAGTTTTACAGTTCTCACCCTGCACAGAGAGCATTCGATAGTGCAAAAAACGCACTGTAATTCCAGCAATGATATGCTTACACTTTTGATGCACCACATGTTTAAAAGTCAGGTGTTACACTGTCCTTACTTGTCTTTACAATTTTGCAAAGGGATCCGAGCCTCTTGCAAATATATGACAAAATTTCCTAGTAGACTTAAAGTTAATAATAATTTGGAAATCTAGTGTGATATTGAACATGATCACACAGAGCAGGTAAAATTACAAATATGAGAAACAAAAATAAAGTATTAGAATAAAAGAAAAAGAAACACTACTTTTCTGTGAAAAAAAAGAAAAAAAAACCCCACAAACATTTTATTTTGACTGTCCAACTGTTTCCATAGTAAAAAACATTGTGGCTAGAGAAAAATAGCTAAAATTGCAGAAAGAGTTAATAGTCACAAAACAATGTCATCTGTATTTTCAACAAGAAATGTAATTTAGTAGTAGATGAAACAAAATGCCCAAATTTAGGAATCTGTTGCTCAACTTTGCATGTTCTTCATACACTATATCATCTCCATCCTTAGCCACTTCATACAGCCTGCAGGATATTTACTGAGAAAATTTATATTTATATATTGTGAAATACTATTTTTGTTATCAAATAAGCAGATTAAAAGCATGTCATAAAAAAAAACAGACACAAGGACTGTCTGCACAGTCTATCCCTATGCTGACTAATACACAAAATATGTGACCAAAACAAAAAACACTCATATTACTTCCCTCTTCTGCCTTTATTCGCAAACAAAGTCCCCTGTCCGTGACCTTCTGGTGCACTGGCACATCACCAAGAACTTTGCATGTCATTTTGTCAGTCCATCATGCTCATATATCACAATATCAGAACCGAATGTTCTTCAAGGTTTGCTGAATTTGTGCGTTTACCATACCCCCTTTTCTTTACCACTAGATACTAATCTTGCCTGATTACTAGGTCTTGCATTTCTGGCTCCCTGTCAATACAAGACTATTTGAATCTCATTCAACTTGTATGCAAAGATATGCTTGTGTAGGGAAAAAAAAAAAGGGGTTCCGAAAACTGGACATGGTATTCCAGACATGGTCTAATGGATGGTGAGTTAAGAGGAATAATTACTTCCCTTGATCTACGAAGGATGTTGATATTGATAAAATGCAGGAAGTTGTTTGTCTTCATTGCTGCCAAAATGCACGGCTGAGTTGGTTTGGCCTATCAGGTCCTTTCCAGCAGAGCTGTTACCTAGCCAGTCAGTTATTAGCACCACAGAGTTTCATAGTTTCCATTTTGACACTTGCGTGCACACACAGATATAAATAGTGCCTGTGAGAAAACTGTCCCAAGAGTCTCTTGGTCAAAAAAAACCAAAACAAAACTATATTTTATGGCCCTGACTTAGGATACTTTTTAACTAATTACTTAAGAGGAATATTTTTTTGAAAATATTACTGTACTGTAATTTAATGACTATATCACAAATCATATCTGGTGTTTCTTGTCAAATTAAGATTATAAAACATAAAGGAAAAAAAGCATTTTTATAAGAAAGACCACTTGTAGGAAGAGAACATTCCAACGTTACATCCAAGGATGATAACTACTGGAGGAGACTAATACGTATTTTACTGAAAACTAAAATGGGCCAAACACAGATACAATGGATATGATGGCAGCTCAAGTGCAGTCCTATTGGTATCAGTCTGATCATACTGTACCTGAAGGTTGCATGTCAACATTTACAAAACTTTTAAGCAAGTCACTCCTGGTTTCGCAAAATGCAAAACTTTTTTTTTTTCAGACTTTTTTGCAGAAATTGCTTTTTTGTTTGAGTTTTCCTTAACTGAGCAGTTTGGGGAAAGATCAGAAATACAGAAATTTTAATAGTTTAGGATTCATTTTGATCTCAGTCCCTAATAAAGCAGCTTCCTTGAAAGAGGGCACATGGGTATTCTTCAGTCAGTTCTGTTTTACTGTTTTTTAAGGATTCCTGGTACTCTGGTTCTTAATACTTTGTTGCTATTCCATTTTTGCTTTGGCTGACCCTAACAGCTGTGCTTACTTAATTCTTTGCTTTCAGAAAAGGAAACACATTGCAGATAAACTGTAAATGGAAATACAATTAACACATTCATTTATTACACCTAAAGCATCGCCACTGAGTGTTGTTAAACTGCTGATGGATTACAGGTATATATTATTACATCCTTATTCTTATCTGATTTCAACCTTAGTCATCTTACCTCATAGCAAAAAGAAATTTGGTGGAGAATGCAATCAATAGACAGGTAAAAGATTGATATATTCTTAAATATTGGCCAACAAGATTTCTAGAAAGTAGGTTTTGCCAAGCAAATCTGATTTCATATTTTGATGGGATTACAAATTCATGCAATAAAGATGAAGAAAGTGGATGTGACATACTTGGATTTTGTAAAGGTCTTTGACTTAATGCCACATAGTATTTGGATTAAAAATTATCACCACAGAAAAAATTAAGCAAATAATAATGTAGTATATCTTAAATAGTTGAATAAATCTCAACAGAACCCAAAAATTAGACAGCAAAGCAAAATGGAGAGCAAATGTAATATTTTTAGTGCGACTGGTGGAGTAGAAAATACAAGTCAACATTTTTATTCAGGGGTCACAGCGTGAATATAAATAGTCCTGCTGGTAAACTTTCTAGATAACATAGAGTAGAGTAAATCAGCAAAGAATACAAAAATGTTATCAATACAGGCTGGGGGATGAAGGGATTGAGAGCAGCCCTGCCGAGAAGGACTGGTGGATGAAAAGCTGGACATGAGCCAGCAATGTGCTCTCGCAGCCCAGAAGGCCAACCGTATCCTGGGCTGCATCAAAAGAAGCGTGGCCAGCAGGTCGAGGGAGGTGATTCTGCCCCTCTACTCCACTCTGGCGAGACTCCACCTGGAGTACTGCGTCCAGCTCTGGAGCCCTCAGTACAAGAAGGACATGGACCTCTTGGAGTGTGTTCAGAGGAGGGCCACAAAAATGATCAGGGGGGTGGAACACCTCTGCTATGCATAAAGGTGGAGAGAGTTGGAGTTGTTCAGCCTAGAGAAGAGAAGGCTCCAGGGAGACTTTATTGTGGCCTTTCAGTCCTTCAAGGGGGCTTATAAAAAAGATGGGGACAAACTTTTTAGTAGGACTTGTTGCGATAGGTCAAGTCGTAATGGTTTTAAACTAAAAGAGGGTAGATTCAGACTAGATCTAAGGAAGAAATTTTTTATGCTGAGGGTGGTGAGGCACTGGCACAGGTTGCCCAGAGAGGTGGTGGATGCCCCATCCCTGGAAACATTCCAGGTCAGGTTGGACGGGGCTCTGAGCAACCTGATCTAGTTGCAGATGTCCCTGCCCACGGCAGGGGGGTTGGACTAGATGACCTTTAGAGGTCCCTTCCAACCCAAACTATTCTATGATTCTATGATTCTATGAATGTTGAGAACTTTGCTGTCATTTTTACGTACATAAATGAATTTTACGTATAGACGGGAATAAACAAATTATTGTTTATTTTGATTGAGGCATTTTCTTTTCCTCCTTCCAACTGCAGAGACACATACTATAAGGGAAGTTTATGAAATCAATTTTACCAAAACCTGGCAGACGTTCTGTGTGAGTGAAAATGCAACAGGGAGTAGTTGTCATTTACTGAATGCAGATTAGAGGAAATCATCTCCCAAGTGTGGGATAGGACTAGAACTTTGAATGTTATAACAAAAAGAAAATTGCATTGTTCAATCCTTCCAGAAGTATCAGCATTGATGCTGGCAAACAGGGAGAGATGCTGACAAAAGCCTTCCCCCAGATGGTATAAATTTACAGAAGTTTGAGTTATTTTTGGAGAGTTCCCAAACACATTGCTTAGGCATATTGTGACTTGTCCAATGCATACCTTGTTTCTTCTCTATCTTCCCATGGTGTTCAGCGCAGCAGATGACTGCACTGGAAGAAATTAAAGTAGAGTTCATTAAATAATGCTTGTTTGTCTGTTTGATTGGGGAAATCATATTGAGAGTTACAATTAGGACCAGTATTCTGGCCCTAAAAATGACTGACTCAATTGTCTCATTACGATAAATATTAATACCTCTGCAATTAGCAGCAAATTGCCCAGATTTAAGTCTTGATCTGAGTTTAGAGATTGGCCATTGCTTCTCCAGTTAATATTTACACACCTTTATTTCCCTATCAAGATTTTAAATTCTGTCCTTTCCTGGTTATAAATATAGTATTTTGTATATAGCACTGTGGATTTTGAGTTTGGATCCTGGCTTTTCTACTGCTTTACAGGATTTTTGGAAAGAGATACTTTATAGTACATACAATGTTTGGAAGAAAAAGACCTTCATAATAAATGTGAAAAGAAGAAATATAAAGTGCAATAAAAATTAGTTTCCCAGGAAAATTAAGCAGTACTCATCTTTATTTTCCAAAAGGCCAATTCTTTGTTTGGATGCAAAAGCAGACATGTGCAGAAATTAAAAACTGGATTTGAAATATTCAGAATAGATACTTTTACCTAAAACACATTTAAAGTTTGTAATTAAGTATGAATCCTATTTATCTAAGACAGAAAGAAAAAAAGCAATGGTTGGCATTTGTCTGTTAAATGGTTAACATTTATCTATTATTAGATGGGTTTTGCATTTATCATATGAGATCAAAACAGGAGACTTTTTGTCTAGTTTCATGGTATGTAAAGTGGTTGATACCTGAGGAAGATTAAGAAGGGGAAAAAACATAACATGAGAAAAAATTCTTAGCGTATCTGATCAGCAGTGTAGTTATTTTATAGATCTTGTTCTGAATAAATGGTACATGTCACATTTAATTTACAGAACCAATTTTGGCTGGAATTATGTTCCTCCTATGTAAACTGTCACTGACTCTATAAGAAGTGAAAGTATCAGTATCAGTAATATTTAATCTTTTTTTTTCCTAACTTAATATACACCAATTTCTATGTCAGTTAGTCTTTTCAGACATCTTTGTGTCCTGCAGGTTTTCATTTTAGAAGAGTAGAGAGGCAAAATCCTGGATTTTTGTAGAAAAGGAAGAAAAAAAAGAAGCTAGAAATTCTCATATGAAATGATCGTTGCCTGCCTAACTTTTAGTTTATTTCAAAGAATAACTGATAACATTTAAACATAGAAATTGCATAAAAAAAGACAGATAATTCTCTGTTAAACACTTAGCAACTTAATTAGTATTACTAGATGAAGGATTTGCATCTTGAAGATAAAGGGTTTAATATGCCGATTGCAAAAGAAGCAACAAAAATATAAATGCAAAAAGGGCAAGGAAGAGATTCAGAACTAAATAATATTACAGAAAAATTTCCCAATTTCATTATAGTTGGTCTTTAAGAGATACTTCCAAAGAAATGTTCTCCAAACTTTCACTTATTTCCAGTTCTATAAGACATTTAATACAAATGATAAAGTTATGCAAAGAAGTGTTTGTATCCATACTGAACTTCTTTGACATGCATGCCTGAGTTTATTGTCTTATTTTAAAATAAGGAAATTTGAAGTGCAAAAGGAAAATCAGTTCTGTCAGTACAAAACTCACAATATGCACTTAGCTATGATACATGCACAACAGTTGCTGATGCCTTAAAGCATGAACTGCTTTAAAATGCATCAGCTGTAAAATGTCATTTGCAGTTTCTTCTTTCAATAAATAAATGATACATTTGTTCCATAGCTTGAACTATTTCTTTTTTTTTAGAATGTCAAGAAGAATGCACGTTGAGAAAGTGGTTAAATAAGTAAGGTTGAAATAAAGAGGTTTATTTGTAAAGCTTATCTAATAAAAGCAGGTTTGGAACAGTAAGTAATTGACAAGGAGTAATTCTCTGTGTCAACGTAAAAAAATGCTAACATATGAAAAATAAAAAGATGAGATATAAAGTTAATCCATGACTTAAAGGCACATAAAAGTAAACACATCAGTTTGTGACCCATTAAATTTGTAGAAATATAAAGCCTTACATAGTAAACATTTTCCCATAAGGCTTATAGTTTTATGTATTTATTACATTGAAAATGAGGAAGTGGATGCATTCAAGTTGGGCAAACCAGTCTAGAAATTTTTTCAATACCTCTTCAAAGACTTGATTTCTTTGAAATCAGCTTAGTCTTCTCCTTTATTTTCCAAGATAGTGACTAAGATTTCAAAATTAGGCAATGCAAAAACAACGTAACAAAATGTAATGGTTTTTCCTCTGTTTCTCAATATTTTGCCAATTTCTCACAATTTCATTGAAAATATTTAAATATATTAAAATGCTTTTTAAAAAATAAAAAAGGATATATATCATAAGCTGATCGAAATTGGAATGCATAGTGGAAATGCATAATTATTTCATACCTTCTGTTTCACCATGAAATCAGTACACTTTGGTTATATTATTATGATTCATGCAGATATTCATATGCCTACACTTATTTGTTTTCAGATATTTTGTCATTAAGTGATTATCTCATCACTTAAATGACTTGAGAATTGAACTTTTAAAAAAAAATTCAATATACATTTTTTCAATCAGATTTATATTGAAAATAAAAAAATAGAAATGTAAAAAAAGGTTGGTTTTGAACAATTTCTTAGTCACTTTACAGTTCCTAACCCTTGAACCAATGCACATTCAATTCCAATGCAATTTTGTTTTATATGCTTTACATTTTTTTCAGAGAAAAAGGTGACTATGCTATTTCTGATCTTTTTTTCATTAACAAAACAATTAATCCATGCTCAAGAAGAAATCAATCAGCCAAACTAAATTCAGTAAAAGTGAAATGCAGAATAGTTTCCCATGTATGTTCATGTTACTGGCTACTGTGTACAAACACTTTCTCTAGAAAGCTAATATGTAAGCACATATTTACCTTTGATTATAGATGGAAAATTTTCTGGAACAGACACAAAGTTATGCTAGCAGTTTGTAAAACTCAGCATTATTCCATACATTGTTCTATTAGGAGAAATAAATGGGCACATTATTCTAAAAATACTATATACAAGTTAATCTTAACTCCTTACCAATAATGAAAATTTTGGAAAAAGATAATTTTTTTTCAGAAGAGATTAGTATGATTTCTTTCCTTCTGTCACAGTTACAACTTAGTTTAATATCTGTAAATCTGTTTTTCCAGTCCCCAGACTAACATCTTAGAACACAATAATTTATTATGTTTTATTGCTGTTAGTTATGACAAAATCTCTCTTCCTCTAGCTTTTATTTGAATCTCTACCCGTTTGTTATACAGGACGGGAAATTTATTTAAAAAAAGGGACAACTGGTGGAAAACACTTGGTTACAGATTCCCCACAGGATTGTTGTTTTCATCACATTTACCCAGCTGAATTTCCTCCATGCTTTATGTTTCCGTAAGCCCATAGAAGTCTGGAAGTCCACTGAAAGTGTACTTCGTTTAAACAAGTTTATTTAAAATTTAGTGCAGTATATCTTTGTTGACTTTGATTTCTCAAAGTAACTGTTTTGCAATTTTTAGGATCGAGTTCACGTTTATATGGACAACGAATCAGTTCCTGTGTTTTGAGATGAGTAGACTATTGACATGGATAGTACAGTACTTGACAAACAAGATAAAATGCATTATTAGGGAAATAAGAGGCCACATGGGATTTTTCTGTTATAAGAAAGATATATAAAGAAAGAATTAATGTTGAATTTGTCATCTAGACTCTTTTTCTGAGAATTCTGAGCACTTACCATGTAGCTTTAAGAGTTTCTCTACGTTTCAAATGTTTTAAGAGAGATATTTTTATAGCTTGGTTTTGGGGTTTTTTGGGAGGAGGGATGAAGAAACAAGGCTCAAAAGTGGTTTTTTTTCTATCCCTGGTAATCAAACTCATATAGTTGATGGCTGTGTGATAATGATAAATCTTTAGACTAGAAAAAGAGCAACTATTATGTTCTTCAACCAAGTCATCTTTAGTATTTTCGGTAACAAGGTACTACCCAAATATTGTCATAGTTGTTCCAATATCATATAAAATTAGATTTACACTTCAGATTTTGAGTAAGTCTTTAAGTGAATTTTTAAAAATTTCTTTTCTTTAATTAAAGAGGTATGAATTAGCCTCAATAATTGAGATATTTGTTTTGCCTTTTGATATAATCCATATAAGTAGGCGTAAAAGATGTCTGTTCTTTTGGCAGGATGGACCCATAGCTAAAAGGTATAATGACTGCAGGAACATAACAAAAAAAAACCCCAAAAAACTAAAAAAAAACCCAAAACAAAAAAAACCACCCAGAGGCAGCCTCAAAAAAGATGCTTTTTCCCTTACTTTCAAGAACATGAGAGCAGTACCCAGAAACCCAGACTTGGATTTTCAAGAATGCACTCCATCCCGGGAAGGACCAGATTGTCAGAGGACTTCCACTTTACTAGCGACATTTTTGTATGCACCTTGCAGAAGAGAAATTCACCCAATGCTAGCGTTTTGCAGGGAGCATAATAAGTATATATCTATTCCCTTCAAGATTTAAAACAACTGCCTTTTAGATGAATTTGTTTATTTAAATATAGTAATATTAGTCACAAGAAAAATACAAAACCCCAAAGATATCCTTGAAGTAGCAGAAGGATAAGGATCATAAAAATGAAAATCAGGAAAAAAGATGGTAATGTAATTCACTCATAGTTGCTCTTGCTTCTTAAAGATATCATCCATATGATGATGCACAATTGCGGTACAAATTCTTCATCACTAGTTGCAATGCAAACTATTGCTTATATTCTGTTATAAATAGAAGGACTGTGTTATTTTTATCCCTTCTTTTGTTATTTTTATCCCTTCTTTTAATCTTATATTCTCAAACTGTATTTCCATGTGAGTAGGAGATATAAAAAGCAATATTTCTTTTTATGTTTGTATAATATTATTATTATTTGCTTCAGAACTGATTTATGCCAGTACCTTTCTTCAGGTTTTGCTAAGCTTTTGCTGAAACAAATTAAATACAGTAAAAAGACTCAGAGCAGAATGAGCTGTCCTTGAAGGAATGCCATTTCAAATTTATGTATCCCTGATAACTACATACATTTAAAATAAATTGACATCTGCTTTTTATTCTTTATGTAAGCCTAACAACAAGTTTGGGTGATTAAAAAATAAGAGTAAGCATAGGCTTCAGTTAACTCATAAGTATTTCTATATGAGGATTATATGTGACTTCAGAAATTTACTACACTCATTAAAATCACTCTTCCTGAAGTTCAAGAGGAACACAAATTGCTTTCAACACATTTTAAATTGTGATGGCCCAAACCTACTGTACAGCTTGATTTTAATAATGGTACAGTTCAAGAAAGACGTGCAGAGGGAATATCAGCTATATTAGCCTCTACTCCCTTTCCTTCATCCAAGCCCATGAATGATTAGAGCTTGGTTTCAATACTTGCTGTTAACCTGCAGGGTCAAAGTTAGATGCATGGTTGAAGGGTGTCCTTCTTGAAGTCTAGAGAGTTTTGGAATGTCCCAGGGTAATCATCAATTAAGATTTCCACCAAAGTGTTCAAACAGCCTTTAACTTTAAGCACTTGCATAACAGACTTTAACTTTAAGCACTTGCATATCTGCTCAGCTGAAAGAAGTAGACGTAAGCATGTGTCTATTATATGCAGTATGTTAAGGTGAAAGTCTAACTAAAATAACTAACAATAAGGTAAGTAATAAAATACTGATAATTTAAAAAATCCAGCAACTGAATCAGTATAAAAAGCACCATGCTGATACTTCTGATCATGTGTTTTGCATTTTTACACTACTGCAGCACAGCGTGTTTAATGAAACTCAAAGAAATGAACAATCCAAAAAAAATGGACAAATGCTTATAGTATAAGGAAGAGAAGATTGTCTCTATCAACACAATTCATCATGTTGTCATATGCTGTTCATATTGGCTGTATGAACGTCAGTGTGGCATGAGGGAGGATTCCTTCACTTTTTAGACTGTTGCAAGTGAATTACTAATAGAATTCACAGTGTTTTCAGAGGAGGTAGAATGCAGAAAAACAGCATAAAAACAGAATAAGAAGCTACAGTAATATTAGAAAAAGATTCATTAAATGATTATTTTAGGTCTATTTATATCATACTTGCCACCCAAGGAAGCTGGAAATCATGTTACATGCTGATTTCTGCTCTCTACATTTAGCAAGCTATTTATTCTCCAAACAGCAGAAAATTTGGCAGTGACTTAGAAATTTTCTCATAACATCTTAGTTTAGGACATATGCAAGTAATATTTACTGTGGTTTTAATTACAGTTTATCCCTGACTTGCAACAACAGGTAGAAAATCATCGTAATATGTATCTTTCTAAATGGATACATGTAGGATTTTGTAATTGTGTTATAAAACTGTCAGTCTCTTTTTGACTTAAAGTCAGATATAGTAATAAAAAATTCACAATAGATTTACTAATAATATTAAATGTTTGAGGCAAATTTAGGTGAGAATGAATGATATTTTCTGTCAGTAGGAGTGTATCATAACCAACAGTGTAGAGAATGGCAGAAACTGAAAGACATTGAAAATAACTAAAGCTTATAAAAGGCACTCACAGTTTTGCCTCATAATATGTTTGCAAAGAGTTTGCAGCACTAGATCCTTCTTTAAATGTATCTCAGGATTCACCCTGTGCCCTGTAATGACTTAAAAGTTTTGCCAGCTTTTCCTTATAAGAGCTGCACTCTTTAGTAATTGACCTCTTTTCTCTGTATAGATTTTCTGTGCTTGATGATATAAATTATAAACATAACCCAAACTTCACAAGTCAAAAGTTCATATTTACTTGAAAATTGTGTTAGCCTGCCAATTTTCTTGCCCAGCTTAATGTGGCATTTCTCACCATGGTTTGAAGGATCTCCCTGTCTAATTATCATTGTTTAGCACTGCCTTTTGACAGTGGAGGAAACTGAGGCACAGAGCTTTGTAGCTGGGATGGGTTGGGGAGTGGAGGACATCTTGGCAAGAACACATCCAGTTCTCTTTCTTTTTTATGTTAAAATAATATATGTATAACAGCTTCTGAAAATTAGGCCAGCATGCTAGAAAAAACAAAGGACCTAAAAATTAAGGTCAAAATTCAAAAGAAATGGAGATGAACTGGCAAACTATATTAACTTTTTAGCTGCTTATTTCTTAATTGTTGGATCTTTTTTGCAAAACCACCAAAATAATGATAATGCTGTGTCAGTAAAAATAATATTAAAGTAATTTGACTGCCAGAGCATGAACTTAAGTAACATCAACCTTAAGAAGGTATTTTGATTGATAAGTTCATATTTATTTTTAGTATGATAAACAAATAGTAAGCATGTTCAATATAGAAACTTTATTAATTTGCATCTTAAATTCATGCCACTCTATCAAATATACCAATCGCAATCAAAATAGCGCAGCCTAATTCTCAAAGTTCACAATTTCTGCAGCCATAGTAAACTATCCCTCAAATTATCTAACAGCTGTATACTAATATATAGCTCTGAAGGATAATCTGCTGTGCTTTTCTGACAGACTGATAGATTAAAATGATAAGCATACCTGAAATGTGTCTTTTGTTAGCAGAAGCTCCAAGACATACAGATATTTGTGAAAAGTCACTCAGTGATTTCAGCTAATAAATATTTATCCTTTTTTCTGATAAATTAGAGCATATAACTAGCTAACGACCATATTCTACTTTGGGAGGCACCTAAATAGATGCTGGTGGTAGAGACCCCCTGTGCAGAAGAGGAGCTGATGATGCACATCTGTGAGATGAAAAAATGCAACAATAAAAAGTGGTATTCACTTACCTAAGGTAACGAACCTAATCAAAGGTAGACATCTAAAGTGCCCTAGCCAAATCATGAGGTAATATGGTAAAGAAATTTTGGGATTTAAAGACGAAGATTAATTTTTTTGGTTCAGGGATTCCTATTTAAAAAAAAAAATCATTCTACAGCAGCAGGGTTAGTCAATCCTTTTGTCATCTGATACATAAATGCTTTGGCTTATGATATAAAATTCCATAGTCTATTCTCCCAGGATTGTGCCTAAAATAACCTATTGTACAAAGACAAAAACTGAATACCCTTTTTGCTGGCTTTAGGTCACAGCCAGATATTAAAGCAGCCATAGTTTAGCAAGAGGAAAGAAGAATTAGAGAGTAAGCAATTAAAAAATCTTTGAAGAAAACATATAAATTTATAATGCTACACTGGATGTAGTTCCTCCTCTCTCCTAATCTTATTCCATCACAGTGTGATAGATTCCTTACCATACTTTAAGGCATTACATACATGTTTCAGTTTGCTCTCAACACTCAGGGAAATGTAAGTTGAATGGAACTCCTAAGTGTGTACTATTTCTTTCAGCTACGTATATGAGCCTAAAATCATGAAGACGGTATATTCCTTTTTGAAAACTAAATAACTAAATGTTTTTTTCTTCAACAGTAAAACAAGTGCACAGGGCAAGATTTTGAGTAAGAATAATTCTAAAGAAAAATAAAATGTCCTTTGTTTAATGGTGGTTAATGGGGAGAATAAAAGATTTACAAAAGCCAAGTGCAGAAAGAAACTGTGACTGGGGAACAGCCTGGAAGTATTCATCTCTCTCCTCTCCCTTAGCCAAACTGTTAGGGTTCTCTGTGTTAGACGATACCTTTCACAAAAGAGAGGCCAGTGGCCAGTATTTGGTTATTGTACACCTAACCATACTAAAAGGAAGCTCAATGCAAAATTGATAAATGACCAAAGCAATCCCTTTAGAAGATTAAAAAATGAATCCAGGTTATCCGATGCTGATATTTCTAGTGAAAGAAATGGAATACCTATAGGGAAATATATTTGGACTGTTCTGTCTGGTATCTTGCCCAAAACAACCAAGCAATTGTAGTCAGGCAATACAATACAAACACTTATTGAAGACTCTTAAAACTGTTAGGTAGTATAGATTAGGAACCCAATTCTACATCTAACTACCAGTGGAATAGAAAGAATTTCACTTGATTTATGAGTGAAGAGCAAATCAGAAAACTACTAAAAAAGCAAGCATTGCTTTATTTTAAACTCATTAATTTGGATTAGAAAGCATAAGCCGACTTTATACATTTATTATTTTAAACCACTTTTCAAAACCTAAGCAACAGTTGAGGCATCAAGTTTTTCTAAAACTTTCCTTAAAAAGATTATCTGTAATATAAGATTATTACATATTTATACAAATCCAGGAAGCTGATTTTTTTGTACAATATGGCAAAACAATGCTTTATGTAATAATGCTTGTTGTGATGAAACAGTTAACAAAATCAAATAGTCATTATGATTTAGTCATTAAAATATATTATCTAGGAATTCATAGATAAATATGCTAGCATCTGCGCTAGAATGACACTTCTTAGTGAAGACAGCACTTTAGCACCAAGCACCTATTTAGGAACATTCATTATATAGAATATTCCAGAATTATTTCAACATGTAATGGAAAAGAAGTGAAAAGAATAGAAAAAGATTTTACTTCGGTGAGATTTCACATACATACATACTCATTATTTAAATCCCAAATAATTCTATAGTTAGGAAGACTAAACAGTATTCTACATTTGAAGAGCTGTTTGGTGAAGAAAAGTCATTGATGTATTTAGGTGAGAGTGGCATTCCCTAAAGCTCTTTGGCTCAGTGCACTGTAGGTGCACTTTCTGCACAAACATAGACATTAGGCAGGCAAAAACATAAAAATACATATTTTACTGCTTTTAAAGGAATGTGTGTGTTTTGCTTTGTTTTATAATTGACTTGACTTTTAAAGTGTTGAACCAAAACCAGCTCCCACAAAAAACAGCCTTTCACAGGTATCCAGACACATATCTGGGTGCCCAGTACAAGACATTTTTTTGAAAAAATTTAATCAAAGAGTCCAATGACCAACTCAAATAAAATTGGTTGTTTATATGCTATATATCCAATAATTACTTATGGAACTCAAGCAGCACACATATATATTATAGAACCACATCTATATCAATAACTCTTCAGCCTTCCAGGAAATGTGAATTGAATTGCATGGCCCTCCTTTAGTTTACTTCAGTAGTTCTCTGTTATCTCTGAATGTTTAAAAATCCCAGCTTGGTCAATGAGATCAAATAAAGTTTATCTGTATAAAATTCAAAGCTTAAGTAATCAGAATTACCAACTGCAGCCTGATTTAAAAAAATACACAAATATTTGACCTAAACCTCAGTTAGGCTTATTGAATAGCTACAGCAAACAAACAACCACAGACTTCTCTTTAAAACTGGCAACACTCTAAACCATTAAAAAGTCCGGGTGAAAGTCGTATTATTTTACTTTTTACATATTCCTCAAAAGACTGAGATCAGTGAAAATATGCTTTTATTATAAAATGCAAGTGTTAAGAATCTAAAAATTATGTTCCATGCCATTAACAATATATGGTTAAAAATTCATTCCAAAAGCATTCATGATCTCAGAAAATACAGTCTCAGAAAAAGACGGTCAATTTTTTACAGCCATGGGATGGGAAAAGCACAATGGTAAAACTAGTTTGCTAAGCTTTTCTGGCATAAAGAGAGTGAGAAAATTTACAGTCTCATTGAAAGCCCTAGAGCAGTAGTAAAAAGAAAAGAAAAGAAAAGAAAAGAAAAGAAAAGAAAAGAAAAGAAAAGAAAAGAAAAGAAAAGAAAAGAAAAGAAAAGAAAAGAAAAGAAAAGAAAAGAAAAGAAAAGAAAAGAAAAGAAAAGAAAAGAAAAGAAAAGAAAAGAAAAGAAAAGAAAAGAAAAGAAAAGAAAAGAAAAGAAAAGAAAAGAAAAGAAAAAGAAAAAAAGGAGTAATCACTCAGGCAAAAGCAGAGCCTCCGACACAATTTTCCTTTGACCTGTCTCCCAGTCTTAGAACTGTCACAGGATTTCCAGACAGTTCTAAATCTCAGTCCCTAATTACAAGAAACAAGATGATCTAGACCCACAGTATGTAAAATACTACCTACTTCTCCAAAATTAAGACCAATTATATTCAGAACTGATGATCCCCTAGAAAAACTGGGTGGCAGACTAATGGGGCAACTTTTCTAGTGCAGCTTTCTAGCTCAACTTCTGTTTTCTATGGTGGATAACTGCATGAATCTATGAAAGTGAAAGAACAAACCCACCCAGTGTGTCTTCCAAGTCTCACAGGGAAGATGTAGGTATTTTGAGTTACACACATCTTAAAAAACTGAACATGTAAAATGTTAGTGACAAGTTCAAAACTGACATATTTTAAGAGTCAGTTTGCAGAGCACAGCTGCATCCAAAGGAGAAGGAGTTAATTAATTTTGTTCATGGGCTGTTCCATGTACTCATTTGTACCACAGGCAGTAGTTATTGCTGTTGGTGTGGCCATACCGTCCCTTGCTATTCATGCTGGTGAAATTCATTCCAGCACACAGGCTCCCCACAAGAGCACATACACCATTTGAAGCACTATGTAAGACTTTAGTTTGTGGTTTAGAAGGACAAGAAAGAGCCTTTGTGGGCCCCATGCAAGATGATGAATTTCATCCTGGATCGTAAACACATTTTTGAACAGAAAGCATCTGCATTGTATACTGAGCTAGTGACAGGGTTTCTGCTAACTTCTTGGAAATATATAACTGGCATTGGTAGGCAAAATATGGAAGCCATAATGAAAACTGTGTGTATTTGCAAAAGATAGAAATAATTCCAAACACAAGTAATAGCTGTTCCACATTATCAGCATCTAGCATTGATTAATAGTTTACCCCCCCTCAACCTACAGGTGTTTAAATTATCCTCAAGCTAAGAGAAAACTTCTCTGTATGAACAGTATATCCATCAAGGAGGAAAAAGATCCACAGTAAGTCTGCACAGATCATAGGATCTTTTTACTAAGTACATTTTTGACAGATTGAAGATACCAAGTAAATTAACTGGAGCACTTGATCGTGTCATTCTTACACTGCATGTTAGTTTGTTTAGTGCATTCACAGAAATTAAGACAGAAAATGCATTACAAGTTTTTATGCTGCAAGATGTCATGACTATGCAGGAAATTACAAATGATACTGTAAGGTACAGATTCAGAGTAAACTACTGTTAAAATCTTCTCCAAAAATAATTTGCTGATGCCAAGACAGTGTTTTCTTTTAGCTATGATGAAGAGAAGGGCGGTTTAGAAATCAGAGAGAACACAATGATTTTTCAGTTCTTATATGCCTTCATGGTAGCAAATTAAAAAGCACAGTAGGACACTCAGCTTAGAGGAAGGCAAGATTAGCCCTATTGTAACACCATAGTCTCAGTAGCAGGGTGGTTGTCTGTGTTCCTCATATTTATAACCACTAAATCATAAAAGTCAATATTAGCAGTAAATTCTTTGCTTTAAACCATACAAATTTCCCCAAGTTTTTGGCTTTTACTAGCTTTCAGTTGCACAGCATGAACTCAGGAACAATGTACCAGCAGCTTACTAGGGGGACAGGCAGTTCTAATAGTGAAGCACATCATATTCCAGTTCTCATGTGAAACAATGTATTAGATTTTGTTGAGAATTTCCCATTTTATGGGAAACGGGAATATATGGGAAAAGGGAATATTTTATGGCTTCTGTCCAAAACAACTACAGAAAGTACCTGAGACAGTTTGCATGTCAGCAGAAGTCTCAAAAAGAACATAGTTCTGCAGAAAATATTTGATGCCAAGAATTTAACAAGAGTGAAAATGGAATTGGGCATTTATATGGAAGTCAGAATATACAAAGTTGTCATTAAAACTAATACTTTGCAGAAGATATGAAACTTTGAGGTTTAATGAAGTTTTAACTATTGGAAACAAAATTATACCCTACTGAGGGCAAAAGTATCTTATTTCTTCCTGCTGGACGATTTTTGCATCTTCTAGTTCTGTCTACTGAGAGACACTTGTTCTGGACAGATTTTGGTACTGATCTGTGTGGCAGTTCATACATTTCTAAGAAAATAGTCTGCAAAGCAGCTTCCATGAATCTAAATTCTTCAGTGATTTCAGTAGGAGCAAAACTAAACTCCAGGTCTTTTCCATGTCAGCTTTCAAAATAATTTCTTTTAAAATTTAAATGAAATGCCTTTTTTTGAAGAAATTTAAAGGCATGTAAGAAAATCATACAGAGTATGTTTTGATATTGTGACTCTGGAAATAAAATAATTCTGTCTTTTAGCAACACGTATTCAAAGACCATATTAATCTGAATTTAGGTTCTTAAAAAGTAACTAGGTTATCTCATACTCTTCATTCATACTTTTTTTTTTAATTCTGAGAACTCAGGAGAGCAAGTTTGTATTTCAAACACAACAGAAGACAAATCCTGGGTTGTAAAACCCCTCCCTTTTCACTTGTTCTGTAACCCATCAAAGCAAATCAAACCATTAGCTTTCAGAAGTTCTGTGTTAATGTACTGACTTCAGGGGAGAGAATCTTGTTCATAAACTTTGTGCTGAAGTGGCTGAAATATTTAATGGCAATAAACTACTAGCTGGTACAATATATGTCTGCTCACATCTATCTATTATCCCTGGGCAAGTGGTCCAAAACAAATCTTGCATCAGATGCATCACTGAGCAATGTTTCCAGGAGTAGGTTAAATAATGTATCTGCAAAATAAAATCTGCCAGTTCAGTATCCAAGCATATGTGTTAGTAGTTCTTAGTTTGAAGATTATTTATAGACAAATAATCATGACTACCCAGTGGCTGAGTCTAGGGTGTACCTCACCTCTCCACACCAGCTGAAAACTTGACCTCAAGAACTACCCTGCTAGTCTTTTGACAATTTCAAGCTCGCTCTCTTTATTATATAAATTGTGTACATGTATCTATTTAGTGAGTAAAGTGATATAAAGAAGCTGTGGAATTGTCAAATTCCACATTTCTTTCACACAATTAGCTAATCCTAGTGGAGACTCAGTGAGATAAGTGTGGTGCCCTTTTCTCATATAAGGAACTAAACCACACTAATAGTCAGGTTGTACATGACACTTTGCTCATTTTCATGTGACAAGGAAGACTCTCCTTATCATCAGTGAGACCATTCACCGAACCTACCTGAAGTCACAAGGACTGCAATTCCCTCAGTTCCTGTATGGAGTAGGGCACCAGAGAAAATCACAAAACATCTCTTAATAGTTCCAACAGTAATCACTTTATAATGTGTTTTGTATTTCTATTAGCACCAGACTATTTCAGATGAATGATGAGTCTGGGAATTATGGAAAACTAATATTTCCCAATATTTCACAATAACTTACATTCCTAGGATAAATAATTTTTTACTTATATGGGAAAAATTAAAATGTTTAGCCTTAAGATTTTTATTTTTTAATTAGCTTAGAAGGAATTTTCCAAATATGAAATATTCTAACAGGATTTATTATGAAGTAAGCACATGTATATAGAGAGAGATAAAGTGGCAGGTTGAGATAATCACTATTTTAAAAAAAACCAAAATTACTAATTTTGATGCATCCATTGTCAATTGTTTAGCTTGAGATGCCTAAATAAGGTCTCCTTATCAGATCTTCTTAAAAAATTTTGTGCTGAAGCAGGGTTTTAAGAAAGCCACTTAAAATCAGTGCTATGGTTTATGCATATAAAGACATTAGTTCATGATATCAATATTTTATTTCCAGAGATATAAATACAGAAGTATAAAATTGAGATTCAGTACTACATTCATTAGAGTTCGAAGCAGGACCTGGATTTTAATCTAACCTATTACTGACACACCATAAGGATCAAGCACAAATTTCAGATTCTATCATGCCTCTTCCAATATTAGTGTGTTTGACTCTTTTCCATTAGAATTCCATTGGAATTATCTGATAATTGTGATGCTGTTAAAGCCTACAGGCAAAGCCATTAACCTTGAGTTATACAATGTGTAGGGAAAGTTTAGAGATTTACCATCTCTTAGATCCTACAGGTGGAAATGATACTATGATAGTATTTGTACGAAAAATTATAATGCTGAATAGATGCAGGGGATTTTAGGTCAAAAGATAATAAATATGAATGAAATAAGACTAAATTATGATCAAAATGTTATATAAGGAAAGGAATAATGAAATTACAGAATGTGGTAAAATTAGCACATGCTAAGTCTTAAATTAACATAGGAATAAAGTGAAATAAATTAGGATTGTTCCAAAACTCTTCTAATTCTTTACCAAAGCCTTACATTGTGTCACACTGAGGTTCTGAGAAGCACAGACACCTTTAATACTGATTCTCAGTACTTCACAATAAGGCAACTTGAAACTTCTGTGAATTAACTCAAAGAATTAGGCCTTTTCAATGATCTATCTAGCTTGCAGGAGCAGTCTCAGCTCAACTTCAGGCACTCTAGGTTACAGAAATTTGATCTCAAAACCCCTTGAATACCTTTCCAGCACTTTCAACAGAAATGTCTGCAAGCCAACATTTATAAAAACAGCAAGCTATCAGTATGTAGGCATTCCTTAAGGAACAAAGCTATCTGCACTGCTGCTTCGAAATTCATGTACCACTGCCTTTAGCAATTCTCAATCACTGTGATTTCTTTCCTTATTTTTATCTTATATTCAGAGTGTTTCACTATTAAGATTTCAGACTGCAAATTTCTGAGCTGGAATCAGGGTAACAGCCAAGCAATTGGGAAACTGCATGCTTTGCTTCTAAGTCCATAAACTATGTTTTGCCTATTTTGCTTTCCTTTAAATTTGGCATAGCACTCAAAATTCATCACATGCTTTCTGACTAAAAAATATTAGCAGGAAAATTAGTATATATACTGATGATTTTGGAAGCAAGTAAGAAAGATTAAGAAAGGGTTTTTCAGCAAAAAATGACATTTTATAACCTCTTCCTTTATTTTTGTATGACGATCAGGAAATACTGCTTTGCTTCTCATAATCAAAAGAGAGGAAGAGATACCACTGAAAGCTATAAGGATTGCAAGGTTCAGCCATTTCTAAGGTGAATGGTTGCCTTTTAAGGCATTGTCAAATCAACAAATATCTCAGCTTACCCTTTGAGACTGCATGTTATACACAGTAGAAAGAGATCCTGTGCCTAATATATCTGAATGTACCACAGATACATGAATGTATCACAAGTCAAGGCCTTAGAATGCAGTATGTTGAATAAAATCATACTAATTCCACAAATGAAGAATTAACAGCTTGAATGTAAGACCCTGTATCTCAGTTAATCAGTGCAAAATACAGTACCATGTGTATGAGAACTTGAAATATTGTCTTCCTCTTTTTACAAATGGGGAAACTGACTGAATGGAGCTGGCAAATGGCAGCATTTACAAGTCTGGTACTAAGAAGTCAGACAATGAAAAACCTAAATTACCATGGGTGCTGAGCTTCCTAACATCACCTTGAATAAACTTACCTATTGTTCCCTACTCTTTCTCCTTCACATGTATACACCCTTCCCTGAACCCTATTTGAAACCTTAGTCATCTGATTTCATATCAATCTATATGATCTGTATGAACTTAAACTTCAGGCTCCTTATGTAACAATTCAACCTAGTTACCCATGGATACAATTTTTGCTTAAGTAGCTCTTGAAAAAACCCACAGAAAAGCCTTGCAATAATGGAAGAACAGTTCTCGGCCTTCTTGATTTTCTCCAAACAAAGATGACTTAGGGCAATCCTTAGCATAAACAGGCATTAAAATATAGTTGTTCAGGAAAGCAGAATTCCTTTATGATGTACATAGATAGTACTTACTAGTAAGTGGTTTGTAGTCCTTGTTCTAACCTCTGCAGAGATGTAAATTTCTATGAGAACATTAATAACTGTGAACAGTGACTAGGATTTGAGAATCACATCATTATAGCTATGGCAAGTGACACATGGCAAGACATTACTATCAAGACCCAGACAACATATGCAATACTTTTGTTTACTGATTTTTAAATAATGGTTCTAGTTACAAGTGTCCAATAATTTGCCCATCTGTCTTGAAATTAGGACTATAAATATTACAAAAAAGAAGCAGGAAGAAAAAAGATAAAAGGTAATTCTGTCTTGCTTCATAACCTTCTGTAAACCTCTGCTTGCAAATGGCACTATTTGTAAATTGCACTAGAATCAAAGAACTTGGAAATTACTATGTTCTCAGCTACTGATTCTGAGGCTTATCCTTGAACAATAGTGTTCCACACAACAAATCACTCTCAACATCTCATTAACATGCTGCCACCTTCAGAAAAGTATGGTGAATATTGGAGCCTTGGGCTCCCATTCCCACCCTTACACTTACACATGCATACACACACATACATTCCTCCTCTACTGAGACCAACCTCAAACCAACGGGATCTCGTCTACAAGTCAATTTCTACATGGTAATCCATGACCTTCAACAATGCACAGACCAATGCTTCTATTTGAAACCTGTTTAGGTCACAAAACTCTTTTAAAAATGTTATAAAATTTACAGCCCAATAGGAAACCATTTCATCAAGTGTATAGGTTCTAGTAAGCTACAATAATTGACTAAATGGATCCAAACCTAACTGCTGACTTCGTCTTAAATTTATATTCCCAGAATTTGGGGTTTGTTAATTTCAGAGTGCATGCTGATTTGGAACAGATGTGTTTATAGACAGTGTGGATGCAGCTCATTACGAACAGCAGAAAGGTAAAAAGAGTACTCTAAAACACAGATAGACACTAATTTTTTTTGTGCAGTTTATATTCAGAGAGGCCAAAGAGCTGTGGGGTTAATTGTCACCACCAACAACTGAGTTTAATCTGTGTATGCCACTTGCACTATTATAAAATTTCATGTAACTTCTGCAGAATATTATTTCTTTCAGTCAGATTTTGGTAGATGAAACCTCCCACCAGTCTTAATTTAATTCTTTTAAGGCCACGAAGGTAACAAATTATACTTTCTCATTAAACCACAATGGTCTTTCATAACAGAATAACTTGACGGTTATTTAAAGAACCCAGAAAGGATTTTTTGACAGATTATTCAGTTCCATTCAGAAGCTGTAGCTTTTGTCTTTCTCCACTGATAACAACATAGAAATAGTTGTCTCTTTTCTCAGTAGTGTGATGACTTACCTTTTTAATAACAAATTATGCTTTCAACATATGGCCCTTATGAAGGTGCCATTTAAGGACGTACTAGGCCAACTAAGGCTTTTCAGCAATATATGGACAAAGAAATACTGTCTGGTTAGTTCTGCTAATTGACACTTCAAGGTTACTTTTTCTTCCCAAAGCCATCAATAGATTTATTTTCTGACCCTCCATAGCTCAGACAGGAGGCACATTTGCCAGTACTCACATGATCCCAAATAGCAGTGCTGTGACTGTGGCTCTGATCAGGGCTCACTCTTAAACAAAGTACAGAAGTGATCAAGCTGTTCTCCCTGCCTTCTTGAATTGTTGTAAGCAAAAGTACATTCTGCACATAAAAAATGGTAAAAGATGTACTCTATATTTCAGTGCAACACAAACTAGCAAGCTTTTCCTCTTTTTTTTTAACACAGTGTACGAATAATAAGCATAGAAACATCTGTCCCAGGTCAGACTCGGGTCCACTTAGCATTATAATGTCTAATCGCTGAAGAGCCCAAAGCTCTAGTTCTAGCCCCAGGCTCCTGTGACTTGTGGCTCTGACTTTTCCCAAACGAGAGGTGATGTTTTTGTAATTAATAATTGGAAGAAATATCCCTCCAGCTCTATTTGTTTGAATGTTTTCTGAAGCTCCGGCAACTTCTGGCATTTAAAACATTCTGGCAAAGAATTCCACAACTTAAATATGCATTTTGTCTGTTTAGAGGATGCCATCTGCTACTTCAATTGCAGAATCTCTAGTTCTTCTACAAGAAGGTCCCTATTACCTTCTCTACGTTTCTCTTGATTTTGTAGACCTCCAGCATAGCCCCACTCACTTGTCTATTTTTATAGACTGAAAAACTTGAGGCTATTTTTTGTTTTCATTTCTCATAAAGGACACATTCCATAGCTTTAATTTTCCTTGACACCTTTTTCTGTACTATTTCCACAGGTGGAAAGATGGAGACCAGAAGTATTCCTGCAGTATTCAAAGAGCAAATGCAGCATGAATTTATACTGTGGCATACTACTGCATTTCTATTTTGTTTTCTATTGCTTTTCTAGCAATTACTATCAGTTGACTTTGGGGGGAGGAGGGGTCAGAGATAATAAAAATAGGGCTGTCATATAAGCTTCAGCCTCAAGGTTTCTGTCACAAATCACAATAGCCAACTTATACTCCATCCTTGGAGTAAGTTCAAAACTGAGATAATTTATACATTATATATATATATAATATACCTTACTTCACATTTGTCCATAATAAACTTTTCTCCATTTTATGATGCAATTGCTAAACATTCTGTATCTTTCTGTAATGGTCGTTAAGTGCCTTTTGGAATACAGTTAGACTCTCAATGGGATGTCCTCTGCACATGAGTGCATAGAGTGCTTTGAAATGACGCATTATTTGTGAGATACTGCTTCCCTTGCTGATTTTTCTGAGTTATATAATATTCCTGATTTTTTTAAATTAACAATAAATCACATACTAATATATAATTTGCATATTTGCATAATTTGTTATTGAAAAGTTAAGTCATCACACTACTGAGAAAAGAGACAATTATTTCTATGCTGTTATCAGTGGAGAAAGACAAAAACTACAGCTTCTGAATGGAACTGATCTCCAGTCTATGTCAATGACCAGCTAGAGCACCTGGAGCTCTGCCTGGGGATGGATGAGGAGCCGATCGAGAGCTTATGAGTCAGAACTAAAGGGAGGGCAGGGACAGGTGACATTACGGTGGGGGTCTGCTACAGGCCACCTGACCAGGAAGACTGAGTGGATGAGGCCCTCTATAGACAGATAGGAGCAGCCTCACGCTCACAAGCCCTGGTCCTCATGGGGGACTTCAACCACTCCGACATCTGTTGGAGGGACAACACGGCAGGGCATAAGCAATCCGGGAGGTTCCTGGAATGCATCGATGATAACGTCCTTCTCCAAGTTGTAGAGGAGCCAGCGAGGAGAGGTGTTATGCTGGGCCTTGTTCTCACCAGCAAGGAGGGGCTGGTGGGGAATGTGAAGCTCAAGGGCAGCCTGGGCTGCAGTGACCATGAAATGGTGGAGTCCAAGATCCTTAGGGCACCGAGGAGGGCGCACAGCAAGCTCACTACCCTGGACTTCAGGAGAGCAGACTTTGGCCTCTCCAGGGATCTGCTTGGTAGAGAGCCATGGGACAAAACCCTGGAGGGAAGAGGGGCCCAAGAAAGCTGGGTAATGTTCAAGGATCACCTCCTTCAAGCTCAGGAGCGATGCATCCCAACAAAGAGGAAGTCAGGCAAAAACGCCAGGAGGCCTGCATGGAAGAACAAGGAGCTCCTGGACAAACTCAAACACAAAAAGGAAGCCTACAGAGGGTGGAAGCAAGGACAGGTAGCCTCGGAGGAATACAGAGAATTGTCCTAGCAGCCAGGGATCAGGTTAGGAAAGCTAAAGCCCTGATAGAATTAAATCTGGCCAGGGACGTCAAGGGCAATAAGAAAAGATTCTATAGGTACGTTGGTGGTAGAAAGAAGATGAGGGAAAACACGGGCCCTTTCCAGAATGAAACAGGAGACCTGGTTACCCAGGATATGGAGAAGGCGGAGGTACTCAATGACTTTTTTGCCTCGGTCTTCACCAGCAAGTGCTCGAGCCTCACCGCCCAAGCTGCAGAAGGCAAAGGTGGGGACTGGGAGAATGACGAGCCGCCCACTGTGGGAGAACATCAGGTTCAAGACCATCTAAGGCACCTGAAGGTGCACAAGTCCACGGGACCTGATGAGATCCATCTGTGGGTCCTGAAGGAACTGGCGGATGAAGTTGCTAAGCCACTATCCATTGTATTTGAGAAGTCGTGGCAGTCCGGTGAAGTTCCCACTGACTGGAAAAGGGGAAACATAACCCCCATTTTTATAAAGGGGAAAAGGGAAGACCCGGGGAACTACAGACCAGTCAGTCTTACCCCTGTGCCTGGCAAGATCATGGAACAGATCCTCCTGGAAGCTACGCTAAGGCATATGGAGGAAAAGGAGGTGATTTGAGAGAGCCAGCATGGTTTCACCAAGGGCAAGTCCTGCCTGACTAACCTAGTGGCCTTCTATAGTGGAGTGACTACATCACTGGACATGGGAAGGGCTACAGATGTCACCTACCTGGACCTCTATAAGGCCTTTGACACAGTCCTGCACAACATCCTTCCCTCTAAACTGGAGAGGTATGGATTTGATGGGTGGACTGTCCAGTGGGTGAGGAACTGGTTAGATGGTCACATCCAGAGGGTAGGGGTCAATGCCTTAATGTCCATAGAATCATAGAATCATTAAGGTTCAGAAAGACCTCTAAGATCATCGAGTCCAACCGTCAACCCAACACCACCATGCATGCCTACTCTTGTCCTATCGCTAGTTACTTGGGAGAAGAGACTGACACCCACCTCACTACAACCTCCTTTCAGGTAGTTGTTGACAGCGATAAGGTCTCCCCTCAGCCTCCTTTTCTCCAGGCTAAACAACCCCAGCTCCTTCTTGTAGTGAGGAGCCCAAAACTGAACACAGTATTCGAGGTGCGGCCTCACCAGTGCCGAGTACAGGGGCACAATCACTTCCCTACTCCTGCTGGCCACCCTGTTTCTGATACAGGCCAGGATGCCATTGGCCTTCTTGGCCGCCTGGGCACACTGCCGGCTCATGTTCAGCCGGCTGTCAACCAGCACCCCCAGGTCCTTTTCCGCTGGGCAGCTTTCCAGCCACTCTTCCCCAAGCCTGTAGCATTGCATGGGGTTGTTGTGACCCAAGTGCAGGACCCGGCACTTGGCCTTGTGGAATCTCAGACAGTTGGCCTCGGCCCATTGATCCAGCCTGTCCAGGTCCCTCTGCAGAGCCTTCCTACCCTCAAGCAGATCAACACTCCCGCCCAACTTGGTGTCGTCTGCAAACTTACTGAGGGTGCACTCGATCCCCTCATCCAGATCATTGATAAAGATATTGAACAAGACCGGCCCCAAAACTGAGCCCTGGGGAACACCGCTCGTGACCGGCCACCAACTGGAAGTAACTCCATTCACCACAACTCTCTGGGCCCGGCCGTCCAGCCAGTTTTTGACCCAGCGCAGAGTACACCTGTCTAAGCCATGAGCCACCAGCTTCTCTAGGAGACAGTGTCAAAGGCCTTACTGAAGTCCAGGTAGACCACATCCACAGCCTTTCCCTCATCCACTAGGTGGGTCATAGAAGGAGATCAGGTTGGTCAAGCAGGACCTGCCTTTCATGAACCCGTGCTGGCTGGGCCTGATCCCCTGGTTGTCCCGCTCATGCCTTGTGAGTGCCCTCAAGATGAACCACTCCATAATCTTCCCCAGCACCAAGATCAAGCTGACAGGCCTGTAGTTCCCTGGATTCTCCTTCCGGCCCTTCTTGTAGATGGGCATCACACTGGCAAGCCTCCAGTCGTCCGGGACCTCCCCCGTTAACCAGGACTGCTGATAAATGATGGAGAGTGGCTTGGCGAGCTCCTCCGCTAGCTCCCTCAGCACTCTCGGGTGGATCCCATCCGGCCCCATAGACTTGTGAGTATCCAGGTGGCGTAGCAGGTCGTTGGCTGCTTCCTCATGGATGATGGGGGGTTCATCCTGCTCACCATCCCTGTCTTCCAGCTCAGGGGGCTGAACACCCTGAGGATAACTGGTCTGCCTGTTAAAGACTGAGGCAAAGGCGGCATTGAGTACCTCAGCCTTTTCCTCATCCTCGGTGACAATGTTCCCCCCCGCATCCAATAAAGGATGGAGATTCTCCTTGGCTCTCTTCTTGTCATCAATATATTTGTAAAAACTTTTTTTGTTGTCTTTAACGACAGCGGCCAGATTGCGTTCTAGCTGGGCTTTTGCCTTTCTCATTTCCTCTCTACATGACCTAACAAGATCCCTGTACTCTTCTTGGGTTGCCTGCCCCTTCTTCCACAAGCGGTAAACTCTCCTTTTTTTCCTGAGTCCCAGCAAGAGCTCCCCGTTCAGCCAGGCCAGTCGTCTTCCCCGCCCGATCTTCTTACGGCGTATGGGGACAGCCTGCTCCTGCACCTTTAAGACTTCCTTCTTGAAGATCATCCAGCCTTCCTGGACCCCTTTGCCCTTCAGGACCATCTCCCAAGGGACTCTCTCAACCAGCATCCTGAACAGGCCAAAGTCTGCCCTCCGGAAGTCCATGGTTGCGGTTTTGCTGGCCCCCCTCCTTACTTCACCAAGAATCGAGAATTCTACCATTTCATGGTTGCTAAGTCCAAGACGGCCTCTGACCACCACATCTCCCACCAGTCCTTCTCTGTTAATAAACAGCAGGTCGAGCGAGGCACCTCCCCTGGTAGGCTCACTTACCAGCTGTGTCAGGAAGTTGTCTTCCACACACTCCAGGAACCTCCTAGACTGCTTCCTCTCTGCCGTGTTGTATTTCCAGCAGACGTCCGGGAAGTTGAAGTCCCCCATGAGAACAAGGGCTAGCGATTGAGAGACTTCTGCCAGTTGCTTGTAGAATGCTTCATCCATTGGATGAAGCATCCATTGGACATGCACCAGTCCAGATGGAGACTGGTGACGAGTGGCGTCCCACAGGGGTCTGTATTGGGACTGGTACTGTTTAATTTCTTCATCAATGACATAGACAGTGGGATCGAGTGCACCCTCAGCAAGTTTGCAGGTGACACCAAGCTGACTGGTGCGGCCGACATGCCAGAGGGATGGGATGCCATCCAGAGGGACCTGGACAAGCTCAAGAAGTGGGCCCGTGTGAACCTCATGAGGTTCAACAAGGCCAAGTGCAAGGTCCTGCACGTGGGCCGGGGCAACCCCCGGTATCAATACAGGCTGGGGGATGAAGGGATTGAGAGCAGCCCTGCCGAGAAGGACTTGGGGGTACTGGTGGATGAAAAGCTGGACATGAGCCAGCAATGTGCTCTCGCAGCCCAGAAGGCCAATCGTATCCTGGGCTGCATCAAAAGAAGCATGGCCAGCAGGTCGAGGGAGGTGATTCTGCCCCTCTACTCTGCTCTGGGGAGACCCCACCTGGAGTACTGTGTCCAGCTCTGGAGCCCTCAGCATAAGAAAGACACAGACCTGTTGGAGCGGGTCCAGAGGAGGGCCATGAAAATGATCAGGGGGATGGAACACCTCTCCTACAAAGAAAGGCTGAGAGAGTTGGGGTTGTTCAGCCTAGAGAAGAGAAGGCTCCAGGGAGACCTTATTGCGGCCTTTCAGTCCTTCAAGGGGGCTTATAAAAAAGATGGTGGCAAACTTTTGAGCAGGGCCTGTTGTGACAGGACAAGGGGGAATGGCTTTAAACTAAAGGGGGGTAGATTTAGACTAGATCTAAGGAATAAGTTTTTTATGCTGAGGGTGGTGAAACACTGGCACAGTTTGCCCAGAGAGGTGGTGGATGCCCCATCCCTGGAAACATTCCAGGTCAGGTTGGACGGGGCTCTGAGCAACCTGATCTAGTTGCCCACGGCAGGGGGGTTGGACTAGATGACCTTTAGAGGTCCCTTCCAACCCAAACTATTCTATGATTCTATGATATATCCCGTATTAAGATTAGATCTAATGGTGGAGTCTTCCAAGCTTCTTTATAATGAACATAGATACAAAATAGTTACTTACTGTTTTCGTCTCTGACAGTTTCTTGTTATTCTGTAGGTCCTGTCAACTTTTCTCCTCCTAACATGTTTGAAAAGAATGTATTGTTTGTTTTTCCTGCCTGTTACAAGGATTTAACTTCAACAAAGCATGGTTTAGGATAGATTTCTTTTTTTAATTCCTCACATTTGGCACATACAGAAGTATTAACTGTCTTACCTCAAATTTTTCAGTTTTGTAAGGAGAAACTCCATTGCATGAGAAAAACTATGTTTCTATTCTCACCTAGGCATGGTTCAAGTAATATCTATAATTCCTACATTTTGATTGTTTTGCCATAATTGTAATCTGTGCCTGTTTTTAAAAGGGGAACAAAGCTATTATCAGACCCAGAAATAGCTGTGATGATCAGCTAGATTCTGGACTCTAAGGTGTGTCTTTCAAACAATACACTGTATGGTTTTAGAAGTGTTTTAAAAGCAATCAGAAATGCTTTTGTGTTAGTTTGACAGCCAAATATAGTCACTTCAGGTAGCTGCCCAAACTTGTTAACTTGTCGTCTTCTACATCTGGCAAAATGAAAAAGTAATTGGCATTTCACAAGGCAACAGTAGACCCAACACTATAAAAAGAATCATATCATAAACGAGCATGAATCAGTATGTACTCATTCAAAAAGGTGTGACCTAAATATTCCTTCCTTTGGGCTTTAGGCTCCATTTGCTGTTTTCTTGAGTACACACTTGAGTACATCTGCCTGCGAGTACTATTCATCTGACTGGAATGGGTAAAAAGGAGAACTCAGACCATCAAGATTGGTATCCCTCAGAAGAGATCTTGTCAGCTGACAGGCTCAGAGTAAGAACTTTTCAGTGGGGTGTCCCAACATGTCACAAATGTTTTGAAGAACATGAAATAATAAGATTTGTCTTCTTCCAGAAACTTTTCTTTCTTCTTTCCAGATTTAATTTTCCTAATTAAAAATTAAAAACAATCTCTACTTGTAAGTGGATTTTAGTAATACATCAGGTAGAATAGCTTTAACTATGTAACATATTATTGAATGATAATAAATTTATTAAGACCTCTTACCTTAAATTTCTGTTCATAACTGTGATCTAAGTACTTCAGACTCGGTTTAAGTATTCCTTTTTCTTCTTAGTCCTCCTCTTTTTCATTTCAGATAGGGTACTCAAAGACAGTATTTGAAAAATTTCAAAACATGTCCCATGCAGACAGCCTGAAATCAATAAAACATTGGTCTTAAAGATCAATTTCTATGCCAAATATGGCTTTATCAAATTTTACACCAAGTATCTAAAATTTCCATATTTGAAAATTTCTCTAAAATCTTCTCTTTGGTTTTACTAATCACAAAAATTCCTAATAACACTTTATATTAGTTTTATCCATTATGTTGTTTCCAAAGAGTGTTTCTGATAATTTTTTATAATCTCCTTTTTTTCAATTTTGCAACAGAAAACATGGAAAAGGTTATGAAAATGGATTTTTTATTATCATTGTTCCATCAAAATTAAGTTACTGTAGTTTGGGTTTTCTAACATCTATATTTCATACAGTTAGATCTTTTCTATGTAAGACACTAAGCTCTTCTGAGCAAAACCCATCCCTTTTGCATTTCTGGAAATTGTTCAGACACATCTGTAAATAAAAAAGCAATATTTTGTGGTTTAGTTCAAGTATGGCATTGTAATAGCGTGACAAATACTCTTATTAATGATTTTGTGCATTCTGTTATTTAAAAATAACCTCTTCCACACACATAGTAAAACAAACTCCACATATTCCACAAATATTCACTCAAAATACAAGGAGCAACACGTCCATCTGAAACTGAAACACAAAATAAAGAAAAGAACAACTCTTTCAGAAGAAGTAAACCACTCAGAAATGATCTTTTCTTCTGGCTTTCATCAGATGTTGCACTAAACTTCATGAGCCTTGATCCTTTTGCTGAATTTTTTCTGTTTGTTTCTGGGTTGTTGGGGTTTTTGTCTTTATTTTGACACAATATTATTTACGAAAAGTTCAGTAGCTAGAAACAGAACTAATGAGCAAGTTTCAATACAACTCCTAACTTGAAATTTTTGAATAAGTATACTCTGTGCAATAAAATATCATAAAATTGTTTTAAACAATTCTGATTATTAAGAAATTTTATTAACATTTTGTTAATGTAATGTTAACCTATTTAAAAGGGGCAAAGATCATTTTAACAAAAAATGCATATTTTGAAATTATCATAATGAAATGGTAGCTTACCCAGAAGGCTTTTTTCACCCTTGATACTAATCTGTGAAAATGGGACATTTCTACTTTTTGTATCCAGTTACAGTGGGAAAATAGCTGATATTCAGAATATGGCCACAGAACTAAACTTTCATTCCTTTCAGCTTTGCCATTGTACTATTTGAGGCATATGTAATCTCACGCATTTTAATCTAAGAAAATGATGTCACATACATTGACAGAAGATTTTCGTGGGCATATTGCAGCAAGTCTGTGTGTATTTTCTGGGCCATCTGCTAAGAAGTGAATGCTTGAAAGTGCTAAGAAAAACAGTTTGCTACAGAGGTTGTCTTTTGAATAATACCTGATACTGACAGCATAAGATCATGTCTTGTATATCATTAGCCTTAATTTTAGTGTGGTGGAGAGAATTGATTAGATACTCAACACCGTTCTTTTAAGTTTAAAAGTACTATATGTTAACTGTCTTCATTATTTGGATTCTTGTACTACTGAGAACATTTCATTTGAGATAAAACATCCACAGTGTAAGCAAAATGCTTTTCATACAGCATGCAAGAGATACCAGAGTGGTCTGAGCTTCACATGGAGAGAGAGATGTTTTTAAAGTGCTCTGAAATCCTTCTGGATTAAAACAGCTCTATTTAATTTGAGATGTTTATCATTATTATTATTATGCCTTTTTGCACTATTTTATCAACAGAATTATGACAGTTAAATGCTTGTTAAACTGCATATTGGAATGATGTAGTTATTGGAGACAGTATCACTCTGCCCTTGAAAAGCTATCCTTTACTCCTTGAAGAGCAATCATTTATTAAGAACACTGGAGCCATTATAAAAGTATGTATATTGCATTTCAGATTTGAGACCCCTATAGAAACTAGGCCCTTTTTAGTAATGAAATTCTACCAATTTTGTTTCTGTGTGAAATATTTCCTCATAATATCTGTAACATGTTCATACTATGAGTGTATTTACATCTGAGTATATTCAGACATCTAAACTTATGTCTGAAGTTACCTTGCTGTCTGCTGTGCTTTTGGTTTGGATTGATGCTTATGCCCTTTTCCATCACATTTGGATTCATTGTGGGATAAGATCAGAATGCTGTTAATTTTCATTTTATGATCAGAGTTCTAAACACTTAAACTTCAAGCAGCATACTTGGGTGTCTTTCCCCCTTTTCTTTTGATAAAACACTGGAAAAGCAGTTGTTTGCCAAGTAGGAAAATAACAAAATAACTATACTTCCACTACAGTCCCCATACTCACACACACCTCCCTGGAAAAAGAGACAATCCATTTTTAAAAACAGAATTACATCTAACTTCAGGAATTGTGATTGTTGTTTGTGTTAATGTAGGTTTTGTCACAACTAGCCAGAACACATTAATATCAGATTGTGACAAGCAATTATAGCCCATTCAAATTGCTTCCTTACCTCATGAGCATTATAACTCATGAGCATTGTTCCCCATTTGAAGAACAAAGATTGTCCAGTGTAAAACTTGTTACTAAATGATTCTGGCCTAAACATTAGTCCTGAGAGAAAAGTCCCAGGCAAATATTTGTATTCAGGTGCAAAGCATCTAAGGCATACAGTTTTCCTTTCAGCCTGCATTTAGAATTCTAGGATGATGAAAAATTGGCTATTACCATTTAAGTGGGGTTAAGAATCACAGAATCACAACATCACAGAATAGCTGAGGTTGGAAGGGACCATCTGGTCCAACCAGGTGGAAGTTTTGTTGTTTGTGGTGTTTATGATGTTCCAAGCAGGTTTCAAGTTTTGGAAAAAAGCTTGGCAAACAATCTGCTCAGACCATCCACAAATTCACTTATCAGAGGATTTAAGGAAAAAAAAAAAAACTGACCAGTTTTCTACATGTCAAATAAATGTTGTATATTGTATATTTACAAAAAAAAAAAAAAAGGAAAAAGTAATCAAATCTACCTAACACTATATTCTTATTCCTTCTAACTACAATTTTATTATCAACTAGGGTTAGTTAAATATTGCTGAGGCAATTGTTTTCTGCTGCAGTTAATGTTTTTCTTAGAAAACAGTGTTTTAAAGAATTTTTTAGAGAAATGCTTCATTTTCATTTGCATTTTAACTAGTTTCATTTAACTGCATGCTGAATAAATTATATTAAATAATTTATGTAAAGATATTATATGTATGCATACACTATATGCATGTAAACATGTATAAGGTTTCCAAGTTAAACCACACTGATGTTTCTTAATGAAAAAATATTGGAATTTTTCATTATGGCAAAAGAAAATGGTGTTGAGTGGGGAGAATGTTCCAACCTGGAGCAGAAATATATTTAAAAATTTCTCAGGAACTGAGTGACTGAATTTTACTTGAATATCTTGACAAATGACACATTCCAATATTTGGGACATGATCTCTCAGTGATACTTTAGGGATTCTTTAACTTGCAAATAGACCCTGCAGATTAGTCAGTAGAAAAAAAAAAAGCTGGATACCTAAAACACTCCTATAGCAGTCGAAAAGTCATTAAACTATTTTATGTAATAGTAGATCAGCAATATTACAAGACATAATGTTTCCTTTAGTCACCTTTTGTTCCTAACCTTTTCATCATCTTGATATAAGTTGATCTGTGTGCTGAATTATCTGCCAGGCTTGTAGTTTTATTATCTTAACACCTTCATGAAAACTGCAGAATTATAAAGAATTTCCTGCCTTGAGTTGCCAGAAATCATCACATTATCACATACACATCATAGCTTAATTTAAAAATATGGCATCTTTCAAGCTGGTTATTGCTACTTTCACCTCACTTTTCTTCAGGGTGGCCAGCCCTGTCATCCAAACTTTTTCAAAGGCCTGATTCCTCCTCATGCTTTACAAACCTATGCTCTACATGGATTTAGGACTGCATGCATTTTCATTAGAAAGATCATCATCAAAGTGTACAATATTGTCTTAAAGTGTTTTTTAATAGTGTGCCTGTAATGAAAGTGTTTGACCACAAACGCAATTCTGCACTGCTGAAGGAGCATACCCCGTAACTTTGCAGATACTTTTTTCCACAAGTCCAAGAGCATTCCCCTCTGTGCTTTGTGATCAGGTTGTCCTTTAAAATTGTATTGCACATAACTACCAATTATTTTCTCCCCCTTGGCAAACAGAATAACCAGCAGGTTTTTTCTAAGTTTGGGTTTTATTTTATTTGATGTTTTTCAGAACTTATGATTCATTTGAAATCTTACAGCATTCAACCCTAAACCATATCAGGTATGCTTCATAAGCAGTGACTAGCAAACACAGATAAGCTCCAAACCACTGCCTGTATTTATCATAGCTCACTTTCACAATGCCTTGATTATTGCCAGGCTGCAGCTTCGCATATCAAGTCTCTCATTGAAACACTCAGCCATGGAGTATCTTGTACAAGGGATGAGCTTCATGATCCTCTGTAACTTTTTTTATTACTCTTATTCCTGTAGGAGTTTCACATAGCCTATAGTTTCCACTTTGTAGTCTTCCATCATTAACCTTACCAAGGCAGGAGCTTTATTTGATAATAATATGCATACATTCGATACACAATAGAATTCATACTTTTTAAAAAAATAAAAAAATATTTAAGGAAAAGACAATGTGGCCTACAGAGTGGGACAGGTATGTGCAACTTCTTTTACTAGTGGCATTAAAATCAGATAGCAATATATTTTACCTAAAGAACATTACATGTATCTGTAACTAGTGACATTATAGTAATGGTGCATTTCAGGCTAACGAGAACCACAAAGTGGTAGCAAGAATTCAAGTATAAAATATTAAGATCAACTCATATTCGACCTTTTATCAGTGTGAACTCTATGCATGAATGTGTTTCTCTGTCCCAAATCTACATGGGCAGAAGGAGAGGAGATTGCAAGGTTAGTTCTTCCCTCAGCTCTCATTAACGTGAGGTCCAGAGCTCTTCCAGTGTTCTGAGGGAAAGCCAGCTGGTTGGCCTTTCCAAGATCTTTGAGCATCAGTAACTATTTTGGTAGCAACATGGAGAAAATACAGCTGTTTGTTTCTTTGCTTGTTCATTTTTTAAACAGCACAAAATGCAATAAAATATGGAGTTGTCACTATCCTCTTCTCATGCCTTTCAGAAGAACAAGTCCTACATGATCCTCTCTATGCATCCTAACTTTTAGGGAGTTTATGTTCGTGTTATGATGCTGCAACACATCAGGCTAATACAAAGTTTATTCCTAACAATGGTAGCAAGCACTATTCCGTTTCCATCACTTTGTAATGACTAGCATACACACAATCAAAATTTTGCTGTTTGGTGTAAAATGTATATAAATTCTACCAAAAAGAACTTAAATATTTTAAGGACTCTTTGTTTCTATGTTGTCGCAGGGGGAACTCAAGGTGCAATTTAATACTCAGGAATTTGGATGGAATCCTTAGCTTTACAGATTTCACAATGTTCTTCACAAAACTTTGCTACCTTAACAAGAAGTCCAGAAGCAAAAGGGATGTTTAACTGAGGTACTATGAAAGATGCTAGAGATTTGATGTAAGTAGCATCAAAATATACTGCTTTAATGGATTGGAAACATTGGTTTGGACAAAGGAAATCTCATTGATATGAGTATTTATATAATTTTCAAGGAAACAGGGAAAGAGGATGACACACTTAAATCTGACAAAATGCGCAAGTGGTACAGAACAAAAATGAATCTCAGGGGTTTATTTACAGGTAATTATAAATTCTGGACCTTTCATTAAAACATTGAAAGCGTACATTGTTGGGAATGGTAGTCAGAGTTCCATCTAGTACAACTCAAAAGAGAAATGCAAGGTAAAATAATAGTTTATAAAAGAAATACCAGTGATAGCAGCACTTTCAACCTATGCAATAGCTTTTGTAGCTACTACAAACTTTTCTAAATATATTTTAATGGACTTGCAACCTCTATACAAACAATTACCTGTGCATTAAATTATGCATTGTTTAATATCCCTCAGTTGAAATGTCACTTTAATCTGAAGGCTGGTCTTAATGGACAATTTGAAGGCAAATTTCACAAATGACAAATGTCACATCCAGCTGGAGCAGCAAGTCTTGAACAAGTTCAGGTTCAGTTGGGAGTTTATCAACCCCCCCTGTTACGACCCAGACCGGGTACCTCAGGGGGGTCGTGGTGGTTTCGTGATTCCCTTGGGCTAAATTAAGGTGAAACGACACCAGATGATTGATCAAACGTTTTATTTATGGTAGAAGAAACCTGAACTTGGAAAGCATAATGGTAGGTGGTGTGGGTTTTATTGAGACATTTATAAGAAGAAAAGGAAAGAGAGGAAAAGGAAAAACAAGAGAGAGAAAGATATTTCACCACCCTTGAATCCCACGATGACTATTGCGGATGTGTCGATCCTCTGGTGGTGGGCGCGCACGTGGCTCCTGGGAGTGGTGCCTTTTATAGTCTCGGCCTCTCGGCCGCACCAGTCATGCCCCTCGGGGAGTTACGTAACTCCTGATCTCCTGTGCAGGTGCCACCGTGGGGGTGGTCACGAGAGGGTCTTTTGGGTGGTTGTGAGCCCTTTCCTCGAACTCTGTATGACCTCTGGCCATATATGGTGCGTTGTCCCGTCAGGCATATCAGAACACAGAACTGCACACCCTCTGGCATGCCCTCCGTGTCCCGTGCCTCTCACCTGCAGTCCAACATTGCCATGCAGACCGCAACCTGGTTTGCCACAATGTTTGAGACATTAACTCTTTCAGTCTCTCACACCCCCAATCATGGTCTTCCAACACAGGGCTCCAGGGGGTCCCAGGGCCCATCATCGGTATTGGAGACAGAGACAAAGAAGGCATTAAATGTCTACGCTTTGTCTACGTCCCTATTTGTGAGGTAACTGACCTTGTCAAGCAACAGACCGATGTTATTGCTGATCCTCCTTTTGCTGTTAACGTATTTAAAAAAGCCCTTTTTGTTGTCCTTCACCGTGCTGGCCAGTTTGAACTCTATTCGAGCTTTGGCTGCACGATTTTTTTCCCTACGGTGGCGAACAGCATCTCTGTAGTCCTCCCACATTGCCTGTCCTTGCTTCTGAAGTCCATAAACTTTCCTTTTCCGCCTAAGTTCTAGAAGATCCCTGCTCAGCCAAGCCGGTCTTCTGTCCCGCTTGCTTGACTTCCAACACTTTGGAATTGCCTGTTCCTGTGCTCTTAAGAGATGGCTCTTAAAAAGTGACCAGCATTCATGGACCCCAATACCTTCAAAAGCAGATTCCCAGGGGACCTTACTAACTAGCTCCTTCAGCAGCCCGAAGTCTGCTCTCCCCATATCCGGGGTCAAAGTTTTGCTGGCAGTTTTTCTCCTATAGCCAATGATTTGAAACTCAACTACTTCGTGATCACTGTGACCAAGACAGCTATCAATCACCACTTTGCCCATGAGTACCTCTCTGTTTACAAACAACAAATCTAGGAGGGCACCTTTCCTAGTCAGCTCCCTTAGTACCTGGACCAAGAAGGTGCAGGTACTATATAGCCATAAATATATGTATATATGCAGATATACAGACATATGCAACACAAACTATTTAACTTACATTAAAGAAATTATTAATTCTTGTTCTGAAGTACAACTACTCTCAGGAAGACATGCTTTCTTTTAAAATGGGTGAGGTGTTTGGGCTGAATAAAATGGGGAAACTACTTTGACAAGATACCATGTCTTATAGGTTAGACAGAGCTGCACTTCATAGTATGTCATTCAATTAATTTACACATAGGTTTCTGTAGTTATTCCTTTAAATAAATTCTTACCCATTTCAGGCTAGCTGCAAGAACTCCAACAGAATTGAGAAGTCAAAATATTAACACCCCCCCCCCAAAACCTACTCTAGTGAGCAGTCATTTTTATTGTGTATGTCCTTATGTGGTTTCAGAATATTCTAGATATCTGCCTAATCTTAATTAGAAGCTTTTTTGCTTCTGCCCTAGTCAAAACAGATGGAAGACTATGTCACACTTACTGAGGTGCTGCTGTCAATAAGTCCCACAAGAGCACCCTGAAACAATACTACAGGCCATTCTTGTAGGAAGCTGCTTGTTTTTAAAATGTTCTGCAGGAGAGGAGGAGGAGGTAGGGCTTCTGTTTTCCACTGTAAATATGAATACACACCTGTACTTCTCCAGAACGCTCCAGCCAAGAAGTACTTAATTAAATTCCTTAGTTGTGTATATATTTGTGTAGAGCGTTATGACTAGATTCCTTGAGTGTTATTGCTAATTTAACCTGTGGAGAAAAAAACACCACTAAGCAGAATAAAGCAAGCAAACTCCCCCTCCTCCCAAAATCCCATTCTATTTATTACTTGGTCTCTTTAAACAGAGTTTCAGAAAAAAGTCAAAGAGTGGCTCTCTGCCTTATCACTGTGACCAAAGGCAACTGTTTTTTTTTTCAAGGACAGGCAGTGATGTTAGGTGGGAATTCTTGGAAACGAGATTGAATCCACTGTTGTTCAATGACTAAGGAATTATACTATAAATAAAATGTGTCACCCTAAACACCCTGACTATTTCTTCTGCAACAGAATATCAACTTGTAAGACTCTAACATATAGTGCCTTTGGTCAGAGAGGCAAGAAAGATTGCAAACTGATCCCTGTTCCTCTGTATTTATACACACAGTGTCCCAAATTTTTGGGCAAAGAAATCTCGGCCTACATATCAGTAAACAGTTGCTTGATTGAATTATTTGTGATAGGTCACTGGTTATTTATGCACTGCAGTATAGTGAAATTTTGCCAACAATAGAACTGCAAACAGGAAAGAGTAAATAACAAAAAGAAAATAATAAGTAGCAAATTTCATGCAGGAATCCACATATTAGTTTTCCAGGAAGAAGAGTAAAATATCTAGAAAAACAAAAGCAAGTTTGTATGGAAGTTCATCAAAAGAGAATTTGGGAGGACATGAACAAGGTCAGAAGTGGATTATCTGGAAAATTTATAAATTATTGTAAGGTATTTTTCCAGTATTCAGAACAGTAGCCATATTTTAATGCTGGTAATTTTCCTGGAGGCTAAAATATCTTATATTTTTTCATCAGAAAGCAGCCTAGTTGTCTTAACCAAGAACACATACAACCACAAACAATATGATAGATTATGCATAATAAGGGGGAGAACAAGTCAGTTCTGCAAGCTGAAGAAGATAGTATAGAATAGTCATTTATAACACTGCAGTGAAACAGACACTTGTAATAAACCTTCTCTTCAAACTAAAATGTCTGTTTAGAAAAATCCTACAATTTGACCCAAAATGAACTAAAAGCTTTCAAAATTTTCACTTACTCAGGAGCCCCAAAAGGAACTGAAGATGAAAGAGAAAAATAAATAAAACTAAAATTAATGGGACAAATTTTTATATTCTTTTCCAGTGGTAATTTTACAGATTTTAAACTGTGGGTTACACAGCAAATACTTGACCCCTAATAAGATCACTATTTTATTGAACTAAAGGGAGTGTTAGGAGAACATTTTGATTATATCCAAGTATAAAAAATTTATCATGTTTACTGACCATTTATTCTAATAAATAGAAATCATGAAACAATATGACACAATAAAAAGCTAAACATCACTAAGTTGGATTTATATCAGGGTTTTGTTTTCTCTTTTTCACTCTTTCGTTACCAATAGTGATTTTTATTACTAGAAGGCTGTGAACAATATACAAAGTCAGTATAGAAATGGTATAATAATACCATGTGTTGTTTTAAAAGAATAAAAATATGTTTGACATGTTGGCTCTATGAAAACAAATAAAAATCTGTTGTATATCTGAGAATAGTGAACTTTGAAGAATTAGTATATTTAAAATCTTGGGAGCAAAAGGGGGAGAAAAATACAGATTCACAGGGCTTAGAAGGTTTTTTCCAGTTGGCAGTTCTCTTTTTTATATTTTTTCTGTTCAAAAGCTATTCCGTTATATTTTTTATTATTATTTTAATTGCAGTCTCTGTTCCAAATTAGCTGAATCACAACAAACCCTAAGAATTAGGTTCTAGGCTCACAGTAGAAAAGCTGATGAGATTTTGACTTAAGCAGCTTTTTTATTATAATCTCAAGTCCATCAACCTGAAGTTCTGCAGTTAGAATCAAGAGAGCTACAGTAGAAATTTCCACCTGAAGTTTTTATCCTTTAATAGTTTTTTCTGTGAAAATTTTCAGACTAGTATTCCTATGTGAATCTTTCATTTAATGTCCGTGAAAAGGTATATTCATCCTATAATTTACACACTGGTGTACGTGCCTCCGTACATTTCCCATGTCTTTTAGTAGGTACTTTACTTTCAAAGCTTCAAAGAATTCCTTCCTATGGCACTGTTTAGACTCTAACCTGCTACACCAAGACCATCAAGATATAAACATATGCTGACTGCACTGTCCACATTACTCATAGACTGAAGATTGTTGGTGAGACTGGTGAGGCAATCTTTAAAGCCACAGCAAGGTCTTTGCACACATTTATCATCCTTTACTTTATGGGGTTAGAACATATTTAGATTCTAATTCAACTGCCTAGAATCTTCCAAAGGATGGAAGAAGGATGCTCAACAGCAGGAAAAAAAAGGTAATCTAAAATCAGATTGTCTGAGTACCTTTACTCCCTTGAAAATAAGGAGTCCAATGTGTACTGTGTGCAAAGAATTACTGATCTTTACAATTAACTGTTAGACTAAAGGGTTCATTCACTTTCATAAATTCTACCCTTCACTAAACTCCCCCCCATTTTTCCTTTGTAATTCCTAGCAGTTCAATGAGCATTGAAATATTTTAACAGATTTAAAGAAGAGCAGGTATTGTGACAAACAAGACTATTGTCAAATATTTTCTTTATTGTATATGTTTGTATATGTTTTACTTGAATTATTTGTGATAGTGCACACACAAACCCAAAATGCATATATATGTACACATACACACACAATTTTCTTCTATTATTTCAACACATTTTCAAAGTGCATTGTAGTTCTCATAGCTGCAATGCTAGTTATAATTTTCTATACAAAAAATCTGTTTGCAAAGGGAACAGAGAACTTACGTACACAGGAATGGCAAAGGAGAAGTATCAGACACTATATAAAAAATAAAATATAGGTCTTGGGTTTGATACTTAAAGTGGCATAAATTAAAAATCATTGCTTAAAGACATTTATAAGATATTTGTGAGAACAGAAGAAAATTCTGGAGTACTGCTGCAATGTAGAAATATTCTTCACTTGAATATTTTAAAGTAAATATAATAGATTACTATAGCACTAATGAATGAAGTATGAATTATAAGCAATGAAGTATGAATTATAAGCACTGAAGTTATAATTTAAGGGTGAAAACATAATTAGAAACTGTTTGGAAGAAATCTGCAAGACGTTGCAGATCTACCAAGCCAGGGCTAGGGAAACAACAGCTCTTTTTCTACCTCTTATATCTTAGATACACTATAGTTAGATGTGATTTTTGCAGAATAATTTAGCTCAGTCATATTTGCAATGAAGTTAAAATACAATATAGAAATGTTAAGACTGTTTAATTATATTTGATCCATTTTAACCGTACTGTATGTATGTCAGCTACTAACCTCTCATTTCTGAGACTTTGGAGGTCTGAGATTGGTCTGAATGGTCAACCTTGAATCAGTGAGACTAATTCTGCAAGAGTTTCCATTGCAGAGCCCTATGTTTGTCTCTATAGTAAAATACAGAACTACAATAGCAATTCCAAACTACGTAAATAATATTTCAAATACCACTTATGTAAATAAAGTTCCTTATGTTTTTAAGCGCAAGCTGGGGCCTTATTTTTAGATCTGCAGTAAGGTACAAGGCTAAAATAACAAGCACATAATAATCAAATGGTAACCTAAATGTACATAAGAAGTCAAAAGTATTTCTGTAAATGACAAGACAGCTAAACAAAGATTTGGTAATTATTGCATTGGGAATTAACAAATACGTTCAAACATCAGAGCATTCAGGTTTTTCTAAAACATTAACTTAGAATATTTGCTACTGGATATTGAAATCCTTTTTGGCATGAAAAGGCCAAATTGGTACGCAGATAAATTGCAAAACCAAAACATAGCTTCTTCTCCAGTCAAATCACAGTGAAACTTTTGCAAAACTGAGTACATTTCTGTTGATTCACATTTGAATTGAAAGTAAAGTAGTTAGATCCTTTCTCTTCAAGGATGCTAAACATGTATAGCTTCAACATAGTACACTGTTTTCCATAAGAATATTGTATAAGTTTATGGATTGAAACTTGACCAGTTCATTAAGTGAAGACTACAAATCTTTGAAATCAGTTTATTACCATGGTTTCTTTCAAAGGTTGAAAAGTGATTTGTATGTCAAAATAGTATCACTTACCTATCATGGCCGGTGCTTAAACATATTGGGTGATACTTGGCTACTGACACCTTATATGTCATTTTCTCTTCACTCTGAACACCCGTGTTCTCTTACACTGTAATCAGAGGAAAAGAGTTTGAAACATAATGTTTAAACTGCATGGCAGATAGGTTATTGCCATTATTGTGCCAGCAAATTGGATGTGACTCCTACCATAGACATAAACTCGTTATGTGTTTCTATTTGTAGGGAGCCACGTTGCCAATACACACAAATCACCATTTCTGATTTTGAGGCAGGTCAACCATCAATCAAGCCCCACCATGCAAAAGATGAACAGAAAACCTTAGACTACCTTTTCGCGGTGGAACTTCTCATCTCATCATCCCTTCCTCAAAGTCTAAAAAGACAAGCGCCTCTGTACAAATCAACAAACTTAGCATAATTTGCACCTGACAGAAGGGGATAGCAAACCAACACAATATATTTGCAGTCTGGTTGTATATTGAGTGAGAAGACTGGCTAAGGCTTTCCAGCACTCAGAGAATATTGAGGTTTTACATAGCAAAGATCACCATTGTAAATTTTATTAGGCATCCAGTGGAGCTCCAAACTCACTGATGTTTGGTTTGGAGACATCTTGCTTTGTAAAAAAGCACCTGCATAGTGCCACGCCCAGCCCCGCTTAGCTTCCAGCTCATACTGAGATGTAGCCAGAAGTGCTGCATTCATTCAAAACTAATAAGGTCCAGCTGCTTGGTTGCTTGTTAGCAGACTTTGCATGATGCTGTGGTTCAGACTTAAACAATCTGACAACAGAGCAGCTATAAAACCTCCAAGTTACTGTATCCAGCATCAGTCATCCAATGCAGCCAATTATTTTAAGGTTATTTCCTTCACAGAATCATAGAATCATGGAATCACAGAATGGTTTGGGTTGGAAGGGATCTTTAAAGATCATCTAGTCCAAACCCCCTGCCACGGACAGGGACATCCTTCACTAGATCAGGTTGCTCAAAGCCCCATCCAACATGACCTTGAACACTTCCAATGATGGGGCATCCACAACTTCTCTGGGCAACCTGTGCCAGTGTCTCACCACCCTCATCGTAAAAAATTTCTTCCATATATTCAATCTAAATCTACCCTTTTTCAGTTTGAAACCATTGCCCCTTGCCCTGTCACTACAGGCATTGGTAAAAAGTCTTTCCCTGTCTTTCTTATAAGCCCCCTTTAAGTACTGAAAGGCCACAATAAGGTGTCTCTGGAGCCTTCTCTTCTCCAGGCTGAACAACCCCAACTCTCTCAGCCTTTCTTTGTAGGAGAGGTGTTCCAGCCCTCTGATCATTTTCATGGCCCTCCTCTGGACCTACTGTAACAGGTCTTTTTTGTGTGGGGACCCCAGAGCAGGATGCAGTACTCCAGATGGGGTTTCACAAGAGTGGAGTAGAGGGAGAGAATCTCCTCCCTCAAACTGCTGGCCATGCTTCTTTTTATGCAGCCCAGGACATGATTTCCTTTCTGGGCTGCAAGCACACATTGCCAACTCATGTCCAATTTTTCATTCACCAGTACCTCCAAGTCCTCCTCTGCAGGACTGCTATGAATCCATTCATCCCCCAGCCTGTATTGATGTTGGACACTGAGTTGTTGACTGTCACTCTTTGGATGCAGCCATCCATCCAATTCTTTATCCATCTAACAGTCCATCCATTAAATCCATTCCTCTCCAATTTAGAGATAAGAATGTTGTGGGGGACCGTATCAAAGGCCTTACAGAAGTTCAAGTAGATGACATCCGTAGCTCTTCCCTTGACCACTAATGCAGACACTCCATCATAGAAGTCTACTAGATTGCTCAGGCATGATTTTCTCTTGGTGAAGCCATGATGGGTCTCTCTAATCACCCCCCTGTCTTCCATGTATTTCAACATAACTTCTAGGATGATTTGTTCCATAATCTTACTTGGCACGGAGGCTGACTGGTCGGTAGTTCCCAGAGTTCTCCTTTTTACCTTTTTAATATTGAGTGGGATGTTTCCCATTTTCCAGTCACTGGGGACTGGCCTGACTGCCATGACTTTTCAAATATGATGGAGAGTGGCTTGGTAGCTACATCAGCCAATTGCCTCAGGACCTTGTGATGCATCTTGTTGGATCCCATGAACTTCTGTACATTCAGGTTCCTCAGGTGGTCTCGAACCTGATCTTCCTCTATGATGGGAAGGACTTCATTCCCCCCAGTCCCTGCCTTGAGGTTGAGGGACTTGAGAAATGTGGGAAGAGAGATTATTATTGAAAACTGAGGCAAAAAAAGTATTGAGTACCTCAGCCTTCTGTGGCTGTGGTAAATGTGTTGTTAACAGTTCTGCTGTCTTATTTACCAGGGTGGGTACATTTTCTTTAATCTTCCTTTTCTGGTCAACATGCCTGCAAAAACCCTTCTTATTATTCTTCACATCGCTTGCCAAATTCAGCTCCAGCTATGCCTTAGCTGTCCTGATCCCATCCCTACACATCCAGGCAGCATCCCTGTATTCTCCCCAGGATTCCTGTCCCTGGTTCCACTGCCTGTGCATTTCCTTCTTACACTTTAGTTTGACCAGGAGGTCCTTACTCAGTCATGCTGGTCTCCTGCCTTCCTTGCCCGATTTCTTACACACAGCAATCGAGAGCTCTTGAGCTCTAAAAAAATAGTCTTTAAAGAGCTGCCAGCTCTGTTCAGCTCTTTTACCCCTGAGGACAGTTTCCCTGGGGGTCCCATACATTAATTCCTTAAACAACTGAAAGTTTGCTTTCCTACAAGTTTGCTCTTCCAATAAATACTATTTGTTATTAGTAAACTGGTTGATATTTCTCACTACTACATTTGAAATTCCTTTTGAACTAACTGAGCATAAAAAATGTTTTTTAAACAGCTTTTGCCTATTTTGCTTTCTTGAAAGTATATGTGTCAACAGCATCTAGTAAAGTACCACTGCCATAATAGAATGTCCTGGTTTTGGCTGGGATGGAGTTAATTTTCTTCCTAGTAACTGGCATAGTGTTATGTTTTGGATTTAGCATAAGAATAATGTGATAACACACTGATGTTTTAGTTGTTGCTAAGTAGTGTTTATAGTAAGTCAAGGACTTTTCAGCTTCCCATACTCTGCCAGCAAGGAGGTGCACAAGAAGCTGGGAGGGGGCACAGCCAGGACAGCTGGCCCAAACTGGCCAAAGGGATATTCCATACCATATGACATCATGCTCAGTATATAAGTTGGGGGGAGCTGGCCAGGGGGCAGCAATCGCTGCTCGGGGACTGACTGGGCATTGGTTGGCAGGTGGTGAGCAGTTACATAAATTTTTTTTTTTTTCCTTACCCTGTTGGTTTTTAATTGGTTTTGGTTTTCTCTTTCTCTTGTTGTTTTACTTTCCATTACAATTTTTTTTTTTTTTTCCAAGTATTAAACTGTTCTTATCTCAACCCATGAGTTTTCTTGCTTTTGCTTTTCCGATTCTCTCCCCCATCCCACCAGGGGAGTGGGAGGGGGAGCGAGTGGTTGTGTGGTGCTTGGCAGCTGGGGTTAAACCATGACATAGAATAATACTTTAACTTCTCTTTTGGCAGCCAGGTCATCAATGATGTATCACTTCAGTAAAAAAGTTTTCATTCATTTAATATGCACAACTAGTTAAGCATTGCAGTATCAGTATCAGTCAAGAACTATTAATCTTACATCATGAAGCAACTAAGGAGCAGACATAAATAAGACATTTATTTGCATACTACATCCAACAGAATTTTTCTATGCTGACTTTAAATACAAACCTGAAATCAATTATGTGATAGAAACAGCTAACTTTCACAGTTGAGTTTACAAAATAGACGAAGCCTTCCATACAAAAGTTTCCTTTCCCTCAGATCCATAGAAAAAAATATAGTACCTATAGCTGAATATTAATTTAGATATCTAACTATCCTGCTAAGCTCATATATTTGCCTTTTCCCTCATCATAAAAGTATAGGTTGAATGAAATGCAGAGACCTTATACTCAGACCTTTGTTACAGGATTAGTTCTCTCTACAGCTTGGCTGTCCTCTCTTTCCCCTGTTTACCCTGTTTCAAAGCTGCTCAGTGAGGTCATAGGTTGGTTGTAGGACTGTATCCATCACTGAAAGTTTCATTTGTATGTCCCAGACATTCCATTTCCTGCTTCTTGGGACCATTTTTAACACTATCTAAATTGTCAGCTCTTTCACTGTTGTCAGAATGCCTTTCTTTAACCTCTCTGTAATTCAGCACAAAGTCACTACTAATCATTCCCAAAATTTATATATAGGTGGTTATTTTATTGCTCAATAGTTCTTCAGCATGGTTGCCTAACCATTGGAGAATATTTTTAAGGGACAGTAAATTGGAACATTGCAATGTGAAACCCAGACCTGCCCATAACGAGAAAACTAAAAATACTCCTTGACTCTGATTACAAATTGAAGCTAGAAGAGTGAGCTAGTATCAAAGTTACTTTTCGCTTCCCCTGCTACTTACTAGTTAGTTATGAGCAGAAGTTTATCTGCAGTCATGTTGAAAATGCTTGCAAAGCTCTAGTCATCCGAAATGTAATAAATTTTGAAACCAGATGTGACACTTAAAAATATTTTATACAAGGAAAACTATCTGTGTTTTTCCAAGTTGAAGTCATAAAGAATTAAGAGATATCAAGAAAGGCTGAGAAAATAATGCAGTTAACATTGCAGTGCCATGACATTTTTGTACTATGTGAATACCATATTATTTCCTGGTTACACTGCCTCATAAAATAATATAAAATCACAGGAAAATAATTTTTATTATGTTTAAATAAGTATGACAAGAATGCCACATGGGAAAAAATATAATTTTTACTAAGCAAAGACATGTTACATAAAGTAACAAATATTACCAACAAGGTAATTGATTCTATGTATTTATTCTTGTCATAATAAAAACAGGCATAAGAAATGCTGCTAAGAAGAAATGTAGCCCATTTGTCCTGTGTAACTCATGAGCACAAGTCATCAAAGATGCCATAAATGAAGCAGGATGCAAAACAGAAAAGAGAATTATGAAACTAATAAAGAAGACCTCAATGATATACAGTGAATTAAAATACAAGGATACTTTCTCTATCACACTCTCCAGCTTTGCTGCCTTCAAGCATAAGGAAAGACAGTTCATTGCCATTGGTGTTAGATAAGCAGCATCAACAGCATTGAAAAAAGAGCTATCAGAAATAGCTACCTAACTTTTGTGTCAACTGCAGTTAGAAACATTATTTCAAGTGCCAATTTATTTTAGAGTCTCATTTGTTGGCTTAAAGAAGTTAAAACAGGGAGAGGTGGAAATCTCTATAATACAAGATTGGAAATTTGTGGTTTATGGGTTTAAGTATAACACATGTATGAAATTTGCAAAATAAGCCATTCCATCTTTAAACTTTTTTTTTTTTTTGTAACATTAGGCTTGATGCACCAATATAAAACTATGCAATAAAAATTATGCAATTCAAGACCTAACAAAGGGATTACATTCAGCAGGAGGATATTCCGTCTCCAGCCTTTCTATTTGTCCCTATGTCCCCTACATTTCTTCTTAAGCAGGTTGAAAGACTCTACTTTATGCAACTTTATTTTTTTAATCAGTACTTGTCCTTCCAAAAGAGGCAATTATTTCCAGATAACTTCAAGCTGCAAAATCACAATGTAGGACCGAATCCTCTATTAAAGTCATGTAAGGACAGGAAATTGAAAGTGAATCAATAGCTGCGCATGCACTTGCTTTGTGTTTGCATTTTGAACATGAGACTCATTCCATTCCAGTATAATTGGAATACCAAGCTTCCTGCAGTTTTAAACAGATGTAAATTTTGTGATAACAATGCAGATCTAACCTGGGTGAGTGTATTAATCAGTTTACCCAGCTTACATTTACGTCAAGGTGCACATTGACCAAGGAAATTTCTCAAGGACAGAGTATGGTATGTTTCATTTCAGCATGAAATGGTGGGTTGCCTTACAGTTCAAGCTGTTTTTTTAAAACATATTAATTTTTCCACATTAAAGTAAAAGGCAGAATAAAAGGCCTGAGTATGAGGCAATACAACATTTTTACAGTAACTTTTTCCAGGGAGTGAATTTGCATGATTCCTGACTTCTTTCTTCTGAAATAGTGGAGTTCAAGAACCTTAGGGCACCGAGGAGGGTGCACAACAAGCTCACTACCCTGGACTTCAGGAGAGCAGACTTTGGCCTCTTCAGGGATCTGCTTGGTAGAGTGCCATGGGACAAAACCCTGGAGGGAAGAGGGGCCCAAGAAAGCTGGGTAATGTTCAAGGATCACCTCCTTCAAGCTCAGGAGCGATGCATCCCAACAAAGAGGAAGTCAGGCAAAAACGCCAGGAGGCCTGCATGGAAGAACAAGGAGCTCCTGGACAAACTCAAACACAAAAAGGAAGCCTACAGAGGGTGGAAGCAAGGACAGGTAGCCTCGGAGGAATACAGAGAAATTGTCCTAGCAGCCAGGGATCAGGTTAGGAAAGCTAAAGCCCTGATAGAATTAAATCTGGCCAGGGACATCAAGGGCAATAAGAAAAGATTCTATAGGTACGTTGGTGGTAGAAAGAAGATGAGGGAAAACACGGGCCCTCTCCAGAATGAAACAGGAGACCTGGTTACCCAGGATACGGAGAAGGCAGAGGTACTCAATGACTTTTTTGCCTCGGTCTTCACCGGCAAGTGCTCGAGCCTCACCAAAGGCAAAGGTGGGGACTGGGAGAATGACGAGCCGCCCACTGTGGGAGAACATCAGGTTCAAGACCATCTAAGGCACCTGAAGGTGCACAAGTCCACGGGACCTGATGAGATCCATCTGTGGGTCCTGAAGGAACTGGCGGATGAAGTTGCTAAGCCACTATCCATTGTATTTGAGAAGTCGTGGCAGTCCGGTGAAGTTCCCACTGACTGGAAAAGGGGAAACATAACCCCCATTTTTATAAAGGGGAAAAGGGAAGACCCGGGGAACTACAGACCAGTCAGTCTTACCCCTGTGCCTGGCAAGATCATGGAACAGATCCTCCTGGAAACTATGCTAAGGCACATGGAAAATAAGGAGGTGATTGGTGACAGTCAACATGGTTTCACTGGGGGCAAATTGTGCCTGACAAATTTGGTGGCCTTCTACGACAGGGTTACAGCATTGGTGGATAAGGGAAGAGTAACTGACGTCGTCTACCTGGACTTGTGCAAAGCATTTGACACTGTCCCACACAACAACCTTGTCTCTGAATTGGAGAGGCATGGATTTGATGGATGGACCACTCAGTGAATAAGGAATTGCCTGGATGGTCGCACTCACGCACTCAAAGAGTTGCGGTCAACGGCTCGATGTCCAAGTGGAGAGCAGTGACGAGTGGCATTCCTCAGGGGTCAGTATTGGGACCGGTGCTCTTTAACATATTTGCTGTGACATGGAGTGTAGGATCAACCGCACCCTCAGCAAGTCTGCTGATGACACCAAGCTGTGTGGTGCAATTGATTTGTTAGAGGGAAGGGATGCCATCCAGAGGGACCTTGACAGGCTGGAGAAGTGGGCCCATGTGAACCTCATGAAGTTCAACAAGGCCAAGTGCAAGGTTCTGCACATGGGTCGGGGCAATCCCAAGCACAAATACAGGCTGGGCAGAGAATGGATTGAGTGCAGCCCTGAAGAGAAGGACTTGGGGGTGTTGGTTGATGAGAAGCTCAACATGACCCGGCAATGTGTGCTTGCAGCCCAGAAAGCCAACCGTATCATAGAAACATAGAATCAGAGAATCATTAAGGTTGGAAAAGACCTCTAAGATCACCAAGTCCAACCGTCAACCCAACACCACCATGCCCACTTAAACCATGTCCCTAAGCACATCTACACATCTTTCAAATACTTCCAGGGATGGGGACTCAACCACTTCCCTGGGCAGCCTGTTCCAATGTTTCACCACTCTTTCACTAAAGAAATTTTTCCTCGCGTCCAATCTAAACCTCCCCTGGCGCAACTTGAGGCCATTTCCTCTCGTCCTGTCCCTAGTTACTTGGGAGAAGACACCGACACCCACCTCGCTACAACCTCCTTTCAGGTAGTTGTAGAGCGCGATAGGGTCTCCCCTCAGCCTCCTTTTCTCCAGGCTAAACAGTCCCAGGTCCCTCAGCTGCTCCTCATAAGACTTGTTCTCCAGACCCCTCACCAGCTTCGTTGCCCTTCTCTGGACACGCTCCAGCACCTCAACGTCCTCCTTGTAGTGAGGGGCCCAAAACTGAACACAGTATTCGAGGTGCGGCCTCAGCAGGGCCGTGTACAGGGGGACGATCACTTCCCTACTCCTGCTGGCCACACTATTTCTGATACAGGCCAGGATGCCATTGGCCTTCTTGGCCGCCTGGGCACACTGCCGGCTCATGTTCAGCCGGCTGTCAACCAGCACCCCCAGGTCCTTTTCCGACAGGCAGCTCTCCAGCCACTCTTCCCCAAGCCTGTAGCGCTGCATGGGGTTGTTGTGGCCCAAGTGCAGGACCCGGCACTTGGCCTTGTGGAATCTCAGACAGTTGGCCTCGGCCCATCGATCCAGCCTGTCCAGGTCCCTCTGCAGAGCCTTCCTACCCTCGAGCAGATCAACACTCCCGCCCAACTTGGTGTCGTCTGCAAACTTACTGAGGGTGCACTCGATCCCCTCATCCAGATCATTGATAAAGATATTGAACAAGACCGGCCCCAAAACTGAGCCCTGGGGAACACTGCTCGTGACTGGCCGCCAACTGGATGTAACTCCATTCACCACAACTCTCTGGGCCCAGCCGTCCAGCCAGTTTTTTTCCAACATAAGAAGGACATGGACCTGTTGGAGTGAGTCCAGAGGAGGGCCACAAAGATGATCAGAGGGCTGGAGCACCTCTCCTGTGAAGACAGGCTGAGAGAGTTGGGGTTGTTCAGCCTGGAGAAGAGAAGGCTCTGGGGAGACCTTATAACAGCCTTCTGGTACCTGAAGGGGGCCTACCAGAAAGCTAGAGAGGGCATGTAGTGATAGGACAATGGGTAACAGCTTTCACTGAAAGAGGGTAGATTTAGATTAGATATGAAATTCTTCACTATGAGAGTGGTGAGGCACTGGAACAGGTTGCCCAGAGAAGTTGTGGATGCCCCATCCCTGGAAGTATTCAAGGCCAGGTTGGATGGGGCTTTGAGCAACCTGGTCTAGTGGAAGGTGTCCCTGCCCATGGCAGGGGGGCTGGAACTAGAGGATGTTTAACATCCCTTCCAACCCAAACCATTCCATGATTCTATGATTCTATGATTCTTAAAATAAACCAATTATTCTATAATGCATCATGACAGAGAAAGTAACCAAACATATTTTCAAAGACAAAAAGGAGAAAACATCCTACCGCTGAAAATAGTTACAGGAGTTGTGGACCCAGCATTTTGAATAAGTCACCTCTCAGATTGAGTTGTGTTTTTTTTAAATCTCATGTGAAAATACTGCTGTCAGCAGTCACCAGCTGATCCTTTTAGGCTTGGTTTCACACATTGCTGTTAACACATGAAATAGAGAAATGTTTTGGTTTTGTGATGTAATTTCTTTTTTAAAGAAGCTGCAGCAGACAGACTAGAATTTGTTGCTTACCTTTGTCATCTTTATATGGAAAGAAGTTCTGAAACCTCAGATCAAAGCAGGTATTTCTAAAAAAAAGGAAGTCATTCTCTGCCTGCTATTTATCAACACTAATGTTCAGAGTTTAGTAGGTATAACACAAAATAAACAAATTGCAGTAAAGATAGATAGAAAAAAACTTGCTTCTCCAATCTCTCTCTCTTCCTTATTAAGGAAACAATCTGCATGACTTAATAAGTTGCCATCATTCCAAAAAAGGTGACAATTCTGAGCCCATGAGATGTGATGCCCATTCTTTAAACATCTACAGAAGAGGAGATTTTACAAGAAGCACTGTAGCATATGTAAATTACGTATTTTATGTAATTGTTATTTATACAGCCAAGTCCTTCTCTGAGGATAGAGATCCATAAAAATAACTAAAATGGTCTGCATTTGCAAGTGAGCGCCCTTAAGTTAAACAGCCGTGAATGTCAGATGCTAGAACACAGATCCCTTTCGTTTGCAAAGAGGAGGAGTTGAGAAATCAATGTAGAGGTAAAAAAAAAAAAAAAAAGGTCAAGCAGCTCAGAGCTTTGGCATGCATAATAAAGAGTAAGGCCCATAATTTATTATAAAACCAAAGATTATATTTGTACTTACTAGCAGATTTAAACATGTATAAGAAGTGGTTTGGGGATGAAGTGCTTGATCGGTGACTCATTACAAGTCTAAATATCATCTCTAATATGTTGGCATGTAAAGTAGTCTGGTGCACTGTTCTGGATCATTCCTGAAGATATCAGTCATGCTTCTTGTACAGGTGGGCCTGCTTCTACCCATGCAAAGTAAGCAGGATTTGTTACTGTTTCAGTAGCTACATAACTGTACCCTTCCTCTGGTATAATGCAGTTTTTCCCATGGGGACTCCAGCAGCTTATAGATTCCTCCTATAGCTTCTTGTACTCAAGGTAATTTGAAGAAAAAAATATTTTAGCAGTATTTTTTGCATTTCTACTTCCACAAAAATGCATGCTGTAGAAAAATCAATGCGTTTCTGAACATCAAGAAAACTATAATTTCAGATTTATGAAAATATTCAGAAAAAAATTCCTGTCATCCTATACTATGTGTACCCAAAGTGCTGTTTCTTTTTATATGGCATTACACCTCCCAGACAGTAAAGAACTTTAAGATGAGAAAAAAATACTTTCACAGTAACACATGCTTGATCAGGTTTTCCATATACCATGTGACAGTGTCTACACAAATTTTTTGTTCCTTCTGCAACCACAAAAAGGCTTTCCATTTATGCTTTCTGAGATGGAAAGCTTAATTGTAGGCCATATTTTAAACCAAAGTCCATAAATGGTCTATAAATGGACCATGACAGTGCATAAGTTATCACTATACTGTATAACGATATAAATGTCTGCTAGCAACTTTGCAAGGGTCGTAAATGGGTGATTTAGATCACTTAAAGAACCACTGTCAAAGGTATTAGCAAAAGTGGTTTTAATATGATGTTGTAAAAGTGCGACTTAACAAAGTTCGATGGCAAGGTTCACTCTATTACTGTACGGCACAATCATTTGAAGAGTGATTCAAACCTATCAAGGCACAAATCAAAGTTACCAAGACAAAATCAAAGTTACCAAGACAAAATCAGTCACCATACTACAAGGTTATGCACTATATCAGTCACTTACCAAAGATCCGCCGTTGGTAAAAGGCCTCTCTGCCTTGAGGAGCAATCTTGAGAGGTGTCCCAGCTCAAAGGGAGATCACCGCCATGCAGCCACGCTGCCTAGCAGGGAGAGCTCAAAGAAGGCTCACTTAGGCTGTCATATTTATGGAACAAAGTGGTTGGCTCGTAGTCAAATTACATGTGATGGGAAAGATATGCATGGGACTCCTTGTACCCACAACTTTCTTTGTTCCTTGATAAATGAGTCTTAGAAAAGCCACACGCTATTCATATGTTAATCGCATGATCGGTGTTCCAAGCTCATACGCATTGATGCTCACTGTGTCACTCTGCTCTTTTGTGGGTTTTCAGAGAACAGATTGGAACTAGAGGAGTTCTTGGCCCAGCTACGGCTCAGGCCTTTACCTCTTTTGGAGCCTATACCAAACTACCGCTAGTTTGGTTAAGGGGGCGAGTGCATCTGTCACACTCCACCCTGTGACTACAGTCAATCCACTTTATTGACTCATAAGAGTGATGGTACGGTTACCTCTTCCCTCTATGACATAAATATGTGGCATACTGCAGATCAGTAGTAAGAGCCCAATTATTTTATAAGCTGTTTAGTTTAAGTGTCACAATTAATGTTAGCTATATACCATTTCACATACAGAATCAGTTGACTGTATATGTTTTACATGTCGGATTGACGTAATTTGATTCATCTTTTGCCAAACTTTGATATACAGAATGATTATAAGCAGTAAACATAATAAGGTTAAAACTAACAAAACTACAATTGGATGCAGCATCAAACTCAAAATTCCAGTTGCTGTTGGTGACCATCTAAAAAGAGTTTCCCACCAGTGATGTTCTCCATCTTTCTTCACTCTTTCTAGGATATGGTGTATCTTCTCTGCATCATGATGGAAGGTAATCAGGGTTCTTTGTCCATTGTTCCAAATTCGTTTTAGCAATTGACTCAGGTCACTGTGTTGCAACAGTTTTCTTACCAATGCGAGATTCATTCCAATAGGGCTAGGCAATAAATCTTGATACAATGTATAGTTGGATTGTAGCAATTGGTGAGTTGTGACAGGAGCTGAATAGTTAAAGTTGCATCCCATAATTTTGGTAAAATTACAAATACAGATATTTGAGTGATTATTTGTCTCTACAGTGGTGTCTATAAATGCAGAATAGACCTGTTCTACATTTCTTGAGCTCAGTCCTTGAAGTTGTAACACTTAAAGGAAAATGACTTTTTCATTTCAGTAAAAGGGTTATAGCTTTAGACTAACCTGATGTCAACATTAATAAACATACCCTGTGATCAAAAAGCTGTATTTAAAATTAAGCACATTTTAGCCATTGATTTCAAATCAGGTACTTGGCTAATTGTTGAAATAGGTTGGAAGTTAAGCATGGACATGCATTCTTTCCTGAACTTTTCTTCTAGTTCCACTTTATTTGATTTTACTCTTCTTCAGTTCTGATTAACTGTTAACAGCTTTAAAATCTGAATACTAGTGGTAGTTGAAATGAACTCGATTTTATGACATGGGAGTGTTATAAAGCTCAATTTGTAATGAATTTTAGCAGCCTTTGATAAACAGCCTAGGTATAATTATTATTAGTGGAGATACAACATAGTATTTCATTTGTATATGTATAAATATAAATATTGTATATAAATACATGCAAATCCCCCTTTCTTTCTTTTAGTACCAACTTACCTTGGTAATGGTAGTCATGGAGAAACTTAGGAGGACTAGCAATTCAGTAAGACTATCAAAACCACCAAAGTGTTTTTTAACAAGTTAAAATAAATCTTCCCAGAGATTTCCAAGGCTTAATGGTTATTTCGATATAATTTTTATGTCATGTTAGCTCACTATCAGTCAGTGCAGAGTGATGTAGAACAAACCTCATGATATCAGCTGTGCTCTGACTAACGTCATAAAAATGGAAGAAATACAAGACCTTGCCATTTAAATACAAGTTTACAACACCTAAAAGAAAGGAATCAGAGGGAAGAAGAAGGTTTGGGGGTTTTTTTCTGTAAGAAAATTTAGACTTTCTTTAAGTCACAGCCTCTGACCTGGAAAATTACCAAGCCACAATCCATTAGAAGCTGAGAGAATACATAGCAGGAACTCCCCTCATCAGCTTTCTCCTGTTCTTTAACTCAAATAAAAATCTGTTGTTAGCCATTGATGGAAGGAGAGCACTGAGGTAGAGGACCCTCATCCTACCATGTCTTTGTTTAATCTGATATCTTATTTGAGAAGCAATGTTACAACTTATATGATTTGAAGTGATGAGCTTTAGATGTATTTTAGTTTGGGGGAAGTAGAGGTCTCTACTACTCTTTGGGAGTAGACATCTCTGCGTTGTCTGTTTATTATTTTAGGTAGCTTGCCTTTTTTATCATCTTACAGTAGAATCTAAGAATGGAAGTTTCTACAATACTAAGAAGTCTTTTAGAGAAAGCTTACCGCATTTGTAGTGAAACTCACTAAGATAGCCTGGGTCATAGTAATGTAAACCTGTAGTATTGGCTAAACCATCATATAGGTATGATGTCGTGCCAATGTCAGATTTTGCTGTATAGATTGATGACACCAACAGTGATAATGTGGATTTTGGTAGAGAAATGTTTACCTTGAGTGATTGCACAGAAAATCTGCATTGTATTGAAAAAAGCTGGCTTACTGAGTGAGGATGGACCTACAGATCTTAATAGCTGATCTTAGGAAGAGCATTAAAAGTTTCTGAAGAGAGAACAAAGGATGAAGCTATGCATTTTTTCAGAATTTTTGAAAAAAAAAATTGATAAGATCTTGATTCTCAGGTAAAGATGGGTATCTGTCCGGGCTTTTGAGAGTTGGGTTTTTTTAGTTCCTTGTAATATATAGGATCAGAGAGTTGCCTCTTAGCCACATACAGTAGTTCCCAATGTCCAAGGTTACTTATGGTAGTTGACTAGATGTTAGGCAGCAGACAGCCTTGTTCTCTGAGGGAAAAATGTTTGGTGATTGTTCTCATAGTTCTACTGACTCTTATCCTGAAAAAGACTAGATGTGTTGTAATCTGTCTAGTCTGACATTTTTTCATTGTTTTTTGAGGTTGCCATAGGGAACAGGATCATTATGAACAATTTCTTGGCTAGAACCAATCAAAATATTCTTCTAATTTTACATATTAATACATGAATATATAGTGCATAGTTCCTCTGGGCAGAAGTTTGACCTTTGGAGGAGAAAAAACAGTGCACACTGGGGCAGCTGTAGTTTAGATACTCATCCCAAGGAAAAGCTGGGCTTTGAACAAACCATCTGCAAAAACCTACAAAGAGAACATACAATTCTACTTGCTGTTAGTCATTTAATGGTGAAACATGTATGTGAAATCATTCAACAACTCCAGCCTAGTAGAAGAAAAATTTTGCCAGACCTTACCATCTCTGAATGTTCTTGTATTCTTGCAAGACTTATCACCAAAAGCAACCAACCTTTTAATAGACTAAATGGTACCAAACCTTGTTACAACAACAAATGTGAAACAATTGTCTCTGTTATCACCATGAAAAATGTACCCCATCTCCCCCTACAACAAAACCCTGGGGATTCTTAAAGACTGTGAAGACACAGCTTTTTTCAAAACACAACATTCTATAGTCATAAAACATAAATCATATCCTACTTATTGGACACCAGTACATACATCCTAGAATGCCACATTATCATCAGTGCCCTCATGGAAACTGTGTGTATGAAATCATGTCACCACCACCAGAATTATCTCAATCCATTATGAGGGGGAAGACATTTTTCAACACAATATTTCCATCTCTGTTTCAGTTCTAATGCTTAAAGGGATATAGAATTCCATAGATACTAACGATTATGGACACAACAGAAACAATGCTAACAGACCTTATGAAAGCTGATGTAAATAAAGATATTACATCCTACTTACAAAACCTATTCTCTTTCAAATTGAGACATCTATTAGAGTCACAGCCACAATATTATTACTGTTTTAAGTAGTGAAGACACAGATTTGACTCCTGTAAATTATCCATATAAAAAAAAAAGACTATTCAAACTAGTTAGTTTTACTGACTAATGACAAGTTGACTGCAGGCCACTATGTTTGAATATGCTTGTTCTTTTCAACAGTCCATTTCCCTGCTCATTTTAGTTGACTTCTGCTTCCTGCTGGCTGACAAACTGTCCTTTGCCTTCATGAATTTGGTGAGGTAGGAAAATAAGACCCAGCTCAGTCCCTTGCTGGCTTTCCTATAGACATGAATAAAAACAAGTGGCTTTCTGTAGCAGCTGGACTACGGAATAATTCCTCCTTTCCTCATTTCACCCGTTATTGTCTAATAGCCCAGGATCATGCCCACAGAACGCCCATATCCAGGATTTTCTAATGCACTAATCCCATTCACTGAGAACTGCAGAGACTAAAAAGGAGTATTTCCCAGTCTTGCTCCAGCGGAGGCTTTCAACACCTCACCAATACTAGGACCACAACATTTTCGGACAGTTTTAAGACATGTATATGAAAGAGCTGGACCTGATAGACCCTTAGAGATGAGAAGCAGTAGAAAAACTTCACTATATAAGAAAGAAATGATGCTGAATATAATGTAAATTCATCCTAAGGGCTTGAATCGTTCTTTGAGAGCAATTCACGGACCAAAACAGAAAGTCAAACAAGTTTTTCTTAACTTTCGTATTTACTCAAAAGATTCAAAGAACTTTCACAGCTACTTTAAAAGATTTGCTTTTCCAGGAAGGCTCTGGGTTTGCATTCTGGTCTTCAGCTGGTATAGAGAAGAAGAACTGACAAGGACTTCCACCTGTGCAGCAACTAGAGGTATGATTGTCTGATATAGAGATACCCAATTTGACTTCAGTTTGACTGTCTCAGATAACACCAACAATGAAGCCGTGAACATGAGAGGCTCAGGATAACAACAAAAGTCTGCCAGAGAGCCCAAATGCTTTCAGCTCTGGCTAACCTACATTGAAATCCTTGGCAAAACATCCTCTCTGGCTGTGCTACTAGACTTACCCAGGTTAAGGCTTCTAAGGATATGTTTACCTGTAAAACTCAATTCTCTGACTGATGCTAATCACTAAAATACTCTACATATCTGAAATATTCTAAGGTATCTTATTTTTCTCCTTCTTCTATAAGAATATTTATCTTTACTACTATTGAAAAAAAGCTGAGAAAACAAGTTTCACTTTCACTTTGATCTTTGCTCAACAAGAGGTCTGTAACTGCCAAGAAAAGCTTAAACCACCAACTAGAATTGTAGAATCACAGAATGGTTTGGGTTGGAAGGGATCTTTAAAGATCATCTAGTCCAAACCCCCTGCCACGGACAGGGACATCCTTCACTAGATCAGGTTGCTCAAAGCCCCATCCAACATGACCTTGAACACTTCCAATGATGGGGCATCCACAACTTCTCTGGGCAACCTGTGCCAGTGTCTCACCACCCTCATCGTAAAAAATTTCTTCCATATATTCAATCTAAATCTACCCTTTTTCAGTTTGAAACCATTGCCCCTTGCCCTGTCACTACAGGCATTGGTAAAAAGTCTTTCCCTGTCTTTCTTATAAGCCCCCTTTAAGTACTGAAAGGCCACAATAAGGTGTCTCTGGAGCCTTCTCTTCTCCAGGCTGAACAACCCCAACTCTCTCAGCCTTTCTTTGTAGGAGAGGTGTTCCAGCCCTCTGATCATTTTCATGGCCCTCCTCTGGACCTACTGTAACAGGTCTTTTTTGTGTGGGGACCCCAGAGCAGGATGCAGTACTCCAGATGGGGTTTCACAAGAGTGGAGTAGAGGGAGAGAATCTCCTCCCTTGACCTGCTGGTCACACTTCTTTTGATGTATTCTGGGATGTGATTGGCTTTCTGGGCTGCAAGCACACATTGCCGACTCATGTCCAATTTGTCATCCACCAGTATCCCCAAGTCCTCTTCCGCAGGGCTGCTATGAATCCATTCATCCCCCAGTCCATATTGATGTTGGGGATTGCCCCAACCCAGGTGCAGGACCTTGCACTTTCCTTTGTTGAACTTCATGAGGTTCACATGGGCCCACTCATCAAGCCTGTCAAGGTCCCTCTGGATGGCATCCCTTCTCTCAAGCAAATCAACTGCACCACTCAGCATGATCTGATCCACAAACTTGTTGAGTGTGCACTCAATCCCACTGCCTATGTCATTGATGAACACATTAAATAGTATTGCTCCGAGTACAGAACCTTGAGGGACACCACTCATTACTGGTTTCCACTTGGACGTTGAGCCCTTGACTCTTCGGATGCAGTCATCCATCCAATTCCTTATCCAACAGTCCATCCATGAAACCCATCTCTCTCCCATTTAGAATTAAGAATAAATAAATTCCTTCTTCCCTTTTGTCGTGGTTTAACCTCAGTCGGCAACTGAGCACCACGCAGCCACTCGCTCACTCCCCCCCCCCCGGGAGAGAATTGGAAGAGCACAAATGAGAAAAACTCATGGGTTGAGATAAAAAGAGTTTAATAATTGAAATATAATAATAATAATAATAATAATAATAATAATAATAATAATAATAATAATAATAATAATTAATACACAAAGCAAGTGATGCACAGTGCAATTGCTCACCACCCGCTGACTGATGCCCAGCCAGTCCCCGAACAGCAGCCCCCCCGGCCAGCTTTCCCCAGTTTAGGTACTGAGCATGACGTCACATGGTATGGAATGTTTCTTTGGCCAGTTTAGCTGTGCCCCCTCCCAGCTTCTTGTGCACCTCCAGCCTTCTCAGTCGGTAGAGCATGGAAAACTAGAAAGTCCTTGGCTAGTATAAGCATTACCTAGCAACAACTAAAACATCAGTGCCTTATCAACTTTGTTCTCATCCTAAATCCAAAACACAGCACTGTACCAGCTACTAGAAAGGAAATTAACTCTATCCCTGCCGAAACCAGGACACCTTTCTAATACCCGTATTACAGAACAGAAATTCAGAAGGAAGAAATTCCTTAAATTAATTGCCTTCATTCTTCAAATCACTGCAAGTGCATGCTTGATTTTCGTTATTTCCATGCGATTGTATTTGAATGTATAAATTAGAACCCATGTGGATAAACTGATTTGTGCATTACAACTCATAAATCAAATCTACATGGCAGTTTATAACCAACATGAAAATTAGGTTGTTTTGTGCTACAGAAAAAGGAACAAATAGAAATCCTCTTTCGCCATCCTGTGGTTCATAAACGTATTTTGCAGTAAAATAGGGCATAACACTAATCCAGATGCAAAGTTAGGCTAGATCACATTACTTTAAGAAGGGAGACTTGACCAGTCCAGGAAGGCCAGGTTATAAGTATTTGAATGTAACACCACATTTCCAAGCAATGAGGGACACCTGTAAGCTAACAAGAAATGCCTGATGACTTTATTCACAGAGAGACTAACCTGCCTATAACAACCTATACAAGGTGAAAGAAAAAAGTCACTGTTTCATCAGTCATCGATACCTCCTTTTCTTTTCCATGGTCTTTGTAAATTAGACGAGTCTCCCTATTGTACTCCCCCCCCCCCCCCCCCCCCCTTTTCAGGGAAAGGGAGAAAGGGGAGAGTTTAGGAAGAAGGCCAAGGCAGAGGATTAAATCATTGTTTGCTGCCATCATCTTGTTCTTAGTGCTTCACTGATGTACCCAGCAAACTGAAGTGTTCTGGTATAAGGAGCTATCACCGTTCCTCTCTTTAGATCCCTTCAAGCTGCTGCCATCATGTCTTCCATATCCCACTGCTCTGGACCTACAGATCTTCTTTGTGTGTGACACCAATACCTGCTAACTTGGCACTATCATATTTGCCTTCAGTTTGGTATTTCCATTAGATGGACAACCACCACCAATGTGCCTTATCCCCATGTTTGGGAGAGCTCAGCTTCTCCATAGTTGAATCAGTCCTGTCTAGAGTTTAAAGTTTGTTGGGGCCAATACCGTTTATTACTTCAGGTAGGGTAATACCTCATATGAGGATATGTCATTTAGCTACACTGAGACAAATATAACCACTAACAAATCATCTACTTCCTACAGAATTTAAATTGCTTTAATGAATTTTTTGTGTAGGTGAGTTTCTTTGCAAACAGGTCAGAACCAAAATCTTTTCTGTTCCCTGGGATTTGTCTTTCTTAAAGTAAACAGGGAAGGGGGGAGGGGAAGGGGAGGGAGGATCACCATAATCCTTCCTAAGCCTGGCTTCTTGTAAGGCTTCTTCCCCAGGACTTTGATAATCACACCGTAATGCTCCAGAGAGCCATTCATCCACTCCTTCTGGTTTTCTTTGATCACAACTAGATATTTTGGTATATTAAAGCACGTAAGTGAGGTTTGCAGGATCAAACACATAGTTTATATCTCTTTTCCATCAGTTCAAGATCTGATGATTGAAGTACACCATTACATTTGTAACAAAGCCAAAAGCAAAAGCATTTTGTTTTTATGAGACGATAAAAGTATTAATTCTCTGTTGTTGAGAGAGAAAGGTATGAAGTACACTTTTAAAGCCATTATGAAATATTCTGCCCTTCATTGCTTTTAGCTTTTTTTTATCAATTTCCTCACATTACCTGTGCTTTCATAGTCTATGAAAATGATGATTTTCAATCATCAAAAGATGATTATTCATTTACCTAAAGCCAGATGAATAATAAAAACAGGAAGAGGTAAACATTATATTATGCTAGATAAAAGTTTGGTCTTCAAGCAGAGAGAAAACAAGATGAAAAATGTTTACCAAATGACTTCTTCAAATAAAATTTGATCAAGAGAAACCCAGAGAAGAAATGCAGGCTTACCCTAAGGCAGCAGACTAAGTTGTGTCTTTTGTTTCATATTTTCCCAACAACCTTTTGTACTTATTGCAGTTTTCAGCCTAGAAAATATAGACAATGATTATTCTCTCAACTATCCTTTGATTACCTTGTATGTAACTCTTACTATCAGTAGCTGTAGGCCCAAATACAGGGGAAGCATATACTGATTTGGGTCCCAGGCACCAACAAGATATAATGGAAATTTTACCAATTTTGCAATATCCTGCTTATTGTAGGCAGTACTTGGCTAAATATACAAGAAATAGAAGTTCAAAACTAACCATCAGATTATTCAAGTAGTCTTTTTGTTATTAAAGTAATAAAAACATATAAATCAATATAATTAATTAAAAAAACCCTAAAATTAACTGTTGGTGATAATTTGCATCATATCCAATTAAGATATTCAGACTGGAGGAACAATGAGTATAGGAAATTCTTTGCTTTCTTGGGTAAAGGGATTACAACTCAGTGTCAGATCTCTGAGTTGCTTTTGGAATGCAAATTTGCTGTTCACTGCAAACACGCGTAAGCGCCCAACTAAAGTCTTCCTCAAATCCAGTGGTAATTTATCCCACCAGGAAACAATCAGATATAGAAAAAAGGTAGTGTAGTCACTAGTTTTATAAATTTTTATATGGTAGCCACAAATGTTAATGATAAAGTTTTAATTTGTCTATATGTACTAAAACAGGCTCATGAAATACAGCTTTTGGTTCCCTTTTAATGATAGGACCACAGAAGAAGAATATCTTAAAATCTGCAAACTAACAGTCTCTTGTCCTAATCTCGGGGAGGAGGGGTGGTGGAATTATCCCTATTGCTAGTAACCCAGACAAAGTCTCACACTAAAATCTAGTTTCCTGTGTAAACAATTATGAAAGTACTATTTATTATTTAAAAGACATGTAGATGAGGCGCTTAGGGACATGGTTTAGTGGGCATGGTGGTGTTGGGTTGATGGTTGGACTCGATGATCTTAGAGGTCTTTTCCAACCTTAATGATTCTGTGATTCTATGATACTAAAGTATGATTAACACTACCACAACTTCACCCTAAAAGACCATTATTTTTGCTATCTCTATCCCGTCCACAACTTCATTTGTTCCATGATGCACATAAGCCAAATAAACAAAAATAAATGGGTTAATTCAGTCATAAGGGGGGAAATGCAAAGCATCTGATGAGACAAGAACTTTAACAAAGCTGAAATGTTTTTGGGCATACAACCTCCAAGACAAACCTACGTTGTTAAAACGTGCATTGAGGAAATTTTGGAAATTTCCATGTAGAACGTGGAGAGATAAACTCTGAGAGAGTTTGAACAAATCAGCCTGGGTACAAAAAATATATTTTAATACTTCACTTACCATAACACTCTCTCCAGACCTGTCAGCCCTCCTGAGAAGGCAGAATTCCCGGCTAAAACAGTTTGAGGCTTCTGTTTTTGCATAATGCTGCCTGATTCACATACAGAATGTATGTGAAAGTACTGCAAAGTACTATACCCTTTAGTACACAAGAAAAATACACATCTTTCTAAAGAGGAAGCTTTACAAAAAATGGCTCCAGTAAAAGAAGGGGAAAAAATATCCCCTCAAAGTTTCCTGAAGGAAAAACATTTCCCCACGAGTTCTACCAAATATTTCATAAAGCCCTTCATGGTGGTTAAATATGATAACAACTGTTTTATAGAAATATTAATGTGTGCCTTGTTCAAAACTTACTTGCTCTCTTTTTCAGACTTTTATGCATATTATACTAGCAATTAGGCATTATTTACATCTGATTCTGAAGTACTTTGGGGAGGGTCCATCTCTATCAAGGAGATATAATCCTAGTAAGAATATCATGAGCATAATAGGTAAATTGAAATAAGAAAAATATTATCAGAGCATAAGAACAATCTGTTTTAAGTGAGAAATACCATGTGAGTATAAATATACGACTTCTTAAGGTACCAAAAAAAGATAAACACATCTGTATGTTTATGGTACTCTCCACTGTGTACCATATGTATGCATCATTCATTCACACCTTAACTTAGGAGCGTACTATACTTTAAATTGTTATGAAATTATTTTCTTCATCTGTTTCAATAATTAGGTCTCCAAGTCACAAGATACCATTGCAAAAGCTTTAAAATTGGCCCAGGAAACTACAATAGAAATATCTCTCACTGGGTAAATGTGAATGTTATATAGTAGCTGGAAGTACAGTGGAATTTTTTTCTGTAAACTTTTCATTTCTTTTTAGCTTTCTTTGCTTATAAAAAAGTAAACTGCTAGTCTCTGCAAAGGAAAGACTTCTATGAAAGCTTCTGTCCAAAATGTGGCCTAAATGTACACATGAAATATTTGCATTAATAATCAAATTATGTGCTCACATTTCATCAGCTTCTGTTAACTTTCACATTAGTCACACATCAAGGAAGGGAATATCAAGACACAATAGCCTTGCAGCACAATTATATTGCTGTTTATTTATTCTGACATTTAAACACCCACAGAAAAGAAGGAACTGTAACCCTCTGCTCTGATTACTCCTTGGTGATCATGAAACTGGTGATTCTTATAATCAAATCTTCCAAGGCAACCAACAATAGTTTGCAGCAAAGCAAATATTTGAAACTTCCTCACTTTTCTATTCTCCTGTAGCTGGGGAAAAAAGTGAGTTTTCCACCATGCTTTGAAGACCCTTACTCGGTGTCTGTAAAAGACAGCAAATTCCTAAAGCTGTGAGTCTTGCGAGAAAAGTTTGGACTAGCTTTGGAACTCCCTCCCAAAACTGGTCCATAGCTCTGAGTCCAAAGGGAGGTGTTTAACTGGCACCCTGCTCCTCAATGTTTCCAACTAGATAGTGTAAGCAATTGCCTGTGCAGCAAGCTGAGCGTATTTCCCTTTCCCCTGGTTCTGTGTAGGGAAACTCAGTATGGGAAAGTGTGATGGTTTCTACTGTGAATTAGGCATTGAAACGTCAAGATTAAGCTCCTATATGGATTCAGTTTCAACACACATTTGATTTATCCCTTCCAGTTCTGAAGAAATGTATTTAAAATAAGTAAACTTTGACATGTAGGAAAACAATATGGATAAGCAATAATTTCCAGAGTAATGCAAGTGTAATTGCCAGAGAAATGACACCTGACACTGGAGGGAACGACAGTGTTTAAACATGCATGACAAATTTGACATATAATAAGCCATCTAAAATGGTGTAAATCACTAATGAAACAGGTATTGTTCTCTTTTATTCTGATTTATTTACTTTTTCTTAATTGCTTTTGCAAATCACAGAATCACAGCATCACAGAATGGCTGAGGTTGGAAGGGACCTCTGAAAGTCATTTGGTCCAGCCCCCTGCTCAAGCAGGACCACCTAGAGATATGGATGTGGCCCAGGACCATATCCAAATGGCTTTTGAAATCCCCAAGGAGGGAGACTCCACAACCTCCCTGGGCAATCTGTGACAGTGCTCAGTCACCCTCACAGTTAAAAAGTGTTTCCTGATGTTCAGAGGGAACCTCCCGTGTTTCAGTTTGTGCCCATTGCCTCTGGTCCTGTCACTGGGCACCACTGAAAAGAGCCTGACTCTGTATTCTTTACACCCTCCCTTCAGGTATTTATATAGATTGGTAAGATCCCCCCGAGTCTCCTCTTCTCCAGACTGAACAGTCCAAGCTCTCTCAACCTTTCCTCATAGGAGAGATGCTCCAGTCCCTTAATCATCTTCATGGCCCTTCACTGGAGTCTTTCCAGTTTGGCCATGCCTCTCTTGTACTGGAGAGCCTAGAACTGGACACAGTACTCCAGGTTGTGGCCTCACGAGTGCTGAGCAGAGGGGAAGGATCACATCTCTCAAACTGCTGGCAATACTTTGCCTAATGCAGCGCAGGATACCAATAGCCGCCTTTGTCATATGGGCACATCGCTGGCTCATGTTCAACTTGGTGTCCAGTGGGACCCCCAGGTCCTTTTCTGCCAAGCTGCTTTCCAGCTGAGTGCCCCCCAGCATACACTGGTGCCTGGGGTTGTTCCTCCCCAGGTTGAAGGACTTTGCACTTCCCCCTGTTGAACTTATGGCATTTCTTAACTTTTAATTGTGGGAAACCCAAATCCCTAAATTTTTTTTCAAACATATTTGTCTGAAGGATAACATTTCACAGAATTGTTTTATTCTGGGAAAACAGAGTAAAAGATAAACTAAAGTCTGAAACTGTTGAGCTGGCTAGGCAGTGGAATATCCTCCTTCCTAGAAACTCAGGGGGTTGCTCTGTGTAATGTGGGATGCTTGACTCACTGGATATGTAGTTTCATTAACTATGGGATTTTGTCATTCTAACCCTCACTGAATACTTCATCCTTAAAACTGGCATACAAGATAGATCTCCAGTCATTGCAAATGAGCTTACATGCCCTCAGTTAATAAAAGACAGAGCAGCAAATCAATTTTGTTCCTCAAGGAACAATCATCACAGGGAAATTCCAGAAAAATCCTCACTCTGTACTGTCATATTTTGTATAGCAAATGAATAGTTTATAACTGGCCAACCCATGTCATCTCATCCTAAGCAGGGCTTGGAAGCATTGAACACTTTTTTCTACATGAATACTGACTACAGCAAAAGAATGCTTTGAGATCCCCTGCATTTAATCAGAATTCTTTGAATAATAAAATAGTCTGCAAGTTACTAAATGTTACTGCAAGTGCCAGGGCTTCTTATTAAGTGCTATTTTCAATAATGTCTACAAGATACATAAGTCTTCAAGAACCACCCTTCCAGACTTTGGAAAAAAAAGTTATTTTTAACAGCTACCATTATACCAATTAAATCCACTTGTAAAATGGAATTTTTTAACCCTCATATTATGGTTAAATGGCAAGCCAAAGTTTACCATAACACTCAAAGAGAAAGTTTCACATCTTTGTTTAATTCCATACTAGTGAATAGTGTCATTTGCACCAGCTGGAGACCTGGCTCAAGCACATTGCTACTAAGTTGTGAAGTTAATTTTCCACTTTTGACCCAACCTCCATTGCAGGGTCATTTCAAATTAAAGTCACAACTTTATTTTATATAAATATATGAGCAAATAGAGAAAAGCATTCTTTTCCATTTTTCTTGTCTTTAAAAGGCTTTCAGTAAAAGAACAGTGGTGGAAAACCTAAGCTCTATCAATACAAGAAATCTTTCATGCTAAAAAATAGAAATGGGGGGAAAAAAAAGACCATAAATTTATCAACAAACGTGTATTGGCTGTGCATAAATCCAACAATGGGTCAATATCTTGACAGCTATATACGTTTCTGTCCCTATCAGCTTTAAAAATGGGATGGAAAATTGTCACATAAACAATCACCTATCGAGTGCGTTCCCTAACAGGCAAAAATAAACAGACTGGGACATTCAGATTGGAAAAGAAATGACAGAAGGGAGGTGTGACAGAAGTTTATAAAATCACAACTATAGGGACAATATTTTGGTATTTCACAATACAAGAGTTCGGACAGGTCTCACTACTTTTCTGAGCAGGTACGATCAGTAGCAGCTGTACAAACAAAAGCAAGAGAAAAATTCAGATACAGCAGTCAGCTGAAGGAGAATGGAGAAAAAGAAGGATCTGTGTATATTCAGTTGATAGTCAAATTTCCATGGTTTAAGAAGAACCTGAACAAATTCATGGAGGAAGAATCTTGTACTGGATGGGGGATTTATTTATTCCGTAGCCTTCAGAAGTTAGTAACTTTCATCCAACTTGCTATTTCTTCTTGATGGCCTGCACAGGGAAGCTGGGGCAAGAAGGAAGAAACACATGGAGGAAAAAACTGTAGCCTCTTAAAAACACTACCAAAACATCTAAAAAGTTAATGAAGACCAGAGGTGTGTAAAACAAAATGGGTTGATGGAGTTCAGGAGGCTGAGAATCTTCAGACCAATGGTCTTCATAGCCAGAGTCTATCTCTGGCTACAATGACCATTGGCTATCAATCTGAATCACTTGCAGAACTTCACACCATTTCAGAAGTATCTGTGAAAAACAGGTAGCTCATTTTTGAATCCTAATATTATCTGGATAAAGAAATTGTTAATGGCTTCTTGTTAGCACTGCCCGGAAAGAATATAGAAAGCTATGAAACACTATTCTCAAGTACAGAGAATCTTTTAACAGTACATAGAGTTAAATCCAATACAACCTGTCAGAACATTAATCTATCATCAATGTGCTGCATCATTAACTAATTTTGATTAGATACATTTATAAATAAAATCCAGAAAAATTAAAAAGCAATCACAGCTAGCCAAAATGACTATGTTGCAGTTTGCTTCCAGCAACATGTAATTCACCATGAATATATCATTACAGTATGCTGAGGTATCTCTTGTAGGTTTTACATTGAGCTACAATCAAATCTGAAAATCACCACGTGTGGATAAGAAGGAAGCAGGTTTAAGTGCTCTAAATAACTATTTATTGCCTCTAAATCCTGGTAATAGTTGAGGCATAATTTACTTATCTGGGTGGGTTTAGTTTTATTGTTCTAGGAAGTTAGGGCATAAAGTGAACTGAAGAGCCCATGGATAAAAAGCACTTTTTGAAGTTACTATTTTACTACACCTACACAGGGTTAGGAGAAGAAGCGAGCTAATCTGCAAGAAGGTTAGTATGTAGAAAATGGAAAAGTTAATTCAGACTGTCATATATCAGCAAAATGAAATTAGTTTCAATACCTCATACTGACTTAAGTTAGTGAAGGAATTTTAATGTTGATATTTTCACTGTGATTTTAAAATAAATATGCTTTTTGCCATTTTTTTAATTCTGTCATTATGCAGCTCAATAAAAACCCTAGTATTCATTCTTTTATATATTTACTGAATCTTTATTCTGATTCTGAAAATGAGCAAACTGTCAGAGGACTGAAATTGGTAGAACATCCTGTTCCCCAAGAACTTTAGCCTATGATTCATTTCCTGATGTAATAATCAGTTTTCATTCAATTACTGTGTAGTTCCCAGGAAAACAACACAGTAAAATTCGGCATCAGGGGGTCTCATTTATTGCCTAGAAAAAGACATCTATAGCCAACTTGTTTAACTTACAAACAAAATAATGTTTGTTCCAAAAGACGATGTGCATACTCAAGCACTGAGTTTAATGGCAAATTACAAAGTGAAAGGTTGGATTTGTTTGGGTTTTGGCTTATATTATCAAGAATACAATATCAAGAATACCATTATCAAGAATACAATTGCTGCAGCAAAAACTGTAGACCACAGACTCCTGCTTCATATAATAGGGTTACATGAGACCTGCTGACTAGGCAAAGGAAAATTTGAGGTGTTTTGATATGATCATAGAATCATAGAATGGTTTGAGTTGGAAGGCACCTTTAAAGGACATCTAGCCCAACCCCCCTGCCGTGGGCAGGGACATCTTCAACTAGATTAGGTTGCTCAGAGCCCCGTCCAACCTGACCTTGAATGTTTCCAGGGATGGGGCATCCACCACCTCTCTGGGCAACCTGTGCCAGTGTTTCACCACCCTCAGCGTAAAAAATTTCTTCCTTATATCTAGTCTGAATCTACCCTCTTTTAATTTAAAACCATTACCCCTTGTCCTGTCACAACAGGAGCTACTAAAAAGTCTGTCCCAATCTTTCTTATAAGCCCCCTTTAAGTATTCAGACACTAAGCGTGTAAACAGGTCTCTCAGGACAGGGAAAGGTGAGAAAACTTCTCTTTCTGCAATGCTCTAACATGAAATCTTCCCTTTTAACTTCACCAGTTCATCCCTCACTTTTTTTCGGGGGGGGGGGATCCCAAAGGGAAGAATGAATTATCAAAGATAGATAATGAGATCTGTTCAAAGGGATTTACATTGCATGCACTGGTTCAGACAGGGATGTTCTTTAGTGGGAAGTTCTGATCTTTCAACAAAAGTTCTATCCAAACTTCTTCCAGTGGAAATACTGGTTTTTTTAAATGTTGACTTGGGGGTGAGGGGGTGAGGAAAGAAGATTTTTACCAAAACAAAAGAATCATGGAATCATAGAATAGTTTGGGTTGGAAGGGACCTCTAAAGGTCATCTAGTCCAACCCCCCTGCCATGGGCAGCGACATCTTCAACTAGATCAGGTTGCTCAGAGCCCCGTCCAACCTGACCTGGAATGTTTCCAGGGATGGGGCATCCACCACCTCTCTGGGCAAACTGTGCCAGTGTTTCACCACCCTCAGCATAAAAAACTTATTCCTTAGATCTAGTCTAAATCTACCCCCCTTTAGTTTAAAGCCATTCCCCCTTGTCCTGTCACAACAGGCCCTGCTCAAAAGTTTGCCACCATCTTTTTTATAAGCCCCCTTGAAGGACTGATAGGCCGCAATAAGGTCTTCCCGAAGCCTTCTCTTCTCTAGGCTGAACAACCCCAACTCTCTCAGCCTTTCTTTGTAGGAGAGGTGTTCCATCCCCCTGATCATTTTCATGGCCCTCCTCTGGACCCGCTCCAACAGGTCCATGTCTTTCTTATGCTGAGGGCTCCAGAGCTGGACACAGTACTCCAGGTGGGGTCTCCCCAGAGCAGAGTAGAGGGGCAGAATCACCTCCCTCGACCTGCTGGCCATGCTTCTTTTGATGCAGCCCAGGATACGATTGGCCTTCTGGGCTGCGAGCGCACATTGCTGGCTCATGTCCAGCTTTTCATCCACCAGTACCCCCAGGTCCTTCTCAGCAGGACTGCTCTCAATCCCTTCATCCCCCAGCCTGTATTGATACTGGGGGGTTGCCCCAACCCAGGTGCAGGACCTTGCACTTGGCCTTGTTAAACCTCATGAGGTTCACACGGGCCCACTTCTTGAGCTTGTCCAGGTCCCTCTGGATGGCATCCCATCCCTCTGGCATGTCGGCCGCACCACTCAGCTTGGTGTCACCTGCAAACTTGCTGAGGGTGCCCTCGATCCCACTGTCTATGTCATTGATGAAGATATTAAACAGTACCGGTCCCAATATGGACCCCTGTGGGACGCCACTCATCACCAGTCTCCATCTGGACATTGAGGCATTGACCACTACCCTCTGGATGTGACCATCTAACCAGTTCCTCACCCACTGGACAGTCCACCCATCAAATCCATACCTCTCCAGTTTAGAGAGAAGGATGTTGTGGGGGACCGTGTCAAAGGCCTTATAGAGGGCCAGGTAGATGACATCTGTAGCCCTTCCCATGTCCAGTGATGTAGTCACTCCACCATAGAAGGCCACCAGGTTAGTCAGGCAGGACTTGCCCTTGGTGAAACCATGCTGGCTCTCTCAAATCACCTCCCTTGTCCTCCATGTGCCTTAGCGTAGCTTCCAAGAGGATCTGTTCCATGATCTTCCCAGGCACAGAGGTGAGACTGACTGGCCTGTAGTTCCCCGGGTCTTCCCTTTTCCCCTTTTTAAAAATGGGGGTTATGTTTCCCCTTTTCCAATCAGTGGGAACTTCACCGGACTGCCACGACTTCTCAAATACGATGGATAGTGGCTTAGCAACTCCATCCACCAGTTCCTTCAGGACCTGTGGATGGATCTCATCAGGTCCCATGGACTTGTGCACCTTCAGGTGCCTTAGATGGTCTCGAACCTGAGAGACCAATCACTTGCCCTTACAAGAGATAGGCAACCTTGGGGGTCTCTGTGAGAATCAAAGCCAGTCGGGCTGCAGTGACTTCTCAACCCATCAATGGTCCTGGCTCAAGCAACAAGAATGCTGCAGTTTCTGTGGCGGAGTCAGAAGCTCAGACTCTGTCACTGCATCTGTGCTACGATGAAAATGGAGTAAGGTTGAGCACAAGACTGCTCAAAATCCATAGGCCTGTCAGTGCACTCCTGGGCACAGTTTTGACCATGTCAAATAGCCATTCCCAGGGCAGGGCCTAGTAACAATTCACAGCACATACCAACAACCACTCCCCTTAGGCAATATGGACAAGACACAGAAATCTTGCAATCTCTCCAGCGCCAGTCCAAGAAGTCTTTACAACTACAAATAGCCCTCATTCTACATCCTAGGGTATGCAAAAAATCCCACTCAGTCTCATGTTATGAAAATTCTACTCTGTTAGACTAGATCACTGTCCTTACGTTATTTCAGACACTTTGAAGGGCAAAATAAATTTCCCCTCTCTCTCACACTCAGATATGCTTTCACTGATACCACTGAGAAGCAACACAGGTTTAAGGCCATGTGCCACGCAATACAGATGAACAACTTTTGTCACTGTTCTCAGAAACCAAAACTGTTCACGAGTTGGTTTTGTTTAGCAGATTAAACATAGCCTGGAGAGCATACTGAGTCAAGGACATTCATCCTAACATAATGGGACTGCCTCAGAGCTGCACTCTGGAGACCTGGCCTCCTGCAGCCTCCCACCAATCATCCTGGTGGTAACAGAGCACACTTCCACCATGTTTTTTCTTTGTTTCAAACAGAAAGAACAGGATTCAGTTGTCTAAATAGAAATATCTGTCTGAGAGCCAAAGGACTTTCCTAGGGTATCAGAAACATATGGATGGGGTTAACAGACATAACACAGACCTACAGAAGACTATGCTCTTCTGCAGCTAGAGCTTAAGGCCAAGCAGGATCATATAACCCATTCTAAATGACACCCAAAGCTTCACTGTTAAACAGGTGGAAAAGCCATAAGGTTCTATGCAATGTTTTGGTTTTGAAAAACTAGTGGTTGTTTTGTGGTTGTTTTTTTTTCAAACAGAAAACAGTTAATAAGAAAATTTCCAACCTGAGAACTCTTCTTTGAAATGCAATGTGAGAAATATCATGTTTTCATATTACTTCTATTTAGGTCTCACCTTCAAAAGGTTATTTATTCCAGGAATAAATAACACCACAGTGTTTTCACTAATTAGTATACTGAAAGTTATGAATACAAAAAATTCTTCCAAGTAAAACAAGCAGTAGACTCAAAATCGATTTGTGCCAGATTGTCAGAATATGTTATGAAATACAATAAAATGTGTACCATATAAAAAACAACTCAATTTTAAAACATATACTGAAAATCCTGTACCAAAGCGATATATTTGTACGAATACTCTTAATTCTTCCTACCCTTCAACAAAGATTTTGTTGAAGATTTTCTTCTGCACTATACATATTCTCTAACCACTGCAAACCTCCAACTGGTGATGTATATGACCACAAATCGAGACTAATTGGTTAATTTAGGCAGGTGTGTTATCACTAGAGTTATCACTAGAGTTAAAGGATCCATGGAATGCTTACAGCTGTGTTTTTTTTGTCATACATACCAGTGTGTCTACAACACTTTGCCATGATGTGGCAACCATGGCATAGAAAGTGATTGCAGTTGTACCTCTGACCTTACACTCTGACATAGTAAAAGCCAGTTTACTTTTTCTATGAAAGCTGTAGAAAGATGATCACAAATACTTGCATAAGGTTAATAGAAAACATACTGTAACTGTAGGAAAACAAGACGCAGTTTCACATAGAAGTCTCTTTATCCGTTTAGACACAGATCTGACAGTATTCTTAGATTTTTTCAGTTACTTGTATATATTCAATGCTAAAGTTATTAGTAAGATCATTCAGATCCTATCAACTCTGGGTGAGACATTCAAAGCAAACAAGTTTAATAGTAAGGGAAAGCTGTTTTGCTTCTGATATTTGTTTCTTACCCTACCCCAAAGAGAATTTTTTTTCATATCTTATCACTTAGGCTGTGTTTGCATAAAAACTGATATTCACACTGATATTCACACAGCAGTGAATAAGACAGACACTAAAACCCAGCCTCGCTTAGAGGTAATCCTTCCTTTGAAGAGAAAAAAAGAAGGCATAATTAAGATACTTGCATGGTTGTTATACAAACAGGACTGAAACAGACTTGGATAACTAGTAAAGTGTTTTGGGTTTTTTTGCATCCAGATGGCAATCATGTATATCTCAGGAATGAAGCTAATACTCTTGTGTTTATTCTTATCACAGTATTTCTTATTCTTATTATATCATATTAGTATAATATGTTGTTATTCTTATAATAATATACTCACCATTACTTTGTAATTCTTCTTCAAAGTGAATTCATCCTTCTTAAATACTGATGAGCAAAACTGTACACAGTATTTCACAGAGGTGTTACTTCTTTCTGACAATGTCTGGCCTGATTTCTCCTGGGATCAAATTTGTCTAACTGTCACATCACATTGTTGGCATTTATCATTCTGTAAACAAGTACATTTCTTCTCACCTGTGATTCTCAACTGATAAACATTCAGCTGGTACCAGAAGCCCTTGGTAACAATCCCTAGGCACATGTCCTGAAATATCATCCTATTACAATTAATTCCTTTCCATTATTCCAGTTGTCAGTGCCTCCAGTTCTTCCTCAAAGATATTTGTCTGCCTGACAATGCCTCCTGGCTTTGTCATTAACAATTTCAGTAGCCCACTCATCATCCTACTGTGACAGCATGATCATTAATAAAGATAATAAAAGCGACCAAGCTCAAGAATCATTAAAAAACCTAAGTCCTTGCCCTGATCTGTTTCTCTAATTTTCTCCAGTTTGTGCATCTCACAAGAGAAAAAATAAGTTCTAATCTTATATAGGTGAATATGTTCTCTTCTCACATGATAAAAATACTTGTGAACTTTGTTCAGAGTATTAAATGTTGGAAAAGGAAGTTAGTGTAAACACACATCTCCACAAAAATCCATGAGGTTAAACCGAATCTCAAAAATGTACTTTGACATTCTGTACCACAAACATCAAAATCCAGGCTTTAATTTGCTCACACGTGTCTAGTACTCAGATACACACTGAATTTTCAGTCAAAAGCTAGATTCTTATGTTTATGAAGGCACCAATAATTTGTTACTTGACTCGTAATTAAATTGCCCTATGAACTATTTTGAGTTACCTTACTTTTGTAGAAGTTCATTGGCTTTTTTAATGGAACATGCCAGTACTTGAACAGTGATGCTTGCAGAATTTGCTTCTCATATTTCTTTGACAATAAAAGCTATACTGAAAGGTATGATAACCTCATTTCACACTGATAAAAAACACACAGAATGTCCCACTGAGGTATTTCACACCCTAAACAAACAAGAAAGCACAAGGAGTACACACAGAACCTTACTATGAACTTAAATAACTGGTAGTTTTACAGGAACACCATCACAGTGATCATGAACAGAAGCATAAAAATATTTTACACATACTTCTCTGTTCAATGTTTCATAGGGAATGGCCAGAAGGAAGATAGATCCAGGCCACAGACCTTTGTTGATCAGTTTGTAGCAATAGAGCAGAAAATACAAACAACAAAGATCATTGGTTAAACAAAAAAAAGAAAAAATTAAGATGTTCAGATTTATAAAAACAGTAAGATGAAATTTCAGAATACCAACCTTGTAATAATACACCATATAAATAGCACACTTTGGGTTAGCACTGAGTAACTGAGCAACTTTTACTTATTTACGTATGAACAGTTGGATACTCAACATTTTACTATAAAAGAAAAAAAAAAACAACAAACCAACAGGGGTTTCAAAAGTTATTACTGATTTTGGACACATTTATTTAAACACCGCTACCTGATTTTCAGAGAGCAGGTGCTTTCTTTAGGAAAAAGGAGAAAAGGGGAGGAAAAGATAAGCAATCTTAATATGCCTACTTAAATTCCCAAATGTTGAAGTGCCTTAATTCTCGGTCATTTTCCAACCTAAGGATGACTTCTTGGCATTTTTATGTTTTTTAAATGTTGATGAAGGAAACTTTCTTAAATTTTATATTAGAATAGCAAAAAATTGGGTTTTGGCTGGTAAAGTAAAACGTAACTAGAAGGTCCCAAGAGAGAAATGTTCAGATTCTGTGGGTCCATACTAATTGAAGTCTTTTTACAAGACTACACCTAAAAGGTAATGAATAACAAATAACTAATTTAATAGTGTAGCTTCCCAGCTACAAAATCAGGGACCTGGTTTCACAGCACGAGTGAATTGCAATAATTTGAGGCAAACATCAATCTCTTACCAGCAAGGCAACTTTAGGCTGTAGGAATAAAATGGTTGTAAGATGTGGACTTAAGGACATTATCTAGTTTGATCAAGTTAGTTAAGTTTTATTCTCATGCTATATTACAATCCAAAGGGATAAGAACGTCATTTTATCCCAGACATCAGCCTAAGTAACAATACTCTCAATTAACAAAGTTTAGAGAATCTGAAAAACGTATATAAAATAGTTCATGTACATACATGAACACTACTTAATTTCAGTTTACAAAGCTGTATTCCGCATAGATGAGGATAATTTGCTTTCCTAAATTTTTTGTCTCACTTAGATCAGTATCCAACGGCTAAAGTCAGGAAAAGGTTTTGTTTGAAAAGGATGTCAGTAGGAAGGAATGAAAATGTACAAGTCATCTGAATACACATAATTTTAACAGCTGAGCATGTCAAAATAATATCTTTATGAGACAGCAATTCTACAGGTGATATCACACTATTAATTGCTACACTTCAATTGAAACAGTGGTTTTCTGTCTAGTGATACAATTGTACTTCAAATGGTATCTAGTTGAGAATGCTGGAAGGATTCTCTCAATGATAATTCAAAAAAGCAAAAAAAGGGAAATGAAATTTAAGTCAACCAATGATTGCAGCATCAGAATTATTTTCAGAATTGTACATAGGACCAAGTGACAGCTTTTAGTCCATGGCTATAGTGATATGTTTGGATGTGGAGTAACTGCGGTTGAGTCATATGTCAGCAAAAGTCCCCAGAAAAATTATGATTAAAGAAGAGAAACCAGCTTAGACTTCTACCAGAAATAATCTTTTTCTTATTAATGTAATCCTGGATTCTCAAAAAAGTTTCTAAGAGTTATGGGCTCAAATACCTACTGAATACAAACCAAGTACCTAACTGCCATCTGCCATGGATCCTTAAAAAGAAAAGAAAAAAAGATTTGGAAAACTTCATTATTTTTTTTTTTCCCCCCAAGAATGATTCAGGAATTAGTCTCCTGAATGCCAGACACTTGAACGTGTATACATCTCCTCTTCCAACTTCCTCCCTCCACCCCATCCCTGTAGGGACCACAAGTGAAGTTGGCCTAGATTTCCTCTGAATGTCTGAACAGTGTTCCTCCTCCAAAGGCAGTCTGTACTACTATTATATTTAGTACCACAGACTGATCAAAATGATCCGGGGAATTCTTGGTCATGCACTGAGCTCCTTCAGACTCCCGGAGGGAGAGTTCAAACTCAGTGCCAGATTGCTGCATTTTCATGTCAGTGGTGCATTGCTAAATTTTACAAGTGGTCCAAATAAACATTTGTTCCTATTTTTCTTATTAAAAACCCAACAACATGTATCTGGGGTGCACTTTGTTTTCAGTAACCTATCATGACTGAAAAATGGAGATAAATTCCATTGGAAACATATATTACTGGAAATGCTAACTTTTTAGCCTTAAAAAACAGCAAAAATTACTTTGTAAAGTCTTTATAGTTTGAAATTCTTTCTAATGAAAACAATCAGCTTTTAACCTCTAAATAGTTGAAATTTAATGCAATTCATCTCTGGCTACACTTTTTCAGGTAAAGTGTGAAACCCAGTTGCCGTGACGACAAGAAAATACTCTTCTATTAATAAAATAAATTTTTATCATTCCAGTGCTAGGAAGTGGAGGCACACATTTAGAGGCAGAATTCTAAACCTAGTGAGAACCATGGAAGAAAAGCCTTACAGAATTATAAAGTCTAATTAATAACATTTTTAAAATACTAATTATTAATTACATTGCAAATCTTTCATATAGTTTTTCAACTGAAGTACACAACATTTAAATACATAAAACATATTTTCTGTTACAGACAAGTCAATTATTCTGTCTTTGACCTCATATTTGCTTTATTAACCTATAATATAAATGCAGGGAGTAAGTAACTGTTCAGTAGGCAAAAAAAAGAAAGTTCTTAAAATCTACAAGGTTAGTATAAACTACTCAATATTTTTTTAAGGCATTTTGTAATAAGACAGACCACTCACACTTCCAATGCTATTTTACAGAGTGTATTTTTAAAGCATATTTTTGTTGCTATTGCACAACAGTAGCAGTTACAAATTCCACTTTGCTATACAGTGATTCTCTGTTGCAAGAAACTTCCCTCATGGCAATGTCAACTCACTCAAATCACATGTAGAATATACTATAAAGAATCATCAAGTGAAGATATTTGCCCCTATAATTATAACATCTTTGAATTGAAAGAAGAAATGCACCGAAAGCATGGCAAGTTCTCTTTCCCCATAGGCCACTTGAAGACCTATGATGCCAACCCTGAATGAATCAGAATGCCCATAGTTTTGATCTGAAATTTTTAAAAGAAAAATACACAGCATAGACTAAATTAGCATCAAGCTTATAAAGTACCCTACTATGTTTTTAATATCTGTGCAAGAAAGATAAATAGAAAGCTTCCTTACAGACTACTTGTGGAACACTACTTTATATACTTTATATACTAACTATATACCATTTTTCAGCTACACCTTTTGTTAGCAGCTCCCAACAAACCTCTAAAACCTACTCTTCATCATGCAAATGATGCCATAGAAAACTAACAGAAATAAAACTGTTGACACTTTTTAACATTTGATTTGTGCATACACTGAATTAGTATTGTAAATTCATGAGATCAACCCTTCTGTGGGCTGATCTTCACACTTAATTTCTCAAAATGTGGACACATATGAATGAAATATAGATATGAGTATATTGCAAAATTAAACCTCTTGAAGTAATTCTGGTCTTCAACAAATATTTATTGTTATCTTGATGATGATGATAGCATTACAGGAATTTTGGGAACTTTCTAATCGGAAGAAATTCACTGTCCATCAACACAGAAGTCAATAGTATATTTCCTCTTGAACTCAGAGTCAGGGGTTTTTATAGAGAATGTTAGAGCAACTAGCTCATATACATCTGTTATAGAAAAAAGAAAACAATTGCAAATTATTAAATTAAAGAAAGATTTATTTGATACTAAGATAAAATAAATCTTTTCTTGGATGAGCTTAAAAACAACTTCAAGTGCACGTCTAGCTCTGCCTCTTCTTTGGAGAAGAATGGCATCCATAGAATGCTGGGGAGAACTGGGATCCTGTGAGTGCTGGGAAGAACTACATCCCTAGAATGCTGTACAAACTCGTATAACTGGCAGTTATCTTTCTAAGCATGAAAATAAAGCAGCATTTAGCAATTGAGTGAAATATCATTAGATTTTTTTGCAGATACACTTCTAATTGAACCAATCAGCTTATTTGAACAAAACGGTTACCGTCTTGGACATAGCTGACACCCAATCTTGCTGAAGTATTTAACTACATATATTTATACTAAATACCAGCAAGAAGCAGCCTAGAGCTCTGAGGATAGCTACAGCCAGATACGGACGGTGATTTTTCTACTCCAAAACTACATTTCTTAAGAAAAGAATTATCATTTTGGTTCTTCTGATACTTTTGAAATACATTTGTCTAAGTCTTGTCTTCACCATTATGATAGCTAAAAGACTTTGTTGCCTATAAACTTTCAATTAATTTTTTTTCTGGATGGGGTAATACAAACTATATTTTACAGACAGTTTTCAAGTACCACCATCACACAAAATACTCAAACACAGACAACACATCCTACTAATTTATTATTATTTCTGCTACTATGAAGTCTGAAAGAATGAAAATCCATTGATCTTGATGTAGTACACAACAGTTTATACCCTGGAGGAAGAGAGAAATACACTGATCTTTTAGAGATGTGGATCAGTGGTAGAGATTCTCAGACTGTAGTTTCAGGAAACTATTTTTTGAAAAACTGTGATGTTTTTCACTTTGGCCCCCTGCCATTCATCCCTTAAGCAGAAAAAAAGTTTTCATGTTTGTGCTATTAACCACATTGGAAAAACAACTTGGGGAAGATAATCTGCAAAAACAAAACAAAACAAAATTAAATTTAAAAAAGAACAAATGTGGAAGGGCTAATAGAGACATATCTTCAGACAATTTTTGAAAGCCATCAAGGAAATCTGTCACCAGGAATTAAGGAGCAGATTTCCATTACTTCATGACAGTGTTTTAAACTTGAAATACAGTTTTCTTTTTAACAAGTTCAACCATAAAACAAACACTATTTCTGTGCAAAGTAGTTAGCTAAAATGAATTCATCCTAACACACTCATTCAAAAGACAGAGAATCCTAAGCTGGGGATCATCAAAACCAACTAAACAAAAAACCTGTTTTCTATTTCAGGATGGGAAAAGGTACTCTATAATCCTAGCAAAGTGTTAGCAGTCTAGTGTCAATTCTTAGTAGTTTATAGATTTCACTGAGCTCTGATATCATAAACTGATTCAGAAACTAAGTTTTCTTTAATTTTACTTTCCAAGGCTTGCATTGTACATTGATAAATATCAAAGCAAACATTCATCTTCTATAGATAAGATACATGTACTGAGGGATATCTTGTGATATCTTTGTGATTCTAGATTCTAGAACACATCTGTACATTTTGTTTTTTTCTCTTGTGTTTCTTTCAAGGAAGAAAATTATTACAGTAGTATCTAAAAGTAAGAATTCTCATTCATAAAATGAATAAATGAAACTAAAATACTTCAGTTAAACATGAGAGCAGTGTGAAATAAGGGGCCAGGATACTGTTCTTTTTATTTAGAGTTGATATACTATTAATCACGATCCTGTGTTCTGGATACTGAACTTCAAGAAAAGTGACTTTGGCATGAGATTTAGAAAAAATCCAGGTCTAATATAGAAGTATATTGCTATCTTTGCCTAAAATATTACAGCCTTGTCCTTTGACAGGACAAACTGTAGTTGAACTACAAACTCTTCTGTGATCGAAATCAGCCTATCTGAACACAGTTTTCAGATGTCTTTACTAAAAGTGGTTTGATATACAGAGCTAATTTGATGTGAGTGACATTTCCTCATTCCTTTTGCTTAGATGCAGAAATTATATTAGAATTGATAATACTAGGAAGACATTTGCTAAACATGTGGCAATGATATGCAAGTTTCATGCTAGGAAGGTCTGCAGACATATCTTAGCAGCCCTGAAGAAGCTACTTTCTCTTGCAAGAACTCAAAGATTTCCAGCTAATGCATGTTATAGAGTCTTCCTGTGTTCATTCCAGGATGCTGTAATATGGCAGCTGAAACTGCATTTTGTCGTAGAATCATAGAATCATAGAATCATTTAGGTTGGAAAAGACCTCTAAGATCATGGAGTCCAACCATAAACCTAACATTGCCAAGTCCACCACTAAACCATGGCCCTAAGCGCCATGTCTACATGTCTTTTAAATACCTCCAGGGATGGTGACTCAACCACTTCCCTGGGCAGCCTGGTCCAATGCTTGATAAACCTTTCAGTGAAGAAATTTTTCCTAATATCCAATCTAAACCTCCCCTGGCGCAACTTGAGGCCATTTCCTCTCATCCTATCACTAGTTACTTGGGAAAAGAGACTGACACGCACTTCTCTACAACCTTCTTTCAGGCAGTTGTAGAGAGCAATGAGGTCTCCCCTGAGCCTCCTTTTCTCCAGGCTAAACAACCCCAGGTCCCTCAGCTGTTCCTCATAAGACTTGTTCTCCAGACCCTTCACCAGCTTCGTTGCCCTTCTCTGGACACGCTCCAGCGCCTCAATGTCTTTCTTTTAGTGAGGGGCCCAAAACTGAACACAGTATTTGAGGTGCAGCCTCACCAGTGCCGAGTACAGGGGCACGATCACTTCCCTACTGCTGCATTGTCTTTTTGGGAAAGAGGGAGAAATAAATTATTACCTTGTCTCCTCAGTCTTGATATTCTGGTAGCTACCCAACTGAAAAAGCAGGCATGTCTGACTTACATTTGAAAAAATAAGAATTATATCTATTGGAGAAAAAGCACTGTTTTGCTGAGCTTAATCTGAAATAAATATTTATACTACTTGTTGATGTTCTGCATGGAGACCACACTTAAAAGGAAGCTAGTCTGCAAAGAAGACCAATTGTAACCACATTAGAGTGAAGGGCTTTTTTTTGTTGTACTTTATTATTATTTTTCCATAGGGGACCACAACAGAAAACATGACTAGAAAGAACCACAAAATTGAAGAAAGACACAGCTGCCGTTCTCACAGTCTTGGTTCTGCAGCTAGTGCGAAAGAAGGGGGACAGAATGGTCAGCTTCCCTGTAATATACATATATATACAATATACAAGAAGTTTCAAGTCTCTGCTCCCAGTCAGTGTGTTTCACACTTTTCCCTTTGTAACTTCAAGTGTAAATTTTAAAGACTATACAGGTCTTTATCAGCAAGGGTCCCAAAAATGATGAAAAAGAGAATGGAGGATCCTTAAGGGTTATAATAAAATGTAGATATTATAGCCCTGAAGGGTTATAATAAAGTAACTTTTTACAGCTCAGGGTTTTTAAGTCTGGTTACTTCAAAGGCATCTCTTCTATACCTTCCTACAAATCTCCCATCTGAAATATAATATCTTTAGGTGAACACTTGAGGCTACCTTTACCATGCTGATACCTATCAAGGTGTAAGCTTTCACAGGAAAAAAAAAAGAAAACTTTGCTTACATAAAAACACGCTCAGATTGATAACTTAGAATTATCAAAGAAAATGTTCTGAAAAAGAGAGAAGAGAAACAGGAACTGGCTTAATTTTGAATTCAAAGGCTTTAAAAAAATAATTGCAAGCAGAGTTGCTGATTTATTTTTGTTTTCTTACAAGAGAAGAACAGAGGGACTGGCAATCAAATTACAAACAAAAATATATATAAATAAAATAAATTGCTTCCACCATATAAAAAGAATATTTCACTTATGAATGGTGAATTTTGTAAAAGAAAAGTTTTGCTTTGGTTTTCAACAACATTGTAACTTTGCAAGTTAGACAATATACGTAGTGACTTAATTAAGCCTGAAGCACAATGTCAATCATTAATTTTAAGGGGCAAGGTGGGGATTTTCTCCTCATCATCATCAGCACACAACTGAGCTGGCATTTGTAAGTGCTGGTCATGATACATTCCCAAAGTCTTTCATATTGATGGCTCAACACCTGGCATGATTTTTCAGTGTATTTCTCCACCTCGATATTAGCATATTACTACTGTACATTTTGCCTTCCACCTCACAAGAAACTAGCAAATTTCTTTTACCATGTCTCATAATAGCTGCCTCTACTTTTGCCTCAGGGGAAGCACAGAATAAAGCAGAGGTAATGCCACCATCTAAGAAAGGCCACCAAAACCACCTTCCATACCAGAAAGCCATTGTAATCACTGAGAAAGCAGGGGAAAGATAAGTTAAAGAAACATCACACAGAACAACAGGGAAAGAAACCAACGGAATATGACTTTCAAAAGCCCACCACAGAGCCTGGCTGGAGACTGATCTATATTGCAGTGGATATACCATGCAGCTAATAATCCTGGAACAGAGAGAGATCAAAGCTTCAGCTGATAGCTGAAGGAAAGCAGGACCACACACTACATAACTGTAGTTGTCTGCTCCAGAATCATAGAATCATAGAATCATTAAGGTTGGAAAAGACCTCTAAGATCACCAAGTCCAACTGTCAACCCAACACCACCATGCCCACTTAAACCATGTCCCTAAGTGACTCATCTACATGTCTTTTAAATACCTCCAGGGATGGGGACTCAACTACTTCCCTGGGCAGCCTGGTCCAATGTTTAACCACTCTTTCACTAAAGAAATTTTTCCTCACGTCCAATCTAAACCTCCCCTGGCGCAACTTGAGGCCATTTCCTCTCGTCCTATCACTAGTTACTTGGGAGAAGAGACTGACACCCACCTCGCTACAACCTCCTTTCAGGGAGTTGTAGAGCGTGATAGGGTCTCCCCTCAGCCTCCTTTTCTCCAGGCTAAACAACCCCAGGTCCCTCAGCCGCTCCTCATAAGACTTGTTCTCCAGACCCCTCACCAGCCTCGTTGCCCTTCTCTGGACACGCTCCAGCACCTCAACGTCCTTCTTGTAGTGAGGGGCCCAAAACTGAACACAGTATTCGAGGTGCGGCCTCACCAGGGCCGAGTACAGGGGCACGATCACTTCCCTACTCCTGCTGGCCACACTATTTCTGATACAGGCCAGGATGCCATTGGCCTTCTTGGCCGCCTGGGCACACTGCCGGCTCATGTTCAGCCAGCTATCAACCAGCACCCCCAGGTCCTTTTCCGACAGGCAGCTCTCCAGCCACTCTTCCCCAAGCCTGTAGCGCTGCATGGGGTTGTTGTGGCCCAAGTGCAGGACCCGGCACTTGGCCTTGTGGAATCTCAGACAGTTGGCCTCGGCCCATCGATCCAGCCTGTCCAGCTCCCTCTGCAGAGCCTTCCTACCCTCAAGCAGATCAACACTCCCGCCCAACTTGGTGTTGTCTGCAAACTTACTGAGGGTGCACTCGATCCCCTCATCCAGATCATTGATAAAGATATTGAACAAGACCGGCCCCAAAACTGAGCCCTGGGGAACACTGCTCGTGACCAGCTGCCAACTGGATTGAACTCCATTCACCACAACTCTCTGGGCCCGGCCGTCCAGACAGTTCTTTACCCAGCGCAGAGTACACCTGTCTAAGCCATGTGCCACCAGCTTCTCTAGGAGAATGCTGTGGGAGACAGTGTCAAAGGCCTTGCTGAAGTCCAGGTAGACCACATCCACAGCCTTTCCCTCGTCCACTAGGCAGGTCACCTTGTCATAGAAGGAGATCAGGTTGGTCAAGCAGGACCTGCCTTTCATGAACCCGTGCTGGCTGGGCCTGATCCCCTGGTTGTCCCGCTCATGCCTTGTGAGTGCCCTCAAGATGAACCGCTCCATAATCTTCCCCAGCACCAAGATCAAGCTGACAGGCCTGTAGTTCCCCGGATTCTCCTTCCGGTCCTTCTTGTAGATGGGCATCACACTGGCAAGCCTCCAGTCGTCCGGGACCTCCCCCGTTAACCAGGACTGCTGATAAATGATGGAGAGTGGCTTGGCGAGCTCCTCCGCCAGCTCCCTCAGCACTCTCGGGTGGATCCCATCCGGCCCCATAGACTTGTGAGCATCCAGGTGGCGTAGCAGGTCATTGACTGCTTCCTCTTGGATTATGGGGGGTTCATCCTGCTCACCATCCCTGTCTTCCAGCTCAGGGGGCTGAATACCCTGAGGATAACTGGTCTGCCTGTTAAAGACTGAGGCAAAGAAGGCATTAAGTACCTCAACCTTTTCCTCATCCTTGGTGACAATGTTCCCAATGTTAATTAACAGTTTACTAATGTAATTGCCTTTTTACATATTGTCGAAACAAATTCTATACTACAGTTATCTTAAAATAACAGCAAAGCCCCAGATTCATGCAGTTAAATGGTTGTAACTACTGTGGTTTTCTCACTGTCCAGAAAGTTAGGTATATGAAAGTGATCCCATTGAGTTCATTGGTAAGTGCCACCTTGTTTTGCCTCAGGTATAGCAGGCTACAGAATTAAATACTCTGATGTCACATGTAGGATTGGATATTTTCTTCAAGATGGCCTTCAACTGTTTCTTACTGAATTTTTTTCTGGTTGCCATTAAGAAAAATGCCACCACTTTAACTAGAATTTGGTGGTCCCAAACTGGTAGAAGAGGATCCCAAGAGCACATGTGTAGGATGATAACTGAGAACACGATAACACAGGCACACACTGATATCAAAGGCCCTGGCAGTATAAGTACAAATCATAAATGGCCAATTACTAAAGGGATGCAACTTTGAGAACTGACTATAAGTGGTTATCAAGGGACCAAAGAACATGTATCCAACATATGCAAAGCATTCTGTATGTGGTGAAAATACAGAGGAAATTACAAGAAGACAGCTTCAGTCTCTACGAGAACAAGAGGAAAGAAAGAACACAGAGAGAGGACTGCTCCAGTATCTCCTCCCCAGCTAAGGATACTGTACCTTAGCTGTGGTGCTACTTATATGCAGCAGGTTTTTCCTTACCTTGGGAAAAGAGAAAAAGCAGGTTTTTTTTAATTTTGCCATTCACCACTTTTTGCTACTGATGACTTAAAAATCATAGGAAAACTTTATATTCCACTACAAAACTGGTTTAAGTAAATCAGAACTTTAAAGAGCAGCGTGTGAGCATGTCCTGTGTATAGGTGAGCACTGATACTGCAGCACAGAGCTAGAGTAAACACACATAAAACAGGAAGAAGTGTAGGGGAAAATGTCCCACTGAGATCACTTGGAACACTATACGATTTGAGCTGAATCTTTTCTTCATATCTGCTTGGTTCCCTGCTTCTCAAACTCTTCCTCCAAAGCCTATTGTTTCCTAAGAAACCGGTAAACACACATTTTATTGTAAACAGACACTTCAGCCCGGTCACAGACATTGCAACACCCCAGAATGTGCAGGATGTTCTTATCCTAAGGTTCACAAGCAAAATTCCTATTCTAAGGAAGAAGTAAAAAATCTTTGCTGATGCAAACTGACAGTTCACTTAAGTTCAAATGCTGACATATCAGTTTATACCAGAAGTGTATCTGTTGTTATATTTTAACATGTTGTTATATTTTAATCTTCTTCTAAATCAAGAAAATAATTTTACTACTACATCACTGGCTACCTTATTGGTAGCTTAGGTCAATGGACAACAAGGACATTTTATCGTATTCACAATTGTTGGAAATTCATTAGGTACCTCCAATAGCAGAAATCAGAAGAGGCTCAATTCCTTCACTGTTCAAGCACCTAAGTGATCTAAAATAAACAGATCACAACTGACCCTTACTTTTAAACTCAAAACGAATTATTCTTTACTTTTGCACTAAAAATATACTCCTCTGCAAACTCTTTTCACCTTTTATTGTGGTGTGATTGATAGATTTGTCAAGTAGAAGGATTCTAATGCCATCACTCATCACTGAGTGCTGTAAGGGGCTAGTTTTAGCTTTCCTAGATTAGATCTCTCTTTTTTTAACCTGCTTTTCTCCACCCTCTATCCAGGAGCTAAAATGATATTTACCTGCTATTTGTTTAAAGTACGAATAGTAAGTCCTATATTGATTTCAGAACTGAGGCCATCTCAAAGGAGAATGACCTCAAGGGAGTTAACCGCCTAAGTATTTTAAAAATCTTGGTCTAAGTCTTGATAGGGACCAAATACATTTCTCCCTGTATGTAAAGTTTCATCATTGTGCTGGTAAAGGGGAACAGAAAATAGATTCTGTTTTTCAACATTCCATCATGTCAGGCACAATCTTTTGTCACTGATCACATCTCTTAGGGAACTAAGGGAACCTTTCTGCACACACTGCAGGAAGAGAAGAGCCAAGATAATTGGTAGCCACAGCTGCAAGTGCTAGTGAAAAAGCTTTTCTTAGAACCATAATTAATAGAGCTGTTCTGCCTTTTATGCATTTAGTGAAGCACTAGATGTTGAAGCTTGCACTTTACACAAAGTTGGCTAATGTCAATGGACACAAATGTGTTCATTAAGTATGCTAAGGTTACCCTTGATATTGTCATTTTGTTCTTTGCAAAATTTGAATTCAAAATAATAAGCAAGACAAAAATTACAGCTTCTGACATCCAGTGAGGTTTTCTTTCCTCTAATCATTAATATGACAATTAATGATCTGCATATACACAGAAACACAAATACACACACACAATCTGACAATTCCTTAGACTAGCAAGGATAACCAGTAAAACATCAACAAAAGGTATTTTGGGTCACTATACCTAGACCTGTCCAACATTATAGAGGAGTACTAGCTGAGTACTACAGGGAAAAGGGCTTTCTATCCCCTTTATCATATCCTTGAGCCAGACTGTTCAGCCTGACCTCAATTTCTTTTATGTATTCAGACAAAAATTCAGAATTTGAAAAAAAAGTCTCTTCTTCTTCTTATGCCCATTCAGGACAAGAAAAGAAAAATCACTAGGAGACTACTACTAGGTTCTTTTTCAGTGCTCAGTAAAATATAATAATGTGGGACTACAGAAATCTTCCATGTGAAAAAAAGAAAGCATCTGTATGAAGTTACAGCCAGAGCAAGAGACCTGTACAAAACACTGTATAAAACACTGTAAAACAAAATAGCAAAATTATGAGAAGATTGGGAATAGAAAGAGAATTGTTGCTAGGTAAAGAACTACATTGTTGTCTTACAAGCACTCTTTTCACTTGGGCCATTCCACATCTCCAAAGATTACTAGACGTCAGCAAAGAGAAACTCTTTGTGATACAACTAAATTGTTTTCAACAGTCTCAGAAAGACTGAAAAAGATTCTTCCTTGCTTGCTTTCTCCTTTTATGTCCCCTCAAATATATTCCTTAGCTAAACTAATCTAACTGGGAGATGCTTTCTTTGGCCTCAACACTAGGCAAAGATATATTCCTTATTTTATGCTGTAGGAATTGTTTTGTTGCCCTCAGTGAATGAATTATCTTCATGATTAAAATTGTAGTCGGCTAACACAGCTTCATGGATACATCCACAATCATCAGACTAGCAAGACCTTTTACCTTATAGGATGCTTACTCAAAAAGATGGGAGTGGTTCCGCCTACACAAGAAATTCTAATTTGAGAATGGTTCAGGTTTCAAGCTAAAGTCAGTAAAATGTTTCCTAGGCTAGTCGTGTTGTCACTCTGGTCTTTCTCTGTCAAACCTGTATTTGTTGCCCTACAAATATAGGGCAATTCCTTTTCCAGTATCTCTGAGGAATGTTTATCTACAAGGCCTTACTCTTTCATCCATTAAGAACTTTTTCAGTGCTCCTACATTTTGACCAAGGTCCTGGTGTAAACACTCACCTATGGAAAAAACTTATTATTTCCTTATTTCACAAGAAGAAATTGGCATAGCACAACCACAGAAAGAGAAACTGAAGAAATACTTGAAACAGATATTAAAAGAAGAAACAACACCAAAGACCTATCAGTACCTTAGAGAAGATGTTAAAATTAACAAAACTCCCTATCTTCCAGGCAGCTGTTAAGGATTATAAAACTCACCCGGGTCTGATTAAGAGTGTGACTAGATGATTGGGACACAAAAAGAAAAAACAACACAAAACAAAACTTCAAACCTACTCTGGGAAAACTGCCAGGAGAGAGAATTCAGTGTATGGCATAGCTCCAAGTAAGACTGAAAAACCCTAATTCTAAAAGAGGGTGGGAGCAGGGACAGAGGGGACTGATTAATATGAACAGTTTAGACTGCACAAGAAAGGGAATATTGGGTTTAACAATTTCTCAATGCTTAAAAAAAGAAGAAATTAGATAGGTACCACGTCTTTTAAAGTTGCATCAGTCATTCATTATACCCCTTAGAAGTAAGAGCTGATGTTAATCTTAGGTGAGAGCTAATGAATCAACAAACACAAATTCAAGAGATACCATCTTAAGATATATTTTTCTTTGTTATAAAAAGAACCATGAGAAAGCTTTTTTTGAAAAATCTAGGTTTAGCCAAACTATTTAATGCATCAATTGTCTTGTATTAGTATTGCTATTGATTCAATTCTGTAGTGCTTCTTGGAAAAACAGAGTGAAAAGGCAATCTATCTATGTTTATGAAGACAAACTTTCCTACAGCTGTATCACAAGTTTTGCCTAACAGTAAGGCAATAATTCATTTTCTATTCTCTGTGCTTTAGGTAATTTAAATTTGTTGGTGGGTTTTTTTCATTTTCATTTTGTCCACAGTTGGTTATTTTTCAGTTTTGCATTTACTTTCTTTAAACTATTAATCTCCAAAAAAACAGTTTGAGCTGTTGTCAGTTGTCATTCTCTGTTTTATTTTAATCATATTCAATTCAATTCATACGTTAGGAGAATTTTCTATCCAGAACAGCAACTTTCACACATGTCTTCGGAAGACAATTCAATTTAATGGTTAATTTATTTCCTTTGCATTTCAAATTGCTAAGTGAACTTAATACACCTAGAACCTACTAAATAGTCCAGTAATAATTATTATGGTGAAAGAAGAAGAGCCATGGCTTTAGAAAACATGGGTCTGCTTTGTAAGCAAAGGGGCTAAGTAATAACATTAATTTTCCAGAAAAAGAAACATGTCTTTGATAGGGACTCAAGTAGCTGAAGCTATAATCAAGTGTTCTTCATATTCTTGTAAGAGTCACTGCCACTTGTGGTCACCACAACCAATGGTTGAACTAGTCAGAATGACTGTAAGCATTGGATTTACAGGTTAAATAGAGACATTTTGAAAATAAAACATGTGGAGATATTCATAACTGCAGCCCTTCAACAGCAAGAGTACTCAGCTGTCAAGATCTGGTACATTAACATAAAGGCCTCTAGGCTGGTCTGACATAAATTCAGCTGATGGAACTAAATAAAGAATACTTCATTCTTAGGAAATGTCAAAGCAGCACAGACTTATAAATTAAACAAACAAACAACAAAAAAACCCTAGATACAATTGATTATATCTTCCCAAAACTTTTTATAGTATACTTGATGAAAGTATTTCCCTCAAGTGTAACTAATAACAGGTATCCATAGGCATAGGATGATGTGAAATGATCAGTTCAAAGAGTAAAACTCTACATATCCTAAGAAAATGGCTAAGTTCTCTATTTAAAATAAAATTTTATGAATGTGAGCTTTCATCAAATGATTATGAATTGCAAGAAATAATAATAGATGAAGATGGATAAAAGAAAAGTCAGACCAAGGATCCATGCCCAAAAATATTTATAGCAGGAAGAGGATAAAAACTACCTTCTTTTTAAAAGCAAGTGAGAGAAATTATATACTTCCTTATTCACTATCCAAGTTTTCCTCCAATGTTGGAGTTTTCTGAATTCTGGTCAGATCCAATTAGAGAAGTCAGACTGCACTGAACAGTGCGGATCGAGGATCAAGAGCACAGTAAGGAGGATGGAGTCTCATTTTCTGTATAATACCTGCAATAATGTCCCATATAACATCAGAAAACTCTGAGGATGTGTATGAATGTGCACTCTTCTGCCACTCCCACTCCCTTCTTGTCACAAAAAAATAGATATTATTCAAGAATGGTGTCAGAAAGGAAGTATGCTTTTTTACACCTGGTTTAATATTTTTTCAGGTTTTTTCTTCCGCTGTATTATCAGAACACTACCAAGAACATTTTCTATAATATTCTGCAAACTGTTCTTCTTACTCTTCAATACTTTTTTAAAGTTCTCTTTTTTTAACTGATTTTATCAGAAAAATAGTATATCAACATAATTATTTCCTCTCAATTATTCAATTTGGCTAAGATTTAATTTCAACAACTCAGCAAATTCAAGACAAAAAATATCTACTCCATTTTAATTGTATCAATATGTGGTTAATTTATTCAAGATATTACGAAACTTCACTTGCTCATTAGTCATCCTTAAGAGTCAGAATCTGCAGATTTTTCACATATTAGATTTTCACTGTTTGCTTTAGTATATAGGACACTTAAAGATTAAATACCAGCTTACAAAAGAAATATAAATTACTAACTTTTCAAAAGTACCACTGAATGCAGTTTATTAAAAACAAAGAAAAAAACCCATGTAACATTTTATTTTTTATGACTGGGGGAAGAGGGAGGGAAAGCTACTTGAAGCTAATTGTCCAGACCAAGACCTAGACTTAAGTGTTGCCAAGGCGAGTCTCCCAAGCCCTTATGCAATACATGGGGAAGAACAGAGCATTCCTAGAATAAGATTTGTTACAGTCAGCATACTGAGTACCCAATATAAAATGCGGAAGCACACTGTAGATCTTAAGTCCTAATGTTCTTCTCTCTCAGATTCAAGTTAAAGCCTCATGTATCTCCTTGAGTCAGTTGCTTAAAACTATGAGCTAGCCATCTACATCCAATCTTATAAAGGAGTGGCAGAGGTATAATAACTGAGGATACCCAATTCACTCTACTCACTCACTCACTCACTCATAGTCACTCTCTCTCTCTCTTCTTCAGTTACCACAAAGTACAAATTGCATAAACAACCTTGGAAACAGGGACCAGAATCTATTTCCCATACATAAAGACCAGAATCTATTTCCCAGTATGTAAAGGGGGCTTATAAGAAAGACAGGAAAAGACTTTTTACCGATGCCTGTAGTGACAGGAAAAGACACAACAGTTTTAAACTGAAAGAGAGTAGATTTAGATTAGACATAAAGAAGAACTTTTTTATTATAAGGATGTTGAGGCACTGGAACAGGTTGCCCAGAGAAGTCATGGATGTGCCACCATTGGAAGTGTTCAAGGTCAGGTTCCACAGGGCTTTGGGCAATCTGATCTAGTGAAAGATGTTCCTGCCCATGGCAGGGGGTTGGGCTAGATGATCTTTGAAGGTCCCTTCCAACCCAAAACATTCTACAGTTCTATACCAGCTGAATGACCTAACTATGGGGCTCCAATATGTCACCTTGTGCATGACAACTCTTAGTAGACTAAGAAAACATAAACTCTTGTCTTTATGGTATTACTTTCAAAAGAGTGGAAAACTGACCTGTTGCTTGGAACAGGTGTTCTGGAACAGAACTACTTTTTTTTTTTCCTATTTGTTTACTTTAACCAAACATATATTATCAAAAATGCATGCAGCACCCACCTCCTGCAACTGTGTTTTTAAATCACAGTGAAGAAAGCTGTCATGTTTTGTGCTGATCCCATGGTTAATATGACTTAAGAGAGTGAGAACATAGCTGCCATATTAGACCTTCAGAGAATCTAAGTGGAAAATTCTGTGTCTCCTCTGAGGTCTTAAACACAATATGCGTGCTCAATCCTGCCTAGGTGGCAGTCCTGCATACATTCAGACATAGGACTGTAGGGCCACCAAGCACTTTAATGGGAAAAGCTTATGTGTCTATGGACCTCAAAGTGCCTAAGTTATGCAGGTGATTTAAATAGAACATTAAACAACCAACATGAAATTATGAACATGAACACCAACATTAAATTATACTTAAGATTCATATTATGGGCAAGTTCCTTTACAGATTTGAACCCTGAGAATCAAATTCTTCTTATTGGCCAGTTGCTATTTTATTTCTATATCTGAGGCTCATGGATAAGGCAACACCTCCTTTTTCTTCTTAGCAGATTATTCATTTCATTCTGTATGTTTCTTTTATCTCCTGAGTGCACTCCTTCTCTTCTCTCTCTAGGAAAAAATAAATGCTACTGATTTCCTAACTAACTCTTCCAAAAATACTGTTAAGCAAAATTCTAACCTCTGAACTAGTTATGAAATGCCAAGAACTCTTCACAAAGATTATATTAACTTACTTTTAACTAGCTGTTAAACTTCAAAAATTATTTACAAAGACTGTGTACTGACTGATTAAATAGAAAAGAAACAGGAAAAAACACGAATTTATAGAAACTATTTTCAAAGTTCGGTAACTTTATCACATACTGTGCTTATTTTACAGCAGAAATACAACTAACATGGTCAGCAAACTGCATAAGCAGTATAGATTTAACTTTTAATAATCTTGAAGACCAAAACTTTAATTAAAAAAACCCATATAATTAACAGATTAACACTGTATTAAACAAAAAGTATGCTAACATACCTTAAGTTTGTCACGTAAATCCGTCCCTTTCACCTAGATCACCTTGTCAACTAGATCCTTCCTTTTCCCCCTCCTTGGTTCCTCCCCTAAACATCCCATAATAAGTCCTGTGCAATCCCAAAATGTTCTTCCCCTGCATCCCATAAAGTGCCCCACACCTCTAGGCAGCGATCCCCTTCAGTCCAACCGGTGCTCCAGCATTGACTCATCATGATGGTGTCACACCTGGACCTGGGGATGAGAGTCTCCTGGAACAGCCCTGGGAGGGACTGGACAAGGTGTCAGTTCCTTCCTCTGAGTCTGCAGTTTGGGTTTCCACCTGCCTTTGTGCCCCTGTGCTCCTCTGGGCTTGAGGTGATGGGCCTTTTATGGGCTGATTGCTCCTGTGATGGGCCTGGAGCAGCAGGGGCAGGGTATTATTTAGGCTCCCCGCCCCCGCTTGCCATTGTCTCTCTGTGCTCCTTTGAGGGTGTGCAGATGAGCTTCTATCATATAAGCTGACATTTGCCTCCTATGGTGAGATTCTGCACCTGGACTCATAACCAAAGATAACCTTGACCTTTATTTTTGTTGTTCCACAATTTCTATGAGTTAATTGCTTTGAGAATAACAAAGCTGTTTTAATACCCTCAGTGACCAAATTTCATCCCAACCAAAACCCACCTCTGCCAGTGCCTCAGTCATCATCCAGTACCACCCTGGAAAAGAGTTAGTCACTTCTTAATTTAAACATATGAATTGTATTATCATTCTATTCATGCACTTCTCTCCCAGCTCTTTCTGTTATGAAATTATTTCCAGATGTCACAGCCACCAGCATTTGGTTTGAAATATTACCTGCAGAAACATGTGACTTGCAGGCAATAAAATTTTAACGTCTCTCATCACCATTAACCTTCTTCACTTTATTTCTCCTGAACGTTCATGTTAATTTTTCTCGTCTCTCAGAGGACATCACTGAGAGGACAAAGCTGAGCTTTGCTGTGATTTTTTTGCCATTGGCAGAACTCCAGCTTCCACCACAGGGATCCTCCATCCTTACCCTGCTTCTTCCTTTGGCACAGCCAACTGCAGTCGACTACACACTATGTCAGTAGAGTCTAGGATTCATTTATCCTGGCCCAAATCATATTCAAGTGTTTCATTTTTCTACTAGGTAGCAAAGAAAGCAATCTGCTTTGCAGTCAGCGCGGAACCAGGAACAATGTGGTGATTTGAAATTAAATTAAATTAAAATTCATAGTCCTGAAAACTGTAGTTTTATCTTTACAAACAAATCAGCCTATATTTATAGTTACTGCAGCCCACCGATTTAGGAGAACTTCAGTAGAGAGATTTAAATGCCACCTTCTCTTTATGATCCTCCTTACCATATGCCAACACATTCGGCAACACATTCTGCAAATCATTCTTCCCTGCTTTTGTATTTTTTGCTGGCTACAGTCTAGAAAGAAACACAAACTTTATATTGGGAGAAGTCATCATGGGAATTATGCTATGGGTAGGAAGGGAGGAAATAGTTTTTAGATAGACTGGGGGGAAAAAAAGGCTGTAAGAGTAAAAATTGCCATATTTTTCTTTTAAAGTGGAAAGACAGTCTCCCTGACCTAATACATATAACTTGCTTTAGCAATTACCTGAAATGCAAGCCTTTTAAAATAAAGTCTCTTATGAATTGTGATACCTAAGAGTAAATTTAAAGAACTTCAGTTCTTGGAGTATTGTACTCAGATCATATGAAGGATGGTTGTACATGTCCATTTATACAAAAATTCAACACTAGCAACCTCTACTGGGTTTCCTAGGTGATACAACATCTATGTGTAAGCTTGTTCAGGCTAAACATATGCCAGACTCAATATAGGATGGCAGGGCAGCTAGTGCCTTACACTACTTTTATCTTACATACTGACAAGCATCTGCAATTAATAATAGCTTTACTCTTCTTGTGTGCATATCCACGTGCAGGCGAGACTGGCTTAATTTGTTGTATAGACAGGAGGTTACTGAAAAACAAAAATGCATGAACAGTAGAATAGAAGACTTTGTTTCCTCTCCCGAGCCTAAAACTATATTAAGTGAACTAAACATTTGTTAGTGTGTAAATCTCAAACCTTCTTTAACCTTTGTTGTTCTGTGTTCTTGTTGTTATTGTTTCTACCATTGCCTCCAGCCATTTTTTAAAAAGTTGGTTAATAAGAACCTCTATTCAGAAAGCCTATTGAAACAACATGAACAATTAAGTCTTTTTCATGCATTACAAAGCAAACATTGCAAGCACTGTTGGCCTTCACCGTATGTACGGTAGCAATACCATTCAGTAAAGCTGAGAGCTTAGGTAAAGCAGAATGACATCACTGAGCAGTAAGGGATAAGTAAAATAGACACGTTCCTAAAGGCTGATTAGCCATTAAAAGGGCTTGAGAAAATATGGCTAGGAAGAAGTGCTGAGCAGTCAGGTTTATGCATTCAGCTTCTTTTCATCAGCCTTTCTACAGAAGAGAAAAAAAAATGCTCTTCTGAAGGAGGAGGGGCTGCATTCAATTTCGGACTAATTAAAAGTCATGAGTGACTGTTGACTAAGGCTTAACCATGGAAGAAGATACAGGGAATAGATTGAGGCATTGTCTTCGGCGATTATAAACTTCTATGGCCTTTGAGCAGCAAGTTCAATTTCCTTTCAGGAGGAAAGAACTATGGAAACATTCTGTGAAGCTTGTATATACGGCTGATGGTTATATCCTCCATTCAGTAAGGCCCAAGAAGATATTTTAAAGGTGCTTTCACTTAGTAGAAACTGGCAGAAAGCAGAGATCTGTGAATTCTTTTGTAAAAAGTAAAGAAGCTGTAAAGAGTCTGTTGCAATTTTAACCCAGAAAATGTCACCGCTTTTGAATAGCTCTAGCTATTCTATAGCTTAAGCTGTTTTTTTCTTTGTTTCTCTCCTTCCACTGTGGCCTACACCCTCGAAGGGATGGCTTTCAGCAGGAACTTGAAAAGTTTGAATGAAAGCTGCAAAACCCTAATTCTGCTAGCATGTATCATATCTAAGGTCATGATCAAATTTATTTTCAAATACAGTATACACTTTTTCCAACAATGGGAGATGGGTATTTTTTGGTCAATTTTGCAATGTACTACTCCAGACAAAGGCCCTGAAACCCTTATAGTTGAAGTTTATATATACCTGCAAGAAGTAATGTAATATGAAAACCACAGGCTGAGGCAGATAAAGTGATCCTGGAATGAACAATGAAAAAGAAATTTAGCCATCTGCAGCAAATCAACAATGGTGCATTGAAAATGGGACTAAATTATCCTAAACTGAAAAGAAGAAAACAGCCTTCTGAAAAAGCTAACAAAGAGATTAAAAGAAGTTAAATTGAATCTCAGGAGTGAGAACTTTATTTTTAAATATCTAACAAGGAATTAAACTTACAGTTTCTAAAAATGTATTAAATTTCTTGATTAGTCACTTAACCATTAAGGGAATGGTTCCAATCATAAGAAATCAGATAAAAACACAGAAAGATAGACACCCAAGCTACTGATAAACTGCAGTTTATTCTCAGCATAGTGCTGCACATTGCAGTACATGCCATTAGCTTGATAACAAATCCATGTGCCTACCTGTGGTCATCTTACTGCTGGTTTTGGATTTGTTAGTTTTGGTGTCTTCACATCTCAGATTAATGTGTGATGTCCACATACTTGCAGGCCCATTCTTGAAGAAAAGCCCAAAGGGAGTGGTTAAACGGAGGCAAACTCAGCAGTCAGATGTATTCTAGTCACAATCCTGCAGAGCCGTGATCAGGGCAGCTTTAGTGGTGGCTGCACCAAGGGATATGACAGCATTTGTGTGCACTGCCATGCAGCTCTGGCTTTGGTCTCCCCTTTTCCTCCTGAAATTACGAATTGCCTAAGCCAATATGACCTTCAGTGCACACATATAAAAGAAAAATTTAAGGTTTGGCATATTTGAGGCAGTGAAAATTATAAACTTCTGGAACATATCGCTCAGAGGGAAAGAGAGGCTTTTTCATGGCTTGATCTCTTCAGCTAAAGACAAGGTGTGTCTAGACCACTGCTCAAACAAGCTGCTAGACCAGGTTTAATTACTGTATGTATGAGACAGGAATTCATATTACTCCTTGATCCTTTAAAAAACATGCCTGCGATATGAGCAAAAGAGTTGCTGATCAAAGATAAAAAGAACTTTGTAGTATGAATTCAAGGTAACAAATTGTTGAAGAGTTGATATATGTAATCTTTAGATAGGAACAAAGAAAAATTCTTGGAAGAGGAGCATACAGTAGGAGTTAATCTTGTGAAATTCAAAACCATTAATGGTAGGTGATTTCTAATTAGTCTATCATTTTTTGGAAGCTGAACATGAAATGAATTATTACTGTGATTTAGAATAAAATCTATTACACTTCAACTCAGTGCTGGATTTATTCCAGGAAAAAGTGCATATAAAGCTGATATCGTCTAAAGATCCACAGAAGGTCAACACGTACAAACAAGAAAACTGGGAGGACACAAAATGTTTTAAGATTTGTGGGATGGTGTATATCATAGAGAGGTAGTAGCTACTACTAAGAGATGCATTAGCGCTTCATTGATTTTGAAAAATGGCAGGGAAAGTTGTTCAGATAAAACAGCCTGTCTTTTACATTAAAATACTACAAAAGAGAACATAACCACCTATGACATAATTCATATTTCAAAAACAAAGATCATATATACCTTGTAATAGTAGCATTATTTTTGAAGGACTACAAGTCTTAGAACTTGGTTTAAAAATGTGTTGGAGAATCAAGAAATTAAATAATTGTGAATAAGCAGACAACTGATAGGAGATTATTTAATTTATCTTAAACAGAAGAGTAGCATAGAGTCCTTAGAAATCTTTGTGGACAACTTTTAGTTGAAATCCTTTCCCAAATGTGAAAAGATGTGTCATGATTTTAAAAGCCAGAGAATGGTAGAACTTAGTCAGGTTAAGCTACAACTGTTTTAATAATTATGTTCAAGCAACCTACAACTGGATAAGTTGCAAATGATTAAGACTGTATACGTGTGTGCATGCCCACACACACATGTGTATTTTACAGTCATTTATATTTCAAGGACTTGGAGATGACAGCTTAGTCAATGTAAGTAAAAAGTCTAACAAAACAGAAGTACAAAGGAATTACTAAAACAGTCTTCAAGAACCTCCCTCTACTAGAGTTGATATCCTGGCTATGGAAAAGAAGTAAAGTACTCTTTGAAAAGTTTATTCTTAACTAGCTATGAAGTTAGCATGTACATAGCAGAATTTCTAAGTAAAAATAAATGCATGTATAAATGTGGGTGTATATATGGATACACACATGCAAACACACATGCTGGCTTGCAACTGTTCCAAGTCGAAGTTGCCAGCACCCATTACTATTCCTAATTGCACTGTAATATTATATTCCTGTCTATAGAGTTATAAATGGGGAAAATATTCTGAAGAGAAGATTGAGCTTCTTTTTCCCGTGTATTCTTTCTCTCTACTTATACTAGTAATTTTCTGTTACTCTCTTATCCTCTCTGTATTCAGCGTTGAGCATTCTCAGACCAGAATGGGTAGCACTGTGCCCACTTACCACTTTTGTCCCATTTGGCTGCTAAAGAACCACTACATCTGACAGCAAAAATTACTGTAAGAGCCTTGTCTCAGCCAACGCCAGAGCATTCACTCCAGTAGAGAGGAAATTCTGGGAGGATTTAACCAAACTATTCCGTTAAGGCTCCAAGGATGGGCAAAGTAAGATGTTTTCAAAGTCTATTGCTCAGCCATTGTTAAGTGATTTCCAACAGAAAGACAAAATTTCTATAAAGACTCCTATATAAGCAAATTTACCCTCTATGGAATTTAATGCAGACATGATATATTCTTACAATGTGGTTTTAAACCTGTATATGGCTTGAGTCAAGGCATCAAATAAAAATAATTAGCAGTGCCTTAGAGTATTGCTGCAACTGAAAGGAAGAAAATTTCTTAGGGAAGACAATTTTTGACTAAACAGAGGAAAAATTTCATGTCATTGACATGCCCTGGCAAGGCCTGAAAGCAATCCTGAATCTGTACCTATATTTTATTACCAACTTTGCTGGCAAACAGTTGGCTTCAGTCTGAAGTGTTGTCAATCCTTTACCTTTACTACCACTAAAAAAAAAAGACTACCGTTTCCCACAGCCTCATATTCTAGTCTCCAACTCCCCCAGAAGACGTCCTAGTTATAAACAAATATATTTGTATCTATGTGAAGCACACAAAAGCATCCTGAAATGGTTTTTCTATTACAAAAGAAGATTAACCTTGATGTTTGGTTCAAATGGGTGAATTACTGTTTTTTTTTCTTTTGGGTAAAAGTATCATTTTAATTCACAAGACAATTCTTGAAAAAGAAAATAAAAAAGCAAAACAGGGAATATCAAATCATTACTTCACAAGTTGGATTTCCTTTATGGGTGATTCACTGAGGA